>NC_140991.1:5677857-6163335 GCF_052327205.1 Somniosus microcephalus | reverse complement strand
AGGGGCAGGACTGAGGGAGCGCTGCACTGTCAGAGGGGCAGTACTGAGGGAGAGCTGCACTGTCGGAGGGACAGTACTGATGGAGCGCTGCACTGTCGGAGGGGCAGTACTGAGGGAGCGCTGCACTGTCGGAGGGGCAGTACTGAGGGATTGCTGCACTGTCGGAGGGGCAGTACTGAGAGAGCGCTGCACTGTCGGAGGGGCAGTACTGAGGGAGCGCTGCACTGTCGGACGGGCATTACTGAGAGAGCGCTGCACTGTCGGAGGGACAGTACTGTAGGAGCGCTGCTCTGTCGGAGGGGCAGTACTGAGGGAGCGCTGCACTGTCGGAGGGGCAGTACTGAGGGAGCGCTGCACTGTCGGAGGGGCAGTACTGAGGGAGCGCTGCACTGTTGGAGGGGCAGTACTGAGGGAGCGCTGCACTGTCGGAGGGGCAGTACTGAGGGAGCGCTGCATTGTCGGAGGGGCAGTACTGAGGGAGCGCTGCACTGTCAGAGGGGCAGTACTGAGGGAGTGCTGCACTGTCGGAGGGGCAGTACTGAGGGAGCGCTGCACTGCCAGAGGGGCACTACTGAGGGAGTGCTGCACTGTCAGAGGGGCAGTACTGAGGGAGTGCTGCACTGTCGGAGGGGCGCTACTGAGGGAGTGCTGCACTGTCGGAGGGGCAGTACTGAAGCAGTGCTGCACTGTCAGAGGGGCAGTACTGAGGGAGCGCTGCACTGTCGGAGGGGCAGTACTGAGGGAGCGCTGCACTGTCGGACGGGCAGTACTGAGGGAGGGCTGCACTGTCGGAGGGACAGTACTGATGGAGCGCTGCACTGTCGGAGGGGCAGTACTGAGGGAGCGCTGCACTGTCGGAGGGGCAGTACTGAGGGAGCGCTGCACTGTCGGAGGGGCAGTACTGAGGGAGCGCTGCACTGTCGGAGGGGCAGTACCCTGGGAGCGCTGCACTGTCGCAGGGGCAGTACTGAGGGAGCGCTGCACTGTCGGAGGGGCAGTACTGAGGGAGCGCTGCACTGTCAGAAGGGCATTACTGAGGGAGTGCTGCACTGTCGGAGGGGCAGTACTGAGGGAGCGCTGCACTGTCGGAGGGGCACTACTGAGGGAGTGCTGCACTGTCAGAGGGGCAGTACTGAGGGAGTGCTGCACTGTCGGAGGGGCGCTACTGAGGGAGTGCTGCACTGTCGGAGGGGCAGTACTGAAGGAGTGCTGCACTGTCAGAGGGGCAGTACTGAGGGAGCGCTGCACTCTCGGAAGGGCAGTACTGAGGGCGCACTGCACTTTCGGAGGGGCAGTATTGAGGGAGCGCTGCACTGTCGGAGGGGCTGTACCGAGGGAGCTCCGCATTGTCGGAGGGGCAGAACTGAGGGAGTGTGGCATTGTTGGAGTTTCAGTACTGAGGGAGCGCCGGACTGTCGGAGGGGCAGTACTGAGGCAGCGCTGCACTGTCAGAGGGGCAGTACTGAGGGAGTGCTGCAGTGTCGGAGGGGCACTACTGACGGAGTGCTGCACTGTCAGAGGGGCAGGACTGAGGGAGCGCTGCACTGTCGGAGGGGCAGTACTGAGAGAGCGCTGCACTGTCGGATGGGCAGTACTGAGGGAGCGCTGCACTGTCGGACGGGCATTACTGAGGGAGCGCTGCACTGTCGGAGGGAAAGTACAGATGGAGCGCTGCACTGTCGGAGGGGCAGTACTGAGGGAGCGCTGCACTGTCGGAGGGGCAGTACTGAGGGAGCGCTGCACTGTCGGAGGGGCAGTACTGAGGGAGCGCTGCACTGTCGGAGGGGCAGTACTGAGGGAGCGCTGCACTGTCGGATGGGCAGTACTGAGGGAGCGCTGCACTGTCGGAGGGGCAGTACTGAGGGAGCGCTGCACTGTCGGAGGGGCAGTACTGAGGGAGCGCTGCACTGTCAGAGGGGCAGTACTGAGGGAGTGCTGCACTGTCGGAGGGGCAGTACTGAGGGAGCGCTGCACTGTCGGAGGGGCGCTACTGAGGGAGTGCTGCACTGTCGGAGGGGCAGTGCTGAAGGAGTGATGCACTGTCAGAGGGGCAGTACTGAGGGAGCGCTGCACTGTCGGATGGGCAGTACTGAGGGAGCGCTGCACTGTCAGAGGGACAGTACTGATGGAGCGCTGCACTGTCGGAGGGGCAGTACTGAGGGAGCGCTGCACTGTCGGAGGGGCAGTACTGAGGGAGCGCTGCACTGTCGGAGGGGCAGTACTGAGGGAGCGCTGCACTGTCGGAGTGGCAGTACTGAGGGAGCGCTGCACTGTCGGAGGGGCAGTACTGAGGGAGCGCTGCACTGTCGGAGGGGCAGTACTGAGGGAGCGCTGCACTGTCAGAGGGGCAGTACTGAGGGAGTGCTGCACTGTCGGAGGGGCAGTACTGAGGGAGCGCTGCACTGTCGGAGGGGCACTACTGATGGAGCACTGCACTGTCAGAGGGGCACTACTGAGGGAGTGCTGCACTGTCAGAGGGGCAGTACTGAGGGAGTGCTGCACTGTCTGAGGGGCGCTACTGAGGGAGTGCTGCACTGTCGGAGGGGCAGTACTGAAGGAGTGCTGCACTGTCAGAGGGGCAGTACTGAGGGAGCGCTGCACTCTCAGAAGGGCAGTACTGAGGGCGCACTGCACTTTCGGAGGGGCAGTATTGAGGGAGCGCTGCACTGTCGGAGGGGCAGTACCGAGGGAGCTCCGCATTGTCGGAGGGGCAGTACTGAGGGAGTGTGGCATTGTTGGAGTTTCAGTACTGAGGGAGCGCCGGACTGTCGGAGGGGCAGTACTGAGGCAGCGCTGCACTGTCAGAGGGGCAGTACTGAGGGAGTGCTGCAGTGTCGGATGGGCACTACTGAGGGAGTGCTGCACTGTCGGAGGGGCAGTACTGAAGGAGTGCTGCACTGTCAGAGGGGCAGTACTGAGGGAGCGCTGCACTCTCGGAAGGGCAGTACTGAGGGCGCACTGCACTTTCGGAGGGGCAGTATTGAGGGAGCGCTGCACTGTCGGAGGGGCAGTACCGAGGGAGCTCCGCATTGTCGGAGGGGCAGTACTGAGGGAGTGTGGCATTGTTGGAGTTTCAGTACTGAGGGAGCGCCGGACTGTCGGAGGGGCAGTACTGAGGCAGCGCTGCACTGTCAGAGGGGCAGTACTGAGGGAGTGCTGCAGTGTCGGAGGGGCACTACTGACGGAGTGCTGCACTGTCAGAGGGGCAGGACTGGGGGAGCACTGCACTGTCGGAGGGGCAGTACTGAGAGAGCGCTGCACTGTCGGATGGGCAGTACTGAGGGAGCGCTGCAGTGTCGGACGGGCAGTACTGAGGGAGCGCTGCACTGTCGGAGGGACAGTACTGATGGAGCGCTGCACTGTCGGAGGGGCAGTATTGAGGGAGCGCTGCACTGTCGGAGGGGCAGTACTGAGGGAGCGCTGCACTGTCGGAGGGGCAGTACTGAGGGAGCACTGCACTGTCGGAGGGGCAGTACTGAGGGAGCGCTGCACTGTCGGAGGGGCAGTACTGAGGGAGCGCTGCACTGTCGGAGGGGCAGTACTGAGGGAGCGCTGCACTGTCGGAGGGGCTGTACTGAGGGAGCGCTGCACTGTCGGAGGGGCAGTACTGAGGGAGCGCTGCACTGTCGGACGGGCAGTACTGAGGGAGCGCTGCACTGTCGGAGGGACAGTACTGATGGAGCGCTGCACTGTCGGAGGGGCAGTACTGAGGGAGCGCTGCACTGTCAGAGGGGCAGTACTGAGGGAGCGCTGCACTGTCGGAGGGGCAGCACTGAGGGAGCGCTGCACTGTCGGAGGGGCAGTACTGAGGGAGCGCTGCACTGTCGGAGGGGCAGAACTGAGGGAGCGCTGCACTGTCGGAGGGGCAGTACTGAAGGAGCGCTGCACTGTCGGAGGGGCAGTACTGAGGGAGCGCTGCACTGTCGGAGGGGCAGTACTGAGGCAGCGCTGCACTGTCGGAGGGGCAGTACTGAGGGAGTGCTGCAGTGTCGGAGGGGCACTACTGACGGAGTGCTGCACTGTCAGAGGGGCAGGACTGAGGGAGCGCTGCACTGTCAGAGGGGCAGTACTGAGGGAGAGCTGCACTGTCGGAGGGACAGTACTGATGGAGCGCTGCACTGTCGGAGGGACAGTACTGAGGGAGTGCTGCACTGTCAGAGGGGCAGTACTGAGGGAGCGCTGCACTGTCGGAGGGGCAGTACTGAGGGAGCGCTGCACTGTCGGAGGGGCAGTACTGAGGGAGCGCTGCACTGTCGGAGGGGCAGTGCTGAGGGAGCGCTGCACTGTCGGAGGGGCAGTACTGAGGGAGCGCTGCACTGTCGGAGGGGCAGTACTGAGGGAGCGCTGCACTGTCGGAGGTGCAGTACTGAGGGAGCGCTGCACTGTCGGAGGGGCAGTACTGAGGGAGTGCTGCACTGTCAGAGGGGCAGTACTGAGGGAGTGCTGCACTGTCGGAGGGGCAGTACTGAGGGAGCGCTGCACTGTCGGAGGGGCACTACTGAGGGAGTGCTGCACTGTCAGAGGGGCAGTACTGAGGGAGTGCTGCACTGTCGGAGTGGCGCTACTGAGGGAGTGCTGCACTGTCGGAGGGGCAGTACTGAAGGAGTGCTGCACTGTCAGAGGGGCAGTACTGAGGGAGCGCTGCACTCTCGGAAGGGCAGTACTGAGGGCGCACTGCACTTTCGGAGGGGCAGTATTGAGGGAGCGCTGCACTGTCGGAGGGGCAGTACCGAGGGAGCTCCGCATTGTCGGAGGGGCAGTACTGAGGGAGTGTGGCATTGTTGGAGTTTCAGTACTGAGGGAGTGCCGGACTGTCGGAGGGGCAGTACTGAGGCAGCGCTGCACTGTCAGAGGGGCAGTACTGAGGGAGTGCTGCAGTGTCAGAGGGGCACTACTGACGGAGTGCTGCACTGTCAGAGGGGCAGGACTGAGGGAGCGCTGCACTGTCAGAGGGGCAGTACTGAGGGAGAGCTGCACTGTCGGAGGGACAGTACTGATGGAGCGCTGCGCTGTCGGAGGGGCAGTACTGAGGGAGCGCTGCACTGTCGGAGGGGCAGTACTGAGGGATTGCTGCACTGTCGGAGGGGCAGTACTGAGAGAGCGCTGCACTGTCGGAGGGGCAGTACTGAGGGAGCGCTGCACTGTCGGACGGGCATTACTGAGAGAGCGCTGCACTGTCGGAGGAACAGTACTGTAGGAGCGCTGCTCTGTCGGAGGGGCAGTACTGAGGGAGCGCTGCACTGTCGGAGGGGCAGTACTGAGGGAGCGCTGCACTGTCGGAGGGGCAGTACTGAGGGAGCGCTGCACTGTTGGAGGGGCAGTACTGAGGGAGCGCTGCACTCTCGGAAGGGCAGTACTGAGGGCGCACTGCACTTTCGGAGGGGCAGTATTGAGGGAGCGCTGCACTGTCGGAGGGGCTGTACCGAGGGAGCTCCGCATTGTCGGAGGGGCAGAACTGAGGGAGTGTGGCATTGTTGGAGTTTCAGTACTGAGGGAGCGCCGGACTGTCGGAGGGGCAGTACTGAGGCAGCGCTGCACTGTCAGAGGGGCAGTACTGAGGGAGTGCTGCAGTGTCGGAGGGGCACTACTGACGGAGTGCTGCACTGTCAGAGGGGCAGGACTGAGGGAGCGCTGCACTGTCGGAGGGGCAGTACTGAGAGAGCGCTGCACTGTCGGATGGGCAGTACTGAGGGAGCGCTGCACTGTCGGACGGGCATTACTGAGGGAGCGCTGCACTGTCGGAGGGACAGTACAGATGGAGCGCTGCACTGTCGGAGGGGCAGTACTGAGGGAGCGCTGCACTGTCGGAGGGGCAGTACTGAGGGAGCGCTGCACTGTCGGAGGGGCAGTACTGAGGGAGCGCTGCACTGTCGGAGGGGCAGTACTGAGGGAGCGCTGCACTGTCGGATGGGCAGTACTGAGGGAGCGCTGCACTGTCGGAGTGGCAGTACTGAGGGAGCGCTGCACTGTCGGAGGGGCAGTACTGAGGGAGCGCTGCACTGTCGGAGGGGCAGTACTGAGGGAGCGCTGCACTGTCAGAGGGGCAGTACTGAGGGAGTGCTGCACTGTCGGAGGGGCAGTACTGAGGGAGCGCTGCACTGTCGGAGGGGCACTACTGATGGAGCACTGCACTGTCAGAGGGGCACTACTGAGGGAGTGCTGCACTGTCAGAGGGGCAGTACTGAGGGAGTGCTGCACTGTCTGAGGGGCGCTACTGAGGGAGTGCTGCACTGTCGGAGGGGCAGTACTGAAGGAGTGCTGCACTGTCAGAGGGGCAGTACTGAGGGAGCGCTGCACTCTCAGAAGGGCAGTACTGAGGGCGCACTGCACTTTCGGAGGGGCAGTATTGAGGGAGCGCTGCACTGTCGGAGGGGCAGTACCGAGGGAGCTCCGCATTGTCGGAGGGGCAGTACTGAGGGAGTGTGGCATTGTTGGAGTTTCAGTACTGAGGGAGCGCCGGACTGTCGGAGGGGCAGTACTGAGGCAGCGCTGCACTGTCAGAGGGGCAGTACTGAGGGAGTGCTGCAGTGTCGGATGGGCACTACTGAGGGAGTGCTGCACTGTCGGAGGGGCAGTACTGAAGGAGTGCTGCACTGTCAGAGGGGCAGTACTGAGGGAGCGCTGCACTCTCGGAAGGGCAGTACTGAGGGCGCACTGCACTTTCGGAGGGGCAGTATTGAGGGAGCGCTGCACTGTCGGAGGGGCAGTACCGAGGGAGCTCCGCATTGTCGGAGGGGCAGTACTGAGGGAGTGTGGCATTGTTGGAGTTTCAGTACTGAGGGAGCGCCGGACTGTCGGAGGGGCAGTACTGAGGCAGCGCTGCACTGTCAGAGGGGCAGTACTGAGGGAGTGCTGCAGTGTCGGAGGGGCACTACTGACGGAGTGCTGCACTGTCAGAGGGGCAGGACTGGGGGAGCACTGCACTGTCGGAGGGGCAGTACTGAGAGAGCGCTGCACTGTCGGATGGGCAGTACTGAGGGAGCGCTGCAGTGTCGGACGGGCAGTACTGAGGGAGCGCTGCACTGTCGGAGGGACAGTACTGATGGAGCGCTGCACTGTCGGAGGGGCAGTATTGAGGGAGCGCTGCACTGTCGGAGGGGCAGTACTGAGGGAGCGCTGCACTGTCGGAGGGGCAGTACTGAGGGAGCACTGCACTGTCGGAGGGGCAGTACTGAGGGAGCGCTGCACTGTCGGAGGGGCAGTACTGAGGGAGCGCTGCACTGTCGGAGGGGCAGTACTGAGGGAGCGCTGCACTGTCGGAGGGGCTGTACTGAGGGAGCGCTGCACTGTCGGAGGGGCAGTACTGAGGGAGCGCTGCACTGTCGGACGGGCAGTACTGAGGGAGCGCTGCACTGTCGGAGGGACAGTACTGATGGAGCGCTGCACTGTCGGAGGGGCAGTACTGAGGGAGCGCTGCACTGTCAGAGGGGCAGTACTGAGGGAGCGCTGCACTGTCGGAGGGGCGCTACTGAGGGAGTGCTGCACTCTCGGAGGGGCAGTATTGAGGGAGCGCTGCACTGTCGGAGGGGCAATACCGAGGGAGCTCCGCATTGTCGGAGGGGCAGTGCTGAGGGAGTGTGGCATTGTTGGAGTTTCAGTACTGAGGGAGCGCCGGACTGTCGGAGGGGCAGTACTGAGGCAGCGCTGCACTGTCAGAGGGGCAGTACTGAGGGAGTGCTGCAGTGTCGGAGGGGCGCTACTGACGGAGTGCTGCACTGTCAGAGGGGCAGGACTGAGGGAGCGCTGCACTGTCAGAGGTGCAGTACTGAGGGAGAGCTGCACTGTCGGAGGGGCAGTACTGAAGGAGCGCTGCACTGTCGGAGGGGCAGTACTGAGGGAGCGCTGCACTGTCGGAGGGGCAGTACTGAGGGAGCGCTGCACTGTCAGAGGGGCAGTACTGAGGGAGTGCTGCACTGTCGGAGGGGCAGTACTGAGGGAGCGCTGCACTGTCGGAGGGGCACTACTGAGGGAGTGCTGCACTGTCAGAGGGGCAGTACTGAGGGAGTGCTGCACTGTCGGAG
This sequence comes from Somniosus microcephalus, assembly GCF_052327205.1. NCBI lineage: Eukaryota > Metazoa > Chordata > Chondrichthyes > Squaliformes > Somniosidae > Somniosus > Somniosus microcephalus. The sequence goes on along the minus strand of NC_140991.1, from coordinate 6,155,314 downwards.
GGGCGCTACTGAGGGAGTGCTGCACTGTTGGAGGGGCAGTACTGAAGGAGTGCTGCACTGTCAGAGGGGCAGTACTGAGGGAGCGCTGCACTCTCGGAAGGGCAGTACTGAGGGCGCACTGCACTTTCGGAGGGGCAGTATTGAGGGAGCGCTGCACTGTCGGAGGGGCAACACCGAGGGAGCTCCGCATTGTCGGAGGGGCAGTGCTGAGGGAGTGTGGCATTGTTGGAGTTTCAGTACTGAGGGAGCGCCGGACTGTCGGAGGGGCAGTACTGAGGCAGCGCTGCACTGTCAGAGGGGCAGTACTGAGGGAGTGCTGCAGTGTCGGAGGGGCGCTACTGACGGAGTGCTGCACTGTCAGAGGGGCAGGACTGAGGGAGCGCTGCACTGTCAGAGGTGCAGTACTGAGGGAGAGCTGCACTGTCGGAGGGACAGTACTGATGGAGCGCTGCACTGTCGGAGGGGCAGTACTGAGGGAGCGCTGCACTGTCGGAGGGGCAGTACTGAGGGAGCGCTGCACTGTCAGGGGGGCAGTACTGGGAGAGCGCTGCACTGTCAGAGGGGCAGTACTGAGGGAGCGCTGTACTGTCGGAGCGGCAGTACTGAGGGAGCGCTGCACTGTCGGAGGGGCAGTACTGAGGGAGCGCTGCACAGTCGGAGGGGCAGTACTGAGGGAGCGCTGCACTGTCAGAGGGGCAGTACTGAGGGAGTGGTGCACTATCGGAAGGTCAGTACTGAGGGAGTGCCGCACTGTCGGAGGGGCAGTACCGAGAGAGCGCCACACTGTCAGAGGGGCAGTACTGAGGGAGCGCTGCACTGTCGGAGGGGCAGTACTGAGGGAGCGCTGCACTGTCGGAGGGGCAGTACTGAGGGAGCGCTGCACTGTCGGAGGGGCAGTACTGAGGGAGCGCTGCACTGTCAGAGGGGCAGTACTGAGGGAGCGCGGCACTGTCGGAGGGGCAGTACTGAGGGAGCGCTGCACTGTCAGAGGGGCAGTACTGAGGGAGCGCTGCACTGTCGGAGGGGCAGTACTGAGGGAGCGCTGCACTGTCAGACGGGCAGTACTGAGGGAGCGCTGCACTGTCGGAGGGACAGTACTGATGGAGCGCTGCACTGTCGGAGGGGCAGTACTGAGGGAGCGCTGCACTGTCGGAGGGGCAGTACTGAGGGAGCGCTGCACTGTCGGAGGGGCAGTACTGAGGGAGCGCTGCACTGTCGGAGGGGCAGTACCCTGGGAGCGCTGCACTGTCGCAGGGGCAGTACTGAGGGAGCGCTGCACTGTCGGAGGGGCAGTACTGAGGGAGCGCTGCACTGTCAGAGGGGCATTACTGAGGGAGTGCTGCACTGTCGGAGGGGCAGTACTGAGGGAGCGCTGCACTGTCGGAGGGGCACTACTGAGGGAGTGCTGCACTGTCAGAGGGGCAGTACTGAGGGAGTGCTGCACTGTCGGAGGGGCGCTACTGAGGGAGAGCTGCACTGTCGGAGGGGCAGTACTGAAGGAGTGCTGCACTGTCAGAGGGGCAGTACTGAGGGAGCGCTGCACTCTCGGAAGGGCAGTACTGAGGGCGCACTGCACTTTCGGAGGGGCAGTATTGAGGGAGCGCTGCACTGTCGGAGGGGCAGTACCGAGGGAGCTCCGCATTGTCGGCGGGGCAGAACTGAGGGAGTGTGGCATTGTTGGAGTTTCAGTACTGAGGGAGCGCCGGACTGTCGGAGGGGCAGTACTGAGGCAGCGCTGCACTGTCAGAGGGGCAGTACTGAGGGAGAGCTGCACTGTCGGAGGGACAGTACTGATGGAGCGCTGCACTGTCGGAGGGACAGTACTGAGGGAGTGCTGCACTGTCAGAGGGGCAGTACTGAGGGAGCGCTGCACTGTCGGAGGGGCAGTACTGAGGGAGCGCTGCACTGTCGGAGGGGCAGTACTGAGGGAGCGCTGCACTGTCGGAGGGGCAGTGCTGAGGGAGCGCTGCACTGTCGGAGGGGCAGTACTGAGGGAGCGCTGCACTGTCGGAGGGGCAGTACTGAGGGAGCGCTGCACTGTCGGAGGGGCAGTACTGAGGGAGCGCTGCACTGTCGGAGGGGCAGTACTGAGGGAGTGCTGCACTGTCAGAGGGGCAGTACTGAGGGAGTGCTGCACTGTCGGAGGGGCAGTACTGAGGGAGCGCTGCACTGTCGGAGGGGCACTACTGAGGGAGTGCTGCACTGTCAGAGGGGCAGTACTGAGGGAGTGCTGCACTGTCGGAGTGGCGCTACTGAGGGAGTGCTGCACTGTCGGAGGGGCAGTACTGAAGGAGTGCTGCACTGTCAGAGGGGCAGTACTGAGGGAGCGCTGCACCCTCGGAAGGGCAGTACTGAGGGCGCACTGCACTTTCGGAGGGGCAGTATTGAGGGAGCGCTGCACTGTCGGAGGGGCAGTACCGAGGGAGCTCCGCATTGTCGGAGGGGCAGTACTGAGGGAGTGTGGCATTGTTGGAGTTTCAGTACTGAGGGAGCGCCGGACTGTCGGAGGGGCAGTACTGAGGCAGCGCTGCACTGTCAGAGGGGCAGTACTGAGGGAGTGCTGCAGTGTCAGAGGGGCACTACTGACGGAGTGCTGCACTGTCAGAGGGGCAGGACTGAGGGAGCGCTGCACTGTCAGAGGGGCAGTACTGAGGGAGAGCTGCACTGTCGGAGGGACAGTACTGATGGAGCGCTGCACTGTCGGAGGGGCAGTACTGAGGGAGCGCTGCACTGTCGGAGGGGCAGTACTGAGGGATTGCTGCACTGTCGGAGGGGCAGTACTGAGAGAGCGCTGCACTGTCGGAGGGGCAGTACTGAGGGAGCGCTGCACTGTCGGACGGGCATTACTGAGAGAGCGCTGCACTGTCGGAGGAACAGTACTGTAGGAGCGCTGCTCTGTCGGAGGGGCAGTACTGAGGGAGCGCTGCACTGTCGGAGGGGCAGTACTGAGGGAGCACTGCACTGTCGGAGGGGCAGTACTGAGGGAGCGCTGCACTGTTGGAGGGGCAGTACTGAGGGAGCGCTGCACTCTCGGAAGGGCAGTACTGAGGGCGCACTGCACTTTCGGAGGGGCAGTATTGAGGGAGCGCTGCACTGTCGGAGGGGCTGTACCGAGGGAGCTCCGCATTGTCGGAGGGGCAGAACTGAGGGAGTGTGGCATTGTTGGAGTTTCAGTACTGAGGGAGCGCCGGACTGTCGGAGGGGCAGTACTGAGGCAGCGCTGCACTGTCAGAGGGGCAGTACTGAGGGAGTGCTGCAGTGTCGGAGGGGCACTACTGACGGAGTGCTGCACTGTCAGAGGGGCAGGACTGAGGGAGCGCTGCACTGTCGGAGGGGCAGTACTGAGAGAGCGCTGCACTGTCGGATGGGCAGTACTGAGGGAGCGCTGCACTGTCGGACGGGCATTACTGAGGGAGCGCTGCACTGTCGGAGGGACAGTACAGATGGAGCGCTGCACTGTCGGAGGGGCAGTACTGAGGGAGCGCTGCACTGTCAGAGGGGCAGTACTGAGGGAGCGCTGCACTGTCGGAGGGGCAGTACTGAGGGAGCGCTGCACTGTCGGAGGGGCAGTACTGAGGGAGCGCTGCACTGTCGGATGGGCAGTACTGAGGGAGCGCTGCACTGTCGGAGGGGCAGTACTGAGGGAGCGCTGCACTGTCGGAGGGGCAGTACTGAGGGAGCGCTGCACTGTCAGAGGGGCAGTACTGAGGGAGTGCTGCACTGTCGGAGGGGCAGTACTGAGGGAGCGCTGCACTGTCGGAGGGGCGCTACTGAGGGAGTGCTGCACTGTCGGAGGGGCAGTGCTGAAGGAGTGATGCACTGTCAGAGGGGCAGTACTGAGGGAGCGCTGCACTGTCGGATGGGCAGTACTGAGGGAGCGCTGCACTGTCGGAGGGACAGTACTGATGGAGCGCTGCACTGTCGGAGGGGCAGTACTGAGGGAGCGCTGCACTGTCGGAGGGGCAGTACTGAGGGAGCGCTGCACTGTCGGAGGGGCAGTACTGAGGGAGCGCTGCACTGTCGGAGTGGCAGTACTGAGGGAGCGCTGCACTGTCGGAGGGGCAGTACTGAGGGAGCGCTGCACTGTCGGAGGGGCAGTACTGAGGGAGCGCTGCACTGTCAGAGGGGCAGTACTGAGGGAGTGCTGCACTGTCGGAGGGGCAGTACTGAGGGAGCGCTGCACTGTCGGAGGGGCACTACTGATGGAGCACTGCACTGTCAGAGGGGCACTACTGAGGGAGTGCTGCACTGTCAGAGGGGCAGTACTGAGGGAGTGCTGCACTGTCTGAGGGGCGCTACTGAGGGAGTGCTGCACTGTCGGAGGGGCAGTACTGAAGGAGTGCTGCACTGTCAGAGGGGCAGTACTGAGGGAGCGCTGCACTCTCAGAAGGGCAGTACTGAGGGCGCACTGCACTTTCGGAGGGGCAGTATTGAGGGAGCGCTGCACTGTCGGAGGGGCAGTACCGAGGGAGCTCCGCATTGTCGGAGGGGCAGTACTGAGGGAGTGTGGCATTGTTGGAGTTTCAGTACTGAGGGAGCGCCGGACTGTCGGAGGGGCAGTACTGAGGCAGCGCTGCACTGTCAGAGGGGCAGTACTGAGGGAGTGCTGCAGTGTCGGATGGGCACTACTGAGGGAGTGCTGCACTGTCGGAGGGGCAGTACTGAAGGAGTGCTGCACTGTCAGAGGGGCAGTACTGAGGGAGCGCTGCACTCTCGGAAGGGCAGTACTGAGGGCGCACTGCACTTTTGGAGGGGCAGTATTGAGGGAGCGCTGCACTGTCGGAGGGGCAGTACCGAGGGAGCTCCGCATTGTCGGAGGGGCAGTACTGAGGGAGTGTGGCATTGTTGGAGTTTCAGTACTGAGGGAGCGCCGGACTGTCGGAGGGGCAGTACTGAGGCAGCGCTGCACTGTCAGAGGGGCAGTACTGAGGGAGTGCTGCAGTGTCGGAGGGGCACTACTGACGGAGTGCTGCACTGTCAGAGGGGCAGGACTGGGGGAGCACTGCACTGTCGGAGGGGCAGTACTGAGAGAGCGCTGCACTGTCGGATGGGCAGTACTGAGGGAGCGCTGCAGTGTCGGACGGGCAGTACTGAGGGAGCGCTGCACTGTCGGAGGGACAGTACTGATGGAGCGCTGCACTGTCGGAGGGGCAGTATTGAGGGAGCGCTGCACTGTCGGAGGGGCAGTACTGAGGGAGCGCTGCACTGTCGGAGGGGCAGTACTGAGGGAGCACTGCACTGTCGGAGGGGCAGTACTGAGGGAGCGCTGCACTGTCGGAGGGGCAGTACTGAGGGAGCGCTGCACTGTCGGAGGGGCAGTACTGAGGGAGCGCTGCACTGTCGGAGGGGCTGTACTGAGGGAGCGCTGCACTGTCGGAGGGGCAGTACTGAGGGAGCGCTGCACTGTCGGACGGGCAGTACTGAGGGAGCGCTGCACTGTCGGAGGGACAGTACTGATGGAGCGCTGCACTGTCGGAGGGGCAGTACTGAGGGAGCGCTGCACTGTCAGAGGGGCAGTACTGAGGGAGCGCTGCACTGTCGGAGGGGCAGCACTGAGGGAGCGCTGCACTGTCGGAGGGGCAGTACTGAGGGAGCGCTGCACTGTCGGAGGGGCAGAACTGAGGGAGCGCTGCACTGTCGGAGGGGCAGTACTGAAGGAGCGCTGCACTGTCGGAGGGGCAGTACTGAGGGAGCGCTGCACTGTCGGAGGGGCAGTACTGAGGGAGCGCTGCACTGCCAGAGGGGCAGTACTGAGGGAGTGCTGCACTGTCGGAGGGGCAGTACTGAGGGAGCGCTGCACTGTCGGAGGGGCACTACTGAGGGAGGGCTGCACTGTCAGAGGGGCAGTACTGAGGGAGTGCTGCACTGTCGGAGGGGCGCTACTGAGGGAGTGCTGCACTGTTGGAGGGGCAGTACTGAAGGAGTGCTGCACTGTCAGAGGGGCAGTACTGAGGGAGCGCTGCACTCTCGGAAGGGCAGTACTGAGGGCGCACTGCACTTTCGGAGGGGCAGTATTGAGGGAGCGCTGCACTGTCGGAGGGGCAATACCGAGGGAGCTCCGCATTGTCGGAGGGGCAGTGCTGAGGGAGTGTGGCATTGTTGGAGTTTCAGTACTGAGGGAGCGCCGGACTGTCGGAGGGGCAGTACTGAGGCAGGGCTGCACTGTCAGAGGGGCAGTACTGAGGGAGTGCTGCAGTGTCGGAGGGGCGCTACTGACGGAGTGCTGCACTGTCAGAGGGGCAGGACTGAGGGAGCGCTGCACTGTCAGAGGTGCAGTACTGAGGGAGAGCTGCACTGTCGGAGGGACAGTACTGATGGAGCGCTGCACTGTCGGAGGGGCAGTACTGAGGGAGCGCTGCACTGTCGGAGGGGCAGTACTGAGGGAGCGCTGCACTGTCAGGGGGGCAGTACTGGGAGAGCGCTGCACTGTCAGAGGGGCAGTACTGAGGGAGCGCTGTACTGTCGGAGCGGCAGTACTGAGGGAGCGCTGCACTGTCGGAGGGGCAGTACTGAGGGAGCGCTGCACAGTCGGAGGGGCAGTACTGAGGGAGCGCTGCACTGTCAGAGGGGCAGTACTGAGGGAGTGGTGCACTATCGGAAGGTCAGTACTGAGGGAGTGCCGCACTGTCGGAGGGGCAGTACCGAGAGAGCGCCACACTGTCAGAGGGGCAGTACTGAGGGAGCGCTGCACTGTCGGAGGGGCAGTACTGAGGGAGCGCTGCACTGTCGGAGGGGCAGTACTGAGGGAGCGCTGCACTGTCGGAGGGGCAGTACTGAGGGAGCGCTGCACTGTCGGAGGGGCAGTACTGAGGGAGCGCGGCACTGTCGGAGGGGCAGTACTGAGGGAGCGCTGCACTGTCAGAGGGGCAGTACTGAGGGAGCGCTGCACTGTCGGAGGGGCAGTACTGAGGGAGCGCTGCACTGTCAGACGGGCAGTACTGAGGGAGCGCTGCACTGTCGGAGGGACAGTACTGATGGAGCGCTGCACTGTCGGAGGGGCAGTACTGAGGGAGCGCTGCACTGTCGGAGGGGCAGTACTGAGGGAGCGCTGCACTGTCGGAGGGGCAGTACTGAGGGAGCGCTGCACTGTCGGAGGGGCAGTACCCTGGGAGCGCTGCACTGTCGCAGGGGCAGTACTGAGGGAGCGCTGCACTGTCGGAGGGGCAGTACTGAGGGAGCGCTGCACTGTCAGAGGGGCATTACTGAGGGAGTGCTGCACTGTCGGAGGGGCAGTACTGAGGGAGCGCTGCACTGTCGGAGGGGCACTACTGAGGGAGTGCTGCACTGTCAGAGGGGCAGTACTGAGGGAGTGCTGCACTGTCGGAGGGGCGCTACTGAGGGAGTGCTGCACTGTCGGAGGGGCAGTACTGAAGGAGTGCTGCACTGTCAGAGGGGCAGTACTGAGGGAGCGCTGCACTCTCGGAAGGGCAGTACTGAGGGCGCACTGCACTTTCGGAGGGGCAGTATTGAGGGAGCGCTGCACTGTCGGAGGGGCAGTACCGAGGGAGCTCCGCATTGTCGGCGGGGCAGAACTGAGGGAGTGTGGCATTGTTGGAGTTTCAGTACTGAGGGAGCGCCGGACTGTCGGAGGGGCAGTACTGAGGCAGCGCTGCACTGTCAGAGGGGCAGTACTGAGGGAGTGCTGCAGTGTCGGAGGGGCACTACTGACGGAGTGCTGCACTGTCAGAGGGGCAGGACTGAGGGAGCGCTGCACTGTCGGAGGGGCAGTACTGAGAGAGCGCTGCACTGTCGGATGGGCAGTACTGAGGGAGCGCTGCACTGTCGGACGGGCAGTACTGAGGGAGCGCTGCACTGTCGGAGGGACAGTACAGATGGAGCGCTGCACTGTCGGAGGGGCAGTACTGAGGGAGCGCTGCACTGTCGGAGGGGCAGTACTGAGGGAGCGCTGCACTGTTGGAGGGGCAGTACTGAGGGAGCGCTGCACTGTCGGAGGGGCAGTACTGAGGGAGCGCTGCACTGTCGGATGGGCAGTACTGAGGGAGCGCTGCACTGTCGGAGGGGCAGTACTGAGGGAGCGCTGCACTGTCGGAGGGGCAGTACTGAGGGAGCGCTGCACTGTCAGAGGGGCAGTACTGAGGGAGTGCTGCACTGTCGGAGGGGCAGTACTGAGGGAGCGCTGCACTGTCGGAGGGGCGCTACTGAGGGAGTGCTGCACTGTCGGAGGGGCAGTGCTGAAGGAGTGATGCACTGTCAGAGGGGCAGTACTGAGGGAGCGCTGCACTGTCGGATGGGCAGTACTGAGGGAGCGCTGCACTGTCGGAGGGACAGTACTGATGGAGCGCTGCACTGTCGGAGGGGCAGTACTGAGGGAGCGCTGCACTGTCGGAGGGGCAGTACTGAGGGAGCGCTGCACTGTCGGAGGGGCAGTACTGAGGGAGCGCTGCACTGTCGGAGTGGCAGTACTGAGGGAGCGCTGCACTGTCGGAGGGGCAGTACTGAGGGAGCGCTGCACTGTCGGAGGGGCAGTACTGAGGGAGCGCTGCACTGTCAGAGGGGCAGTACTGAGGGAGTGCTGCACTGTCGGAGGGGCAGTACTGAGGGAGCGCTGCACTGTCGGAGGGGCACTACTGATGGAGCGCTGCACTGTCAGAGGGGCACTACTGAGGGAGAGCTGCACTGTCAGAGGGGCAGTACTGAGGGAGTGCTGCACTGTCTGAGGGGCGCTACTGAGGGAGTGCTGCACTGTCGGAGGGGCAGTACTGAAGGAGTGCTGCACTGTCAGAGGGGCAGTACTGAGGGAGCGCTGCACTCTCAGAAGGGCAGTACTGAGGGCGCACTGCACTTTCGGAGGGGCAGTATTGAGGGAGCGCTGCACTGTCGGAGGGGCAGTACCGAGGGAGCTCCGCCTTGTCGGAGGGGCAGTACTGAGGGAGTGTGGCATTGTTGGAGTTTCAGTACTGAGGGAGCGCCGGACTGTCGGAGGGGCAGTACTGAGGCAGCGCTGCACTGTCAGAGGGGCAGTACTGAGGGAGTGCTGCAGTGTCGGAGGGGCACTACTGAGGGAGTGCTGCACTGTCGGAGGGGCAGTACTGAAGGAGTGCTGTACTGTCAGAGGGGCAGTACTGAGGGAGCGCTGCACTCTCGGAAGGGCAGTACTGAGGGCGCACTGCACTTTCGGAGGGGCAGTATTGAGGGAGCGCTGCACTGTCGGAGGGGCAGTACCGAGGGAGCTCCGCATTGTCGGAGGGGCAGTACTGAGGGAGTGTGGCATTGTTGGAGTTTCAGTACTGAGGGAGCGCCGGACTGTCGGAGGGGCAGTACTGAGGCAGCGCTGCACTGTCAGAGGGGCAGTACTGAGGGAGTGCTGCAGTGTCAGAGGGGCACTACTGACGGAGTGCTGCACTGTCAGAGGGGCAGGACTGAGGGAGCGCTGCACTGTCAGAGGGGCAGTACTGAGGGAGAGCTGCACTGTCGGAGGGACAGTACTGATGGAGCGCTGCACTGTCGAGGGGCAGTACTGAGGGAGCGCTGCACTGTCGGAGGGGCAGTACTGAGGGATTGCTGCACTGTCGGAGGGGCAGTACTGAGAGAGCGCTGCACTGTCGGAGGGGCAGTACTGAGGGAGCGCTGCACTGTCGGACGGGGCATTACTGAGAGAGCGCTGCACTGTCGGAGGGACAGTACTGTAGGAGCGCTGCTCTGTCGGAGGGGCAGTACTGAGGGAGCGCTGCACTGTCGGAGGGGCAGTACTGAGGGAGCGCTGCACTGTCGAGGGGCAGTACTGAGGGAGCGCTGCACTGTTGGAGGGGCAGTACTGAGGGAGCGCTGCACTGTCGGAGGGGCAGTACTGAGGGAGCGCTGCATTGTCGGAGGGGCAGTACTGAGGGAGCGCTGCACTGTCAGAGGGGCAGTACTGAGGGAGTGCTGCACTGTCGGAGGGGCAGTACTGAGGGAGCGCTGCACTGCCAGAGGGGCACTACTGAGGGAGTGCTGCACTGTCAGAGGGGCAGTACTGAGGGAGTGCTGCACTGTCGGAGGGGCGCTACTGAGGGAGTGCTGCACTGTCGGAGGGGCAGTACTGAAGCAGTGCTGCACTGTCAGAGGGGCAGTACTGAGGGAGCGCTGCACTGTCGGAGGGCAGTACTGAGGGAGCGCTGCACTGTCGGACGGGCAGTACTGAGGGAGGGCTGCACTGTCGGAGGGACAGTACTGATGGAGCGCTGCACTGTCGGAGGGGCAGTACTGAGGGAGCGCTGCACTGTCGGAGGGGCAGTACTGAGGGAGCGCTGCACTGTCGGAGGGGCAGTACTGAGGGAGCGCTGCACTGTCGGAGGGCAGTACCCTGGGAGCGCTGCACTGTCGCAGGGGCAGTACTGAGGGAGCGCTGCACTGTCGGAGGGGCAGTACTGAGGGAGCGCTGCACTGTCAGAAGGGCATTACTGAGGGAGTGCTGCACTGTCGGAGGGGCAGTACTGAGGGAGCGCTGCACTGTCGGAGGGGCACTACTGAGGGAGTGCTGCACTGTCAGAGGGGCAGTACTGAGGGAGTGCTGCACTGTCGGAGGGGCGCTACTGAGGGAGTGCTGCACTGTCGGAGGGGCAGTACTGAAGGAGTGCTGCACTGTCAGAGGGGCAGTACTGAGGGAGCGCTGCACTCTCGGAAGGGCAGTACTGAGGGCGCACTGCACTTTCGGAGGGCAGTATTGAGGGAGCGCTGCACTGTCGGAGGGGCTGTACCGAGGGAGCTCCGCATTGTCGGAGGGGCAGAACTGAGGGAGTGTGGCATTGTTGGAGTTTCAGTACTGAGGGAGCGCCGGACTGTCGGAGGGGCAGTACTGAGGCAGCGCTGCACTGTCAGAGGGGCAGTACTGAGGGAGTGCTGCAGTGTCGGAGGGGCACTACTGACGGAGTGCTGCACTGTCAGAGGGGCAGGACTGAGGGAGCGCTGCACTGTCGGAGGGGCAGTACTGAGAGAGCGCTGCACTGTCGGATGGGCAGTACTGAGGGAGCGCTTGCACTGTCGGACGGGCATTACTGAGGGAGCGCTGCACTGTCGGAGGGAAAGTACAGATGGAGCGCTGCACTGTCGGAGGGGCAGTACTGAGGGAGCGCTGCACTGTCGGAGGGGCAGTACTGAGGGAGCGCTGCACTGTCGGAGGGGCAGTACTGAGGGAGCGCTGCACTGTCGGAGGGGCAGTACTGAGGGAGCGCTGCACTGTCGGATGGGCAGTACTGAGGGAGCGCTGCACTGTCGGAGGGGCAGTACTGAGGGAGCGCTGCACTGTCGGAGGGGCAGTACTGAGGGAGCGCTGCACTGTCAGAGGGGCAGTACTGAGGGAGTGCTGCACTGTCGGAGGGGCAGTACTGAGGGAGCGCTGCACTGTCGGAGGGGCGCTACTGAGGGAGTGCTGCACTGTCGGAGGGGCAGTGCTGAAGGAGTGATGCACTGTCAGAGGGGCAGTACTGAGGGAGCGCTGCACTGTCGGATGGGCAGTACTGAGGGAGCGCTGCACTGTCAGAGGGACAGTACTGATGGAGCGCTGCACTGTCGGAGGGGCAGTACTGAGGGAGCGCTGCACTGTCGGAGGGGCAGTACTGAGGGAGCGCTGCACTGTCGGAGGGGCAGTACTGAGGGAGCGCTGCACTGTCGGAGTGGCAGTACTGAGGGAGCGCTGCACTGTCGGAGGGGCAGTACTGAGGGAGCGCTGCACTGTCGGAGGGGCAGTACTGAGGGAGCGCTGCACTGTCAGAGGGGCAGTACTGAGGGAGTGCTGCACTGTCGGAGGGGCAGTACTGAGGGAGCGCTGCACTGTCGGAGGGGCACTACTGATGGAGCACTGCACTGTCAGAGGGGCACTACTGAGGGAGTGCTGCACTGTCAGAGGGGCAGTACTGAGGGAGTGCTGCACTGTCTGAGGGGCGCTACTGAGGGAGTGCTGCACTGTCGGAGGGGCAGTACTGAAGGAGTGCTGCACTGTCAGAGGGGCAGTACTGAGGGAGCGCTGCACTCTCAGAAGGGCAGTACTGAGGGCGCACTGCACTTTCGGAGGGGCAGTATTGAGGGAGCGCTGCACTGTCGGAGGGGCAGTACCGAGGGAGCTCCGCATTGTCGGAGGGGCAGTACTGAGGGAGTGTGGCATTGTTGGAGTTTCAGTACTGAGGGAGCGCCGGACTGTCGGAGGGGCAGTACTGAGGCAGCGCTGCACTGTCAGAGGGGCAGTACTGAGGGAGTGCTGCAGTGTCGGATGGGCACTACTGAGGGAGTGCTGCACTGTCGGAGGGGCAGTACTGAAGGAGTGCTGCACTGTCAGAGGGGCAGTACTGAGGGAGCGCTGCACTCTCGGAAGGGCAGTACTGAGGGCGCACTGCACTTTCGGAGGGGCAGTATTGAGGGAGCGCTGCACTGTCGGAGGGGCAGTACCGAGGGAGCTCCGCATTGTCGGAGGGGCAGTACTGAGGGAGTGTGGCATTGTTGGAGTTTCAGTACTGAGGGAGCGCCGGACTGTCGGAGGGGCAGTACTGAGGCAGCGCTGCACTGTCAGAGGGGCAGTACTGAGGGAGTGCTGCAGTGTCGGAGGGGCACTACTGACGGAGTGCTGCACTGTCAGAGGGGCAGGACTGGGGGAGCACTGCACTGTCGGAGGGGCAGTACTGAGAGAGCGCTGCACTGTCGGATGGGCAGTACTGAGGGAGCGCTGCAGTGTCGGACGGGCAGTACTGAGGGAGCGCTGCACTGTCGGAGGGACAGTACTGATGGAGCGCTGCACTGTCGGAGGGGCAGTATTGAGGGAGCGCTGCACTGTCGGAGGGGCAGTACTGAGGGAGCGCTGCACTGTCGGAGGGGCAGTACTGAGGGAGCACTGCACTGTCGGAGGGGCAGTACTGAGGGAGCGCTGCACTGTCGGAGGGGCAGTACTGAGGGAGCGCTGCACTGTCGGAGGGGCAGTACTGAGGGAGCGCTGCACTGTCGGAGGGGCTGTACTGAGGGAGCGCTGCACTGTCGGAGGGGCAGTACTGAGGGAGCGCTGCACTGTCGGACGGGCAGTACTGAGGGAGCGCTGCACTGTCGGAGGGACAGTACTGATGGAGCGCTGCACTGTCGGAGGGGCAGTACTGAGGGAGCGCTGCACTGTCAGAGGGGCAGTACTGAGGGAGCGCTGCACTGTCGGAGGGGCAGCACTGAGGGAGCGCTGCACTGTCGGAGGGGCAGTACTGAGGGAGCGCTGCACTGTCGGAGGGGCAGAACTGAGGGAGCGCTGCACTGTCGGAGGGGCAGTACTGAAGGAGCGCTGCACTGTCGGAGGGGCAGTACTGAGGGAGCGCTGCACTGTCGGAGGGGCAGTACTGAGGCAGCGCTGCACTGTCGGAGGGGCAGTACTGAGGGAGTGCTGCAGTGTCGGAGGGGCACTACTGACGGAGTGCTGCACTGTCAGAGGGGCAGGACTGAGGGAGCGCTGCACTGTCAGAGGGGCAGTACTGAGGGAGAGCTGCACTGTCGGAGGGACAGTACTGATGGAGCGCTGCACTGTCGGAGGGACAGTACTGAGGGAGTGCTGCACTGTCAGAGGGGCAGTACTGAGGGAGCGCTGCACTGTCGGAGGGGCAGTACTGAGGGAGCGCTGCACTGTCGGAGGGGCAGTACTGAGGGAGCGCTGCACTGTCGGAGGGGCAGTGCTGAGGGAGCGCTGCACTGTCGGAGGGGCAGTACTGAGGGAGCGCTGCACTGTCGGAGGGGCAGTACTGAGGGAGCGCTGCACTGTCGGAGGTGCAGTACTGAGGGAGCGCTGCACTGTCGGAGGGGCAGTACTGAGGGAGTGCTGCACTGTCAGAGGGGCAGTACTGAGGGAGTGCTGCACTGTCGGAGGGGCAGTACTGAGGGAGCGCTGCACTGTCGGAGGGGCACTACTGAGGGAGTGCTGCACTGTCAGAGGGGCAGTACTGAGGGAGTGCTGCACTGTCGGAGTGGCGCTACTGAGGGAGTGCTGCACTGTCGGAGGGGCAGTACTGAAGGAGTGCTGCACTGTCAGAGGGGCAGTACTGAGGGAGCGCTGCACTCTCGGAAGGGCAGTACTGAGGGCGCACTGCACTTTCGGAGGGGCAGTATTGAGGGAGCGCTGCACTGTCGGAGGGGCAGTACCGAGGGAGCTCCGCATTGTCGGAGGGGCAGTACTGAGGGAGTGTGGCATTGTTGGAGTTTCAGTACTGAGGGAGTGCCGGACTGTCGGAGGGGCAGTACTGAGGCAGCGCTGCACTGTCAGAGGGGCAGTACTGAGGGAGTGCTGCAGTGTCAGAGGGGCACTACTGACGGAGTGCTGCACTGTCAGAGGGGCAGGACTGAGGGAGCGCTGCACTGTCAGAGGGGCAGTACTGAGGGAGAGCTGCACTGTCGGAGGGACAGTACTGATGGAGCGCTGCGCTGTCGGAGGGGCAGTACTGAGGGAGCGCTGCACTGTCGGAGGGGCAGTACTGAGGGATTGCTGCACTGTCGGAGGGGCAGTACTGAGAGAGCGCTGCACTGTCGGAGGGGCAGTACTGAGGGAGCGCTGCACTGTCGGACGGGCATTACTGAGAGAGCGCTGCACTGTCGGAGGAACAGTACTGTAGGAGCGCTGCTCTGTCGGAGGGGCAGTACTGAGGGAGCGCTGCACTGTCGGAGGGGCAGTACTGAGGGAGCGCTGCACTGTCGGAGGGGCAGTACTGAGGGAGCGCTGCACTGTTGGAGGGGCAGTACTGAGGGAGCGCTGCACTCTCGGAAGGGCAGTACTGAGGGCGCACTGCACTTTCGGAGGGGCAGTATTGAGGGAGCGCTGCACTGTCGGAGGGGCTGTACCGAGGGAGCTCCGCATTGTCGGAGGGGCAGAACTGAGGGAGTGTGGCATTGTTGGAGTTTCAGTACTGAGGGAGCGCCGGACTGTCGGAGGGGCAGTACTGAGGCAGCGCTGCACTGTCAGAGGGGCAGTACTGAGGGAGTGCTGCAGTGTCGGAGGGGCACTACTGACGGAGTGCTGCACTGTCAGAGGGGCAGGACTGAGGGAGCGCTGCACTGTCGGAGGGGCAGTACTGAGAGAGCGCTGCACTGTCGGATGGGCAGTACTGAGGGAGCGCTGCACTGTCGGACGGGCATTACTGAGGGAGCGCTGCACTGTCGGAGGGACAGTACAGATGGAGCGCTGCACTGTCGGAGGGGCAGTACTGAGGGAGCGCTGCACTGTCGGAGGGGCAGTACTGAGGGAGCGCTGCACTGTCGGAGGGGCAGTACTGAGGGAGCGCTGCACTGTCGGAGGGGCAGTACTGAGGGAGCGCTGCACTGTCGGATGGGCAGTACTGAGGGAGCGCTGCACTGTCGGAGTGGCAGTACTGAGGGAGCGCTGCACTGTCGGAGGGGCAGTACTGAGGGAGCGCTGCACTGTCGGAGGGGCAGTACTGAGGGAGCGCTGCACTGTCAGAGGGGCAGTACTGAGGGAGTGCTGCACTGTCGGAGGGGCAGTACTGAGGGAGCGCTGCACTGTCGGAGGGGCACTACTGATGGAGCACTGCACTGTCAGAGGGGCACTACTGAGGGAGTGCTGCACTGTCAGAGGGGCAGTACTGAGGGAGTGCTGCACTGTCTGAGGGGCGCTACTGAGGGAGTGCTGCACTGTCGGAGGGGCAGTACTGAAGGAGTGCTGCACTGTCAGAGGGGCAGTACTGAGGGAGCGCTGCACTCTCAGAAGGGCAGTACTGAGGGCGCACTGCACTTTCGGAGGGGCAGTATTGAGGGAGCGCTGCACTGTCGGAGGGGCAGTACCGAGGGAGCTCCGCATTGTCGGAGGGGCAGTACTGAGGGAGTGTGGCATTGTTGGAGTTTCAGTACTGAGGGAGCGCCGGACTGTCGGAGGGGCAGTACTGAGGCAGCGCTGCACTGTCAGAGGGGCAGTACTGAGGGAGTGCTGCAGTGTCGGATGGGCACTACTGAGGGAGTGCTGCACTGTCGGAGGGGCAGTACTGAAGGAGTGCTGCACTGTCAGAGGGGCAGTACTGAGGGAGCGCTGCACTCTCGGAAGGGCAGTACTGAGGGCGAACTGCACTTTCGGAGGGGCAGTATTGAGGGAGCGCTGCACTGTCGGAGGGGCAGTACCGAGGGAGCTCCGCATTGTCGGAGGGCAGTACTGAGGGAGTGTGGCATTGTTGGAGTTTCAGTACTGAGGGAGCGCCGGACTGTCGGAGGGGCAGTACTGAGGCAGCGCTGCACTGTCAGAGGGGCAGTACTGAGGGAGTGCTGCAGTGTCGGAGGGGCACTACTGACGGAGTGCTGCACTGTCAGAGGGGCAGGACTGGGGAGCACTGCACTGTCGGAGGGGCAGTACTGAGAGAGCGCTGCACTGTCGGATGGGCAGTACTGAGGGAGCGCTGCAGTGTCGGACGGGCAGTACTGAGGGAGCGCTGCACTGTCGGAGGGACAGTACTGATGGAGCGCTGCACTGTCGGAGGGGCAGTATTGAGGGAGCGCTGCACTGTCGGAGGGGCAGTACTGAGGGAGCGCTGCACTGTCGGAGGGGCAGTACTGAGGGAGCACTGCACTGTCGGAGGGGCAGTACTGAGGGAGCGCTGCACTGTCGGAGGGGCAGTACTGAGGGAGCGCTGCACTGTCGGAGGGGCAGTACTGAGGGAGCGCTGCACTGTCGGAGGGGCTGTACTGAGGGAGCGCTGCACTGTCGGAGGGGCAGTACTGAGGGAGCGCTGCACTGTCGGACGGGCAGTACTGAGGGAGCGCTGCACTGTCGGAGGGACAGTACTGATGGAGCGCTGCACTGTCGGAGGGGCAGTACTGAGGGAGCGCTGCACTGTCAGAGGGGCAGTACTGAGGGAGCGCTGCACTGTCGGAGGGGCGCTACTGAGGGAGTGCTGCACTCTCGGAGGGGCAGTATTGAGGGAGCGCTGCACTGTCGGAGGGGCAATACCGAGGGAGCTCCGCATTGTCGGAGGGGCAGTGCTGAGGGAGTGTGGCATTGTTGGAGTTTCAGTACTGAGGGAGCGCCGGACTGTCGGAGGGGCAGTACTGAGGCAGCGCTGCACTGTCAGAGGGGCAGTACTGAGGGAGTGCTGCAGTGTCGGAGGGGCGCTACTGACGGAGTGCTGCACTGTCAGAGGGGCAGGACTGAGGGAGCGCTGCACTGTCAGAGGTGCAGTACTGAGGGAGAGCTGCACTGTCGGAGGGGCAGTACTGAAGGAGCGCTGCACTGTCGGAGGGGCAGTACTGAGGGAGCGCTGCACTGTCGGAGGGGCAGTACTGAGGGAGCGCTGCACTGTCAGAGGGGCAGTACTGAGGGAGTGCTGCACTGTCGGAGGGGCAGTACTGAGGGAGCGCTGCACTGTCGGAGGGGCACTACTGAGGGAGTGCTGCACTGTCAGAGGGGCAGTACTGAGGGAGTGCTGCACTGTCGGAGGGGCGCTACTGAGGGAGTGCTGCACTGTTGGAGGGGCAGTACTGAAGGAGTGCTGCACTGTCAGAGGGGCAGTACTGAGGGAGCGCTGCACTCTCGGAAGGGCAGTACTGAGGGCGCACTGCACTTTCGGAGGGGCAGTATTGAGGGAGCGCTGCACTGTCGGAGGGGCAACACCGAGGGAGCTCCGCATTGTCGGAGGGGCAGTGCTGAGGGAGTGTGGCATTGTTGGAGTTTCAGTACTGAGGGAGCGCCGGACTGTCGGAGGGGCAGTACTGAGGCAGCGCTGCACTGTCAGAGGGGCAGTACTGAGGGAGTGCTGCAGTGTCGGAGGGGCGCTACTGACGGAGTGCTGCACTGTCAGAGGGGCAGGACTGAGGGAGCGCTGCACTGTCAGAGGTGCAGTACTGAGGGAGAGCTGCACTGTCGGAGGGACAGTACTGATGGAGCGCTGCACTGTCGGAGGGGCAGTACTGAGGGAGCGCTGCACTGTCGGAGGGGCAGTACTGAGGGAGCGCTGCACTGTCAGGGGGGCAGTACTGGGAGAGCGCTGCACTGTCAGAGGGGCAGTACTGAGGGAGCGCTGTACTGTCGGAGCGGCAGTACTGAGGGAGCGCTGCACTGTCGGAGGGGCAGTACTGAGGGAGCGCTGCACAGTCGGAGGGGCAGTACTGAGGGAGCGCTGCACTGTCAGAGGGGCAGTACTGAGGGAGTGGTGCACTATCGGAAGGTCAGTACTGAGGGAGTGCCGCACTGTCGGAGGGGCAGTACCGAGAGAGCGCCACACTGTCAGAGGGGCAGTACTGAGGGAGCGCTGCACTGTCGGAGGGGCAGTACTGAGGGAGCGCTGCACTGTCGGAGGGGCAGTACTGAGGGAGCGCTGCACTGTCGGAGGGGCAGTACTGAGGGAGCGCTGCACTGTCAGAGGGGCAGTACTGAGGGAGCGCGGCACTGTCGGAGGGGCAGTACTGAGGGAGCGCTGCACTGTCAGAGGGGCAGTACTGAGGGAGCGCTGCACTGTCGGAGGGGCAGTACTGAGGGAGCGCTGCACTGTCAGACGGGCAGTACTGAGGGAGCGCTGCACTGTCGGAGGGACAGTACTGATGGAGCGCTGCACTGTCGGAGGGGCAGTACTGAGGGAGCGCTGCACTGTCGGAGGGGCAGTACTGAGGGAGCGCTGCACTGTCGGAGGGGCAGTACTGAGGGAGCGCTGCACTGTCGGAGGGGCAGTACCCTGGGAGCGCTGCACTGTCGCAGGGGCAGTACTGAGGGAGCGCTGCACTGTCGGAGGGGCAGTACTGAGGGAGCGCTGCACTGTCAGAGGGGCATTACTGAGGGAGTGCTGCACTGTCGGAGGGGCAGTACTGAGGGAGCGCTGCACTGTCGGAGGGGCACTACTGAGGGAGTGCTGCACTGTCAGAGGGGCAGTACTGAGGGAGTGCTGCACTGTCGGAGGGGCGCTACTGAGGGAGAGCTGCACTGTCGGAGGGGCAGTACTGAAGGAGTGCTGCACTGTCAGAGGGGCAGTACTGAGGGAGCGCTGCACTCTCGGAAGGGCAGTACTGAGGGCGCACTGCACTTTCGGAGGGGCAGTATTGAGGGAGCGCTGCACTGTCGGAGGGGCAGTACCGAGGGAGCTCCGCATTGTCGGCGGGGCAGAACTGAGGGAGTGTGGCATTGTTGGAGTTTCAGTACTGAGGGAGCGCCGGACTGTCGGAGGGGCAGTACTGAGGCAGCGCTGCACTGTCAGAGGGGCAGTACTGAGGGAGAGCTGCACTGTCGGAGGGACAGTACTGATGGAGCGCTGCACTGTCGGAGGGACAGTACTGAGGGAGTGCTGCACTGTCAGAGGGGCAGTACTGAGGGAGCGCTGCACTGTCGGAGGGGCAGTACTGAGGGAGCGCTGCACTGTCGGAGGGGCAGTACTGAGGGAGCGCTGCACTGTCGGAGGGGCAGTGCTGAGGGAGCGCTGCACTGTCGGAGGGGCAGTACTGAGGGAGCGCTGCACTGTCGGAGGGGCAGTACTGAGGGAGCGCTGCACTGTCGGAGGGGCAGTACTGAGGGAGCGCTGCACTGTCGGAGGGGCAGTACTGAGGGAGTGCTGCACTGTCAGAGGGGCAGTACTGAGGGAGTGCTGCACTGTCGGAGGGGCAGTACTGAGGGAGCGCTGCACTGTCGGAGGGGCACTACTGAGGGAGTGCTGCACTGTCAGAGGGGCAGTACTGAGGGAGTGCTGCACTGTCGGAGTGGCGCTACTGAGGGAGTGCTGCACTGTCGGAGGGGCAGTACTGAAGGAGTGCTGCACTGTCAGAGGGGCAGTACTGAGGGAGCGCTGCACCCTCGGAAGGGCAGTACTGAGGGCGCACTGCACTTTCGGAGGGGCAGTATTGAGGGAGCGCTGCACTGTCGGAGGGGCAGTACCGAGGGAGCTCCGCATTGTCGGAGGGGCAGTACTGAGGGAGTGTGGCATTGTTGGAGTTTCAGTACTGAGGGAGCGCCGGACTGTCGGAGGGGCAGTACTGAGGCAGCGCTGCACTGTCAGAGGGGCAGTACTGAGGGAGTGCTGCAGTGTCAGAGGGGCACTACTGACGGAGTGCTGCACTGTCAGAGGGGCAGGACTGAGGGAGCGCTGCACTGTCAGAGGGGCAGTACTGAGGGAGAGCTGCACTGTCGGAGGGACAGTACTGATGGAGCGCTGCACTGTCGGAGGGGCAGTACTGAGGGAGCGCTGCACTGTCGGAGGGGCAGTACTGAGGGATTGCTGCACTGTCGGAGGGGCAGTACTGAGAGAGCGCTGCACTGTCGGAGGGGCAGTACTGAGGGAGCGCTGCACTGTCGGACGGGCATTACTGAGAGAGCGCTGCACTGTCGGAGGAACAGTACTGTAGGAGCGCTGCTCTGTCGGAGGGGCAGTACTGAGGGAGCGCTGCACTGTCGGAGGGGCAGTACTGAGGGAGCGCTGCACTGTCGGAGGGGCAGTACTGAGGGAGCGCTGCACTGTTGGAGGGGCAGTACTGAGGGAGCGCTGCACTCTCGGAAGGGCAGTACTGAGGGCGCACTGCACTTTCGGAGGGGCAGTATTGAGGGAGCGCTGCACTGTCGGAGGGGCTGTACCGAGGGAGCTCCGCATTGTCGGAGGGGCAGAACTGAGGGAGTGTGGCATTGTTGGAGTTTCAGTACTGAGGGAGCGCCGGACTGTCGGAGGGGCAGTACTGAGGCAGCGCTGCACTGTCAGAGGGGCAGTACTGAGGGAGTGCTGCAGTGTCGGAGGGGCACTACTGACGGAGTGCTGCACTGTCAGAGGGGCAGGACTGAGGGAGCGCTGCACTGTCGGAGGGGCAGTACTGAGAGAGCGCTGCACTGTCGGATGGGCAGTACTGAGGGAGCGCTGCACTGTCGGACGGGCATTACTGAGGGAGCGCTGCACTGTCGGAGGGACAGTACAGATGGAGCGCTGCACTGTCGGAGGGGCAGTACTGAGGGAGCGCTGCACTGTCAGAGGGGCAGTACTGAGGGAGCGCTGCACTGTCGGAGGGGCAGTACTGAGGGAGCGCTGCACTGTCGGAGGGGCAGTACTGAGGGAGCGCTGCACTGTCGGATGGGCAGTACTGAGGGAGCGCTGCACTGTCGGAGGGGCAGTACTGAGGGAGCGCTGCACTGTCGGAGGGGCAGTACTGAGGGAGCGCTGCACTGTCAGAGGGGCAGTACTGAGGGAGTGCTGCACTGTCGGAGGGGCAGTACTGAGGGAGCGCTGCACTGTCGGAGGGGCGCTACTGAGGGAGTGCTGCACTGTCGGAGGGGCAGTGCTGAAGGAGTGATGCACTGTCAGAGGGGCAGTACTGAGGGAGCGCTGCACTGTCGGATGGGCAGTACTGAGGGAGCGCTGCACTGTCGGAGGGACAGTACTGATGGAGCGCTGCACTGTCGGAGGGGCAGTACTGAGGGAGCGCTGCACTGTCGGAGGGGCAGTACTGAGGGAGCGCTGCACTGTCGGAGGGGCAGTACTGAGGGAGCGCTGCACTGTCGGAGTGGCAGTACTGAGGGAGCGCTGCACTGTCGGAGGGGCAGTACTGAGGGAGCGCTGCACTGTCGGAGGGGCAGTACTGAGGGAGCGCTGCACTGTCAGAGGGGCAGTACTGAGGGAGTGCTGCACTGTCGGAGGGGCAGTACTGAGGGAGCGCTGCACTGTCGGAGGGGCACTACTGATGGAGCACTGCACTGTCAGAGGGGCACTACTGAGGGAGTGCTGCACTGTCAGAGGGGCAGTACTGAGGGAGTGCTGCACTGTCTGAGGGGCGCTACTGAGGGAGTGCTGCACTGTCGGAGGGGCAGTACTGAAGGAGTGCTGCACTGTCAGAGGGGCAGTACTGAGGGAGCGCTGCACTCTCAGAAGGGCAGTACTGAGGGCGCACTGCACTTTCGGAGGGGCAGTATTGAGGGAGCGCTGCACTGTCGGAGGGGCAGTACCGAGGGAGCTCCGCATTGTCGGAGGGGCAGTACTGAGGGAGTGTGGCATTGTTGGAGTTTCAGTACTGAGGGAGCGCCGGACTGTCGGAGGGGCAGTACTGAGGCAGCGCTGCACTGTCAGAGGGGCAGTACTGAGGGAGTGCTGCAGTGTCGGATGGGCACTACTGAGGGAGTGCTGCACTGTCGGAGGGGCAGTACTGAAGGAGTGCTGCACTGTCAGAGGGGCAGTACTGAGGGAGCGCTGCACTCTCGGAAGGGCAGTACTGAGGGCGCACTGCACTTTTGGAGGGGCAGTATTGAGGGAGCGCTGCACTGTCGGAGGGGCAGTACCGAGGGAGCTCCGCATTGTCGGAGGGGCAGTACTGAGGGAGTGTGGCATTGTTGGAGTTTCAGTACTGAGGGAGCGCCGGACTGTCGGAGGGGCAGTACTGAGGCAGCGCTGCACTGTCAGAGGGGCAGTACTGAGGGAGTGCTGCAGTGTCGGAGGGGCACTACTGACGGAGTGCTGCACTGTCAGAGGGGCAGGACTGGGGGAGCACTGCACTGTCGGAGGGGCAGTACTGAGAGAGCGCTGCACTGTCGGATGGGCAGTACTGAGGGAGCGCTGCAGTGTCGGACGGGCAGTACTGAGGGAGCGCTGCACTGTCGGAGGGACAGTACTGATGGAGCGCTGCACTGTCGGAGGGGCAGTATTGAGGGAGCGCTGCACTGTCGGAGGGGCAGTACTGAGGGAGCGCTGCACTGTCGGAGGGGCAGTACTGAGGGAGCACTGCACTGTCGGAGGGGCAGTACTGAGGGAGCGCTGCACTGTCGGAGGGGCAGTACTGAGGGAGCGCTGCACTGTCGGAGGGGCAGTACTGAGGGAGCGCTGCACTGTCGGAGGGGCTGTACTGAGGGAGCGCTGCACTGTCGGAGGGGCAGTACTGAGGGAGCGCTGCACTGTCGGACGGGCAGTACTGAGGGAGCGCTGCACTGTCGGAGGGACAGTACTGATGGAGCGCTGCACTGTCGGAGGGGCAGTACTGAGGGAGCGCTGCACTGTCAGAGGGGCAGTACTGAGGGAGCGCTGCACTGTCGGAGGGGCAGCACTGAGGGAGCGCTGCACTGTCGGAGGGGCAGTACTGAGGGAGCGCTGCACTGTCGGAGGGGCAGAACTGAGGGAGCGCTGCACTGTCGGAGGGGCAGTACTGAAGGAGCGCTGCACTGTCGGAGGGGCAGTACTGAGGGAGCGCTGCACTGTCGGAGGGGCAGTACTGAGGGAGCGCTGCACTGCCAGAGGGGCAGTACTGAGGGAGTGCTGCACTGTCGGAGGGGCAGTACTGAGGGAGCGCTGCACTGTCGGAGGGGCACTACTGAGGGAGGGCTGCACTGTCAGAGGGGCAGTACTGAGGGAGTGCTGCACTGTCGGAGGGGCGCTACTGAGGGAGTGCTGCACTGTTGGAGGGGCAGTACTGAAGGAGTGCTGCACTGTCAGAGGGGCAGTACTGAGGGAGCGCTGCACTCTCGGAAGGGCAGTACTGAGGGCGCACTGCACTTTCGGAGGGGCAGTATTGAGGGAGCGCTGCACTGTCGGAGGGGCAATACCGAGGGAGCTCCGCATTGTCGGAGGGGCAGTGCTGAGGGAGTGTGGCATTGTTGGAGTTTCAGTACTGAGGGAGCGCCGGACTGTCGGAGGGGCAGTACTGAGGCAGGGCTGCACTGTCAGAGGGGCAGTACTGAGGGAGTGCTGCAGTGTCGGAGGGGCGCTACTGACGGAGTGCTGCACTGTCAGAGGGGCAGGACTGAGGGAGCGCTGCACTGTCAGAGGTGCAGTACTGAGGGAGAGCTGCACTGTCGGAGGGACAGTACTGATGGAGCGCTGCACTGTCGGAGGGGCAGTACTGAGGGAGCGCTGCACTGTCGGAGGGGCAGTACTGAGGGAGCGCTGCACTGTCAGGGGGGCAGTACTGGGAGAGCGCTGCACTGTCAGAGGGGCAGTACTGAGGGAGCGCTGTACTGTCGGAGCGGCAGTACTGAGGGAGCGCTGCACTGTCGGAGGGGCAGTACTGAGGGAGCGCTGCACAGTCGGAGGGGCAGTACTGAGGGAGCGCTGCACTGTCAGAGGGGCAGTACTGAGGGAGTGGTGCACTATCGGAAGGTCAGTACTGAGGGAGTGCCGCACTGTCGGAGGGGCAGTACCGAGAGAGCGCCACACTGTCAGAGGGGCAGTACTGAGGGAGCGCTGCACTGTCGGAGGGGCAGTACTGAGGGAGCGCTGCACTGTCGGAGGGGCAGTACTGAGGGAGCGCTGCACTGTCGGAGGGGCAGTACTGAGGGAGCGCTGCACTGTCGGAGGGGCAGTACTGAGGGAGCGCGGCACTGTCGGAGGGGCAGTACTGAGGGAGCGCTGCACTGTCAGAGGGGCAGTACTGAGGGAGCGCTGCACTGTCGGAGGGGCAGTACTGAGGGAGCGCTGCACTGTCAGACGGGCAGTACTGAGGGAGCGCTGCACTGTCGGAGGGACAGTACTGATGGAGCGCTGCACTGTCGGAGGGGCAGTACTGAGGGAGCGCTGCACTGTCGGAGGGGCAGTACTGAGGGAGCGCTGCACTGTCGGAGGGGCAGTACTGAGGGAGCGCTGCACTGTCGGAGGGGCAGTACCCTGGGAGCGCTGCACTGTCGCAGGGGCAGTACTGAGGGAGCGCTGCACTGTCGGAGGGGCAGTACTGAGGGAGCGCTGCACTGTCAGAGGGGCATTACTGAGGGAGTGCTGCACTGTCGGAGGGGCAGTACTGAGGGAGCGCTGCACTGTCGGAGGGGCACTACTGAGGGAGTGCTGCACTGTCAGAGGGGCAGTACTGAGGGAGTGCTGCACTGTCGGAGGGGCGCTACTGAGGGAGTGCTGCACTGTCGGAGGGGCAGTACTGAAGGAGTGCTGCACTGTCAGAGGGGCAGTACTGAGGGAGCGCTGCACTCTCGGAAGGGCAGTACTGAGGGCGCACTGCACTTTCGGAGGGGCAGTATTGAGGGAGCGCTGCACTGTCGGAGGGGCAGTACCGAGGGAGCTCCGCATTGTCGGCGGGGCAGAACTGAGGGAGTGTGGCATTGTTGGAGTTTCAGTACTGAGGGAGCGCCGGACTGTCGGAGGGGCAGTACTGAGGCAGCGCTGCACTGTCAGAGGGGCAGTACTGAGGGAGTGCTGCAGTGTCGGAGGGGCACTACTGACGGAGTGCTGCACTGTCAGAGGGGCAGGACTGAGGGAGCGCTGCACTGTCGGAGGGGCAGTACTGAGAGAGCGCTGCACTGTCGGATGGGCAGTACTGAGGGAGCGCTGCACTGTCGGACGGGCAGTACTGAGGGAGCGCTGCACTGTCGGAGGGACAGTACAGATGGAGCGCTGCACTGTCGGAGGGGCAGTACTGAGGGAGCGCTGCACTGTCGGAGGGGCAGTACTGAGGGAGCGCTGCACTGTTGGAGGGGCAGTACTGAGGGAGCGCTGCACTGTCGGAGGGGCAGTACTGAGGGAGCGCTGCACTGTCGGATGGGCAGTACTGAGGGAGCGCTGCACTGTCGGAGGGGCAGTACTGAGGGAGCGCTGCACTGTCGGAGGGGCAGTACTGAGGGAGCGCTGCACTGTCAGAGGGGCAGTACTGAGGGAGTGCTGCACTGTCGGAGGGGCAGTACTGAGGGAGCGCTGCACTGTCGGAGGGGCGCTACTGAGGGAGTGCTGCACTGTCGGAGGGGCAGTGCTGAAGGAGTGATGCACTGTCAGAGGGGCAGTACTGAGGGAGCGCTGCACTGTCGGATGGGCAGTACTGAGGGAGCGCTGCACTGTCGGAGGGACAGTACTGATGGAGCGCTGCACTGTCGGAGGGGCAGTACTGAGGGAGCGCTGCACTGTCGGAGGGGCAGTACTGAGGGAGCGCTGCACTGTCGGAGGGGCAGTACTGAGGGAGCGCTGCACTGTCGGAGTGGCAGTACTGAGGGAGCGCTGCACTGTCGGAGGGGCAGTACTGAGGGAGCGCTGCACTGTCGGAGGGGCAGTACTGAGGGAGCGCTGCACTGTCAGAGGGGCAGTACTGAGGGAGTGCTGCACTGTCGGAGGGGCAGTACTGAGGGAGCGCTGCACTGTCGGAGGGGCACTACTGATGGAGCGCTGCACTGTCAGAGGGGCACTACTGAGGGAGAGCTGCACTGTCAGAGGGGCAGTACTGAGGGAGTGCTGCACTGTCTGAGGGGCGCTACTGAGGGAGTGCTGCACTGTCGGAGGGGCAGTACTGAAGGAGTGCTGCACTGTCAGAGGGGCAGTACTGAGGGAGCGCTGCACTCTCAGAAGGGCAGTACTGAGGGCGCACTGCACTTTCGGAGGGGCAGTATTGAGGGAGCGCTGCACTGTCGGAGGGGCAGTACCGAGGGAGCTCCGCCTTGTCGGAGGGGCAGTACTGAGGGAGTGTGGCATTGTTGGAGTTTCAGTACTGAGGGAGCGCCGGACTGTCGGAGGGGCAGTACTGAGGCAGCGCTGCACTGTCAGAGGGGCAGTACTGAGGGAGTGCTGCAGTGTCGGAGGGGCACTACTGAGGGAGTGCTGCACTGTCGGAGGGGCAGTACTGAAGGAGTGCTGTACTGTCAGAGGGGCAGTACTGAGGGAGCGCTGCACTCTCGGAAGGGCAGTACTGAGGGCGCACTGCACTTTCGGAGGGGCAGTATTGAGGGAGCGCTGCACTGTCGGAGGGGCAGTACCGAGGGAGCTCCGCATTGTCGGAGGGGCAGTACTGAGGGAGTGTGGCATTGTTGGAGTTTCAGTACTGAGGGAGCGCCGGACTGTCGGAGGGGCAGTACTGAGGCAGCGCTGCACTGTCAGAGGGGCAGTACTGAGGGAGTGCTGCAGTGTCGGAGGGGCACTACTGACGGAGTGCTGCACTGTCAGAGGGGCAGGACTGGGGGAGCGCTGCACTGTCGGAGGGGCAGTACTGAGAGAGCGCTGCACTGTCGGATGGGCAGTACTGAGAGAGCGCTGCACTGTCGGATGGGCAGTACTGAGGGAGCGCTGCAGTGTCGGACGGACAGTACTGATGGAGCGCTGCACTGTCGGAGGGGCAGTACTGAGGGAGCGCTGCACTGTCGGAGGGGCAGTACTGAGGGAGCGCTGCACTGTCGGAGGGGCAGTACTGAGGGAGTACTGCACTGTCGGAGGGGCAGTACTGAGGGAGCGCTGCACTGTCGGAGGGGCAGTACTGAGGGAGCGCTGCACTGTCGGAGGGGCAGTACTGAGGGAGCGCTGCACTGTCGGAGGGGCAGTACTGAGGGAGCGCTGCACTGTCGGAAGGGCAGTACTGAGGGAGCGCTGCACTGTCGGACGGGCAGTACTGAGGGAGCGCTGCACTGTCGGAGGGACAGTACTGATGGAGCGCTGCACTGTCGGAGGGGCAGTACTGAGGGAGCGCTGCACTGTCGGAGGGGCAGTACTGAGGGAGCGCTGCACTGTCGGAGGGGCAGCACTGAGGGAGCGCTGCACTGTCGGAGGGGCAGTACTGAGGGAGCGCTGCACTGTTGGAGGGGCAGAACTGAGGGAGCGCTGCACTGTCGGAGGGGCAGTACTGAAGGAGCGCTGCACTGTCGGAGGGGCAGTACTGAGGGAGCGCTGCACTGTCGGAGGGGCAGTACTGAGGGAGCGCTGCACTGTCAGAGGGGCAGTACTGAGGGAGTGCTGCACTGTCGGAGGGGCAGTACTGAGGGAGCGCTGCACTGTCGGAGGGGCACTACTGAGGGAGTGCTGCACTGTCAGAGGGGCAGTACTGAGGGAGTGCTGCACTGTCGGAGGGGCGCTACTGAGGGAGTGCTGCACTGTCGGAGGGGCAGTACTGAAGGAGTGCTGCACTGTCAGAGGGGCAGTACTGAGGGAGCACTGCACTCTCGGAAGGGCAGTACTGAGGGCGCACTGCACTTTCGGAGGGGCAGTATTGAGGGAGCGCTGCACTGTCGGAGGGGCAATACCGAGGGAGCTCCGCATTGTCGGAGGGGCAGTGCTGAGGGAGTGTGGCATTGTTGGAGTTTCAGTACTGAGGGAGCGCCGGACTGTCGGAGGGGCAGTACTGAGGCAGCGCTGCACTGTCAGAGGGGCAGTACTGAGGGAGTGCTGCAGTGTACGGAGGGGCACTACTGACGGAGTGCTGCACTGTCAGAGGGGCAGGACTGAGGGAGCGCTTGCACTGTCAGAGGTGCAGTACTGAGGGAGAGCTGCACTGTCGGAGGGACAGTACTGATGGAGCGCTGCACTGTCGGAGGGGCAGTACTGAGGGAGCGCTGCACTGTCGAGAGGGGCAGTACTGAGGGAGCGCTGCACTGTCAGGGGGGCAGTACTGGGGAGAGCGCTGCACTGTCAGAGGGGCAGTACTGAGGGAGCGCTTGTACTGTCGGAGCGGCAGTACTGAGGGAGCGCTGCACTGTCGGAGGGGCAGTACTGAGGGGAGCGCTGCACAGTCGGAGGGGGCAGTACTGAGGGAGCGCTGCACTGTCAGAGGGGCAGTACTGAGGGAGTGGTGCACTATCGGAAGGTCAGTACTGAGGGAGTGCCGCACTGTCGGAGGGGCAGTACCGAGAGAGCGCCACACTGTCAGAGGGGCAGTACTGAGGGAGCGCTGCACTGTCGGAGGGGCAGTACTGAGGGAGTGCTGCACTGTCGGAGGGGCAGTACTGAGGGAGCGCTGCACTGTCTGAGGGGCACTACTGAGGGAGTGCTGCACTGTCGGAGGGGCGCTACTGAGGGAGTGCTGCACTGTCGGAGGGGCAGTACTGAAGGAGTGCTGCACTGTCAGAGGGGCAGTACTGAGGGAGAGCTGCACTGTCAGAGGGGCAGTACTGAGAGAGCGCTGCACTGTCGGAGGGGCAGTACTGAGGGAGTGCTGCAATGTCGGAGGGGCAGTACTGAAGGAGTGCTGCACTGTCAGAGGGGCAGTACTGAGGGAGTGCTGCACTGTCGGAGGGGCAGTACTGAGGGAGCGCTGCACTGTCAGAGGGGCAGTACTGAGGGAGTGCTGCACTATCGGAAGGTCAGTACTGAGGGAGTGCCGCACTGTCGGAGGGGCAGTACCGAGAGAGCGCCACACTGTCAGAGGGGCAGTACTGAGGGAGCGCTGCACTGTCGGAGGGGCAGTGCTGAGCGAGTGCTGCACTGTCGGAGGGGCAGTACTGAGGGAGAGCTGCACTGTCGGAGGGGCAGTACTGAGGGAGCGCTGCACTGTCGGAGGGGCAGTACTGAGGGAGCGCTGCACTGTCGGAGGGGCAGTAATGAGGGAGCGCTGCACTGTCAGAGGGGCAGTACTGAGGGAGTGCTGCACTGTCGGAGGGGCAGTACTGAGGGAGCGCTGCACTGTCGGAGGGGCGCTACTGAGGGAGTGCTGCACTGTCGGGGGGCAGTACTGAAGGAGTGCTGCACTTTCAGAGGGGCAGTACTGAGGGAGCGCTGCACTGTCGGAGGGGCAGTACTGAGGGAGCGCTGCACTGTCGAACGGGCAGTACTGAGGGAGCGCTGCACTGTCGGAGGGACAGTACTGATGGAGCGCTGCACTGTCGGAGGGGCAGTACTGAGGGAGCGCTGCACTGTCGGAGGGGCAGTACTGAGGGAGCGCTGCACTGTCGGAGGGGCAGTACTGAGGGAGCGCTGCACTGTCGGACGGGCAGTACTGAGGGAGCGCTGCACTGTCGGAGGGACAGTACTGATGGAGCGCTGCACTGTCGGAGGGGCAGTACTGAGGGAGCGCTGCACTGTCGGAGGGGCAGTACTGAGGGAGCGCTGCACTGTCGGAGGGGCAGCACTGAGGGAGCGCTGCACTGTCGGAGGGGCAGTACTGAGGGAGCGCTGCACTGTCGGAGGGGCAGAACTGAGGGAGCGCTGCACTGTCGGAGGGGCAGTACTGAAGGAGCGCTGCACTGTCGGAGGGGCAGTACTGAGGGAGCGCTGCACTGTCGGAGGGGCAGTACTGAGGGAGCGCTGCACTGTCAGAGGGGCAGTACTGAGGGAGTGCTGCACTGTCGGAGGGGCAGTACTGAGGGAGCGCTGCACTGTCGGAGGGGCACTACTGAGGGAGTGCTGCACTGTCAGAGGGGCAGTACTGAGGGAGTGCTGCACTGCCGGCGGGGCGCTACTGAGGGAGTGCTGCACTGTCGGAGGGGCAGTACTGAAGGAGTGCTGCACTGTCAGAGGGGCAGTACTGAGGGAGCGCTGCACTCTCGGAAGGGCAGTACTGAGGGCGCACTGCACTTTCGGAGGGGCAGTATTGAGGGAGCGCTGCACTGTCGGAGGGGCAATACCGAGGGAGCTCCGCATTGTCGGAGGGGCAGTGCTGAGGGAGTGTGGCATTGTTGGAGTTTCAGTACTGAGGGAGCGCCGGACTGTCGGAGGGGCAGTACTGAGGCAGCGCTGCACTGTCAGAGGGGCAGTACTGAGGGAGTGCTGCAGTGTCGGAGGGGCACTACTGACGGAGTGCTGCACTGTCAGAGGGGCAGGACTGAGGGAGCGCTGCACTGTCAGAGGTGCAGTACTGAGGGAGCGCTGCACTGTCGGAGGGGCAGTACTGAGG
This sequence comes from Somniosus microcephalus, assembly GCF_052327205.1. NCBI lineage: Eukaryota > Metazoa > Chordata > Chondrichthyes > Squaliformes > Somniosidae > Somniosus > Somniosus microcephalus. The sequence goes on along the minus strand of NC_140991.1, from coordinate 6,124,906 downwards.
GAGCGCTGCACTGTCAGGGGGGCAGTACTGGGAGAGCGCTGCACTGTCAGAGGGGCAGTACTGAGGGAGCGCTGTACTGTCGGAGCGGCAGTACTGAGGGAGCGCTGCACTGTCGGAGGGGCAGTACTGAGGGAGCGCTGCACAGTCGGAGGGGCAGTACTGAGGGAGCGCTGCACTGTCAGAGGGGCAGTACTGAGGGAGTGGTGCACTATCGGAAGGTCAGTACTGAGGGAGTGCCGCACTGTCGGAGGGGCAGTACCGAGAGAGCGCCACACTGACAGAGGGGCAGTACTGAGGGAGCGCTGCACTGTCGGAGGGGCAGTACTGAGGGAGTGCTGCACTGTCGGAGGGGCAGTACTGAGGGAGCGCTGCACTGTCTGAGGGGCACTACTGAGGGAGTGCTGCACTGTCGGAGGGGCGCTACTGAGGGAGTGCTGCACTGTCGGAGGGGCAGTACTGAAGGAGTGCTGCACTGTCAGAGGGGCAGTACTGAGGGAGAGCTGCACTGTCAGAGGGGCAGTACTGAGAGAGCGCTGCACTGTCGGAGGGGCAGTACTGAGGGAGTGCTGGAATGTCGCAGGGGCAGTACTGAAGGAGTGCTGCACTGTCAGAGGGGCAGTACTGAGGGAGTGCTGCACTGTCGGAGGGGCAGTACTGAGGGAGCGCTGCACTGTCAGAGGGGCAGTACTGAGGGAGTGCTGCCCTATCGGAAGGTCAGTACTGAGGGAGTGCCGCACTGTCGGAGGGGCAGTACCGAGAGAGCGCCACACTGTCAGAGGGGCAGTACTGAGGGAGCGCTGCACTGTCGGAGGGGCAGTACTGAGCGAGTGCTGCACTGTCGGAGGGGCAGTACTGAGGGAGAGCTGCACTGTCGGAGGGGCAGTACTGAGGGAGCGCTGCACTGTCGGAGGGGCAGTACTGAGGGAGCGCTGCACTGTCGGAGGGGCAGTACCCTGGGAGCGCTGCACTGTCGCAGGGGCAGTACTGAGGGAGCGCTGCACTGTCGGAGGGGCAGTACTGAGGGAGCGCTGCACTGTCAGAGGGGCATTACTGAGGGAGTGCTGCACTGTCGGAGGGGCAGTACTGAGGGAGCGCTGCACTGTCGGAGGGGCACTACTGAGGGAGTGCTGCACTGTCAGAGGGGCAGTACTGAGGGAGTGCTGCACTGTCGGAGGGGCGCTACTGAGGGAGTGCTGCACTGTCGGAGGGGCAGTACTGAAGGAGTGCTGCACTGTCAGAGGGGCAGTACTGAGGGAGCGCTGCACTCTCGGAAGGGCAGTACTGAGGGCGCACTGCACTTTCGGAGGGGCAGTATTGAGGGAGCGCTGCACTGTCGGAGGGGCAGTACCGAGGGAGCTCCGCATTGTCGGCGGGGCAGAACTGAGGGAGTGTGGCATTGTTGGAGTTTCAGTACTGAGGGAGCGCCGGACTGTCGGAGGGGCAGTACTGAGGCAGCGCTGCACTGTCAGAGGGGCAGTACTGAGGGAGTGCTGCAGTGTCGGAGGGGCACTACTGACGGAGTGCTGCACTGTCAGAGGGGCAGGACTGAGGGAGCGCTGCACTGTCGGAGGGGCAGTACTGAGAGAGCGCTGCACTGTCGGATGGGCAGTACTGAGGGAGCGCTGCACTGTCGGACGGGCAGTACTGAGGGAGCGCTGCACTGTCGGAGGGACAGTACAGATGGAGCGCTGCACTGTCGGAGGGGCAGTACTGAGGGAGCGCTGCACTGTCGGAGGGGCAGTACTGAGGGAGCGCTGCACTGTCGGAGGGGCAGTACTGAGGGAGCGCTGCACTGTCGGAGGGGCAGTACTGAGGGAGCGCTGCACTGTCGGATGGGCAGTACTGAGGGAGCGCTGCACTGTCGGAGGGGCAGTACTGAGGGAGCGCTGCACTGTCGGAGGGGCAGTACTGAGGGAGCGCTGCACTGTCAGAGGGGCAGTACTGAGGGAGTGCTGCACTGTCGGAGGGGCAGTACTGAGGGAGCGCTGCACTGTCGGAGGGGCGCTACTGAGGGAGTGCTGCACTGTCGGAGGGGCAGTGCTGAAGGAGTGATGCACTGTCAGAGGGGCAGTACTGAGGGAGCGCTGCACTGTCGGATGGGCAGTACTGAGGGAGCGCTGCACTGTCGGAGGGACAGTACTGATGGAGCGCTGCACTGTCGGAGGGGCAGTACTGAGGGAGCGCTGCACTGTCGGAGGGGCAGTACTGAGGGAGCGCTGCACTGTCGGAGGGGCAGTACTGAGGGAGCGCTGCACTGTCGGAGTGGCAGTACTGAGGGAGCGCTGCACTGTCGGAGGGGCAGTACTGAGGGAGCGCTGCACTGTCGGAGGGGCAGTACTGAGGGAGCGCTGCACTGTCAGAGGGGCAGTACTGAGGGAGTGCTGCACTGTCGGAGGGGCAGTACTGAGGGAGCGCTGCACTGTCGGAGGGGCACTACTGATGGAGCGCTGCACTGTCAGAGGGGCACTACTGAGGGAGAGCTGCACTGTCAGAGGGGCAGTACTGAGGGAGTGCTGCACTGTCTGAGGGGCGCTACTGAGGGAGTGCTGCACTGTCGGAGGGGCAGTACTGAAGGAGTGCTGCACTGTCAGAGGGGCAGTACTGAGGGAGCGCTGCACTCTCAGAAGGGCAGTACTGAGGGCGCACTGCACTTTCGGAGGGGCAGTATTGAGGGAGCGCTGCACTGTCGGAGGGGCAGTACCGAGGGAGCTCCGCCTTGTCGGAGGGGCAGTACTGAGGGAGTGTGGCATTGTTGGAGTTTCAGTACTGAGGGAGCGCCGGACTGTCGGAGGGGCAGTACTGAGGCAGCGCTGCACTGTCAGAGGGGCAGTACTGAGGGAGTGCTGCAGTGTCGGAGGGGCACTACTGAGGGAGTGCTGCACTGTCGGAGGGGCAGTACTGAAGGAGTGCTGTACTGTCAGAGGGGCAGTACTGAGGGAGCGCTGCACTCTCGGAAGGGCAGTACTGAGGGCGCACTGCACTTTCGGAGGGGCAGTATTGAGGGAGCGCTGCACTGTCGGAGGGGCAGTACCGAGGGAGCTCCGCATTGTCGGAGGGGCAGTACTGAGGGAGTGTGGCATTGTTGGAGTTTCAGTACTGAGGGAGCGCCGGACTGTCGGAGGGGCAGTACTGAGGCAGCGCTGCACTGTCAGAGGGGCAGTACTGAGGGAGTGCTGCAGTGTCGGAGGGGCACTACTGACGGAGTGCTGCACTGTCAGAGGGGCAGGACTGGGGGAGCGCTGCACTGTCGGAGGGGCAGTACTGAGAGAGCGCTGCACTGTCGGATGGGCAGTACTGAGGGAGCGCTGCAGTGTCGGACGGGCAGTACTGAGGGAGCGCTGCACTGTCGGAGGGACAGTACTGATGGAGCGCTGCACTGTCGGAGGGGCAGTACTGAGGGAGCGCTGCACTGTCGGAGGGGCAGTACTGAGGGAGCGCTGCACTGTCGGAGGGGCAGTACTGAGGGAGTACTGCACTGTCGGAGGGGCAGTACTGAGGGAGCGCTGCACTGTCGGAGGGGCAGTACTGAGGGAGCGCTGCACTGTCGGAGGGGCAGTACTGAGGGAGCGCTGCACTGTCGGAGGGGCAGTACTGAGGGAGCGCTGCACTGTCGGAAGGGCAGTACTGAGGGAGCGCTGCACTGTCGGACGGGCAGTACTGAGGGAGCGCTGCACTGTCGGAGGGACAGTACTGATGGAGCGCTGCACTGTCGGAGGGGCAGTACTGAGGGAGCGCTGCACTGTCGGAGGGGCAGTACTGAGGGAGCGCTGCACTGTCGGAGGGGCAGCACTGAGGGAGCGCTGCACTGTCGGAGGGGCAGTACTGAGGGAGCGCTGCACTGTTGGAGGGGCAGAACTGAGGGAGCGCTGCACTGTCGGAGGGGCAGTACTGAAGGAGCGCTGCACTGTCGGAGGGGCAGTACTGAGGGAGCGCTGCACTGTCGGAGGGGCAGTACTGAGGGAGCGCTGCACTGTCAGAGGGGCAGTACTGAGGGAGTGCTGCACTGTCGGAGGGGCAGTACTGAGGGAGCGCTGCACTGTCGGAGGGGCACTACTGAGGGAGTGCTGCACTGTTAGAGGGGCAGTACTGAGGGAGTGCTGCACTGTCGGAGGGGCGCTACTGAGGGAGTGCTGCACTGTCGGAGGGGCAGTACTGAAGGAGTGCTGCACTGTCAGAGGGGCAGTACTGAGGGAGCACTGCACTCTCGGAAGGGCAGTACTGAGGGCGCACTGCACTTTCGGAGGGGCAGTATTGAGGGAGCGCTGCACTGTCGGAGGGGCAATACCGAGGGAGCTCCGCATTGTCGGAGGGGCAGTGCTGAGGGAGTGTGGCATTGTTGGAGTTTCAGTACTGAGGGAGCGCCGGACTGTCGGAGGGGCAGTACTGAGGCAGCGCTGCACTGTCAGAGGGGCAGTACTGAGGGAGTGCTGCAGTGTCGGAGGGGCACTACTGACGGAGTGCTGCACTGTCAGAGGGGCAGGACTGAGGGAGCGCTGCACTGTCAGAGGTGCAGTACTGAGGGAGAGCTGCACTGTCGGAGGGACAGTACTGATGGAGCGCTGCACTGTCGGAGGGGCAGTACTGAGGGAGCGCTGCACTGTCGGAGGGGCAGTACTGAGGGAGCGCTGCACTGTCAGGGGGGCAGTACTGGGAGAGCGCTGCACTGTCAGAGGGGCAGTACTGAGGGAGCGCTGTACTGTCGGAGCGGCAGTACTGAGGGAGCGCTGCACTGTCGGAGGGGCAGTACTGAGGGAGCGCTGCACAGTCGGAGGGGCAGTACTGAGGGAGCGCTGCACTGTCAGAGGGGCAGTACTGAGGGAGTGGTGCACTATCGGAAGGTCAGTACTGAGGGAGTGCCGCACTGTCGGAGGGGCAGTACCGAGAGAGCGCCACACTGTCAGAGGGGCAGTACTGAGGGAGCGCTGCACTGTCGGAGGGGCAGTACTGAGGGAGTGCTGCACTGTCGGAGGGGCAGTACTGAGGGAGCGCTGCACTGTCTGAGGGGCACTACTGAGGGAGTGCTGCACTGTCGGAGGGGCGCTACTGAGGGAGTGCTGCACTGTCGGAGGGGCAGTACTGAAGGAGTGCTGCACTGTCAGAGGGGCAGTACTGAGGGAGAGCTGCACTGTCAGAGGGGCAGTACTGAGAGAGCGCTGCACTGTCGGAGGGGCAGTACTGAGGGAGTGCTGCAATGTCGGAGGGGCAGTACTGAAGGAGTGCTGCACTGTCAGAGGGGCAGTACTGAGGGAGTGCTGCACTGTCGGAGGGGCAGTACTGAGGGAGCGCTGCACTGTCAGAGGGGCAGTACTGAGGGAGTGCTGCACTATCGGAAGGTCAGTACTGAGGGAGTGCCGCACTGTCGGGGGGGCAGTACCGAGAGAGCGCCACACTGTCAGAGGGGCAGTACTGAGGGAGCGCTGCACTGTCGGAGGGGCAGTGCTGAGCGAGTGCTGCACTGTCGGAGGGGCAGTACTGAGGGAGAGCTGCACTGTCGGAGGGGCAGTACTGAGGGAGCGCTGCACTGTCAGAGGGGCAGTACTGAGGGAGCGCTGCACTGTCGGAGGGGCAGTAATGAGGGAGCGCTGCACTGTCAGAGGGGCAGTACTGAGGGAGTGCTGCACTGTCGGAGGGGCAGTACTGAGGGAGCGCTGCACTGTCGGAGGGGCGCTACTGAGGGAGTGCTGCACTGTCGGGGGGCAGTACTGAAGCAGTGCTGCACTTTCAGAGGGGCAGTACTGAGGGAGCGCTGCACTGTCGGAGGGGCAGTACTGAGGGAGCGCTGCACTGTCGAACGGGCAGTACTGAGGGAGCGCTGCACTGTCGGAGGGACAGTACTGATGGAGCGCTGCACTGTCGGAGGGGCAGTACTGAGGGAGCGCTGCACTGTCGGAGGGGCAGTACTGAGGGAGCGCTGCACTGTCGGAGGGGCAGTACTGAGGGAGCGCTGCACTGTCGGACGGGCAGTACTGAGGGAGCGCTGCACTGTCGGAGGGACAGTACTGATGGAGCGCTGCACTGTCGGAGGGGCAGTACTGAGGGAGCGCTGCACTGTCGGAGGGGCAGTACTGAGGGAGCGCTGCACTGTCGGAGGGGCAGCACTGAGGGAGCGCTGCACTGTCGGAGGGGCAGTACTGAGGGAGCGCTGCACTGTCGGAGGGGCAGAACTGAGGGAGCGCTGCACTGTCGGAGGGGCAGTACTGAAGGAGCGCTGCACTGTCGGAGGGGCAGTACTGAGGGAGCGCTGCACTGTCGGAGGGGCAGTACTGAGGGAGCGCTGCACTGTCAGAGGGGCAGTACTGAGGGAGTGCTGCACTGTCGGAGGGGCAGTACTGAGGGAGCGCTGCACTGTCGGAGGGGCACTACTGAGGGAGTGCTGCACTGTCAGAGGGGCAGTACTGAGGGAGTGCTGCACTGCCGGCGGGGCGCTACTGAGGGAGTGCTGCACTGTCGGAGGGGCAGTACTGAAGGAGTGCTGCACTGTCAGAGGGGCAGTACTGAGGGAGCGCTGCACTCTCGGAAGGGCAGTACTGAGGGCGCACTGCACTTTCGGAGGGGCAGTATTGAGGGAGCGCTGCACTGTCGGAGGGGCAATACCGAGGGAGCTCCGCATTGTCGGAGGGGCAGTGCTGAGGGAGTGTGGCATTGTTGGAGTTTCAGTACTGAGGGAGCGCCGGACTGTCGGAGGGGCAGTACTGAGGCAGCGCTGCACTGTCAGAGGGGCAGTACTGAGGGAGTGCTGCAGTGTCGGAGGGGCACTACTGACGGAGTGCTGCACTGTCAGAGGGGCAGGACTGAGGGAGCGCTGCACTGTCAGAGGTGCAGTACTGAGGGAGCGCTGCACTGTCGGAGGGGCAGTACTGAGGGAGCGCTGCACTGTCAGGGGGGCAGTACTGGGAGAGCGCTGCACTGTCAGAGGGGCAGTACTGAGGGAGCGCTGTACTGTCGGAGCGGCAGTACTGAGGGAGCGCTGCACTGTCGGAGGGGCAGTACTGAGGGAGCGCTGCACAGTCGGAGGGGCAGTACTGAGGGAGCGCTGCACTGTCAGAGGGGCAGTACTGAGGGAGTGGTGCACTATCGGAAGGTCAGTACTGAGGGAGTGCCGCACTGTCGGAGGGGCAGTACCGAGAGAGCGCCACACTGTCAGAGGGGCAGTACTGAGGGAGCGCTGCACTGTCGGAGGGGCAGTACTGAGGGAGTGCTGCACTGTCGGAGGGGCAGTACTGAGGGAGCGCTGCACTGTCTGAGGGGCACTACTGAGGGAGTGCTGCACTGTCGGAGGGGCGCTACTGAGGGAGTGCTGCACTGTCGGAGGGGCAGTACTGAAGGAGTGCTGCACTGTCAGAGGGGCAGTACTGAGGGAGAGCTGCACTGTCAGAGGGGCAGTACTGAGAGAGCGCTGCACTGTCGGAGGGGCAGTACTGAGGGAGTGCTGGAATGTCGCAGGGGCAGTACTGAAGGAGTGCTGCACTGTCAGAGGGGCAGTACTGAGGGAGTGCTGCACTGTCGGAGGGGCAGTACTGAGGGAGCGCTGCACTGTCAGAGGGGCAGTACTGAGGGAGTGCTGCACTATCGGAAGGTCAGTACTGAGGGAGTGCCGCACTGTCGGAGGGGCAGTACCGAGAGAGCGCCACACTGTCAGAGGGGCAGTACTGAGGGAGCGCTGCACTGTCGGAGGGGCAGTACTGAGCGAGTGCTGCACTGTCGGAGGGGCAGTACTGAGGGAGAGCTGCACTGTCGGAGGGGCAGTACTGAGGGAGCGCTGCACTGTCGGAGGGGCAGTACTGAGGGAGCGCTGCACTGTCGGAGGGGCAGTACTGAGGGAGCGCTGCACTGTCAGAGGGGCAGTACTGAGGGAGCGCTGCACTGTCGGAGGGGCAGTACTGAGGGAGCGCTGCACTGTCGGAGGGGCGCTACTGAGGGAGTGCTGCACTGTCGGAGGGGCAGTACTGAAGGAGTGCTGCACTGTCAGAGGGGCAGTACTGAGGGAGCGCTGCACTGTCGGAGGGGCAGTACTGAGGGAGCGCTGCACTGTCGAACGGGCAGTACTGATGGAGCGCTGCACTGTCGGAGGGACAGTACTGATGGAGCGCTGCACTGTCGGAGGGGCAGTACTGAGGGAGCGCTGCACTGTCGGAGGGGCAGTACTGAGGGAGCGCTGCACTGTCGGAGGGGCAGTACTGAGGGAGCGCTGCACTGTCGGAGGGGCAGTACTGAGGGAGCACTGCACTGTCGGAGGGGCAGTACTGAGGGAGCGCTGCACTGTCGGAGGGGCACTACTGATGGGGCGCTGCACTGTCGGAGGGGCACTACTGAGGGAGTGCTGCACTGTCAGAGGGGCAGTACTGAGGGAGTGCTGCACTGTCGGAGGGGCGCTACTGAGGGAGTGCTGCACTGTCGGAGGGGCAGTACTGAAGGAGTGCTGCACTGTCAGAGGGGCAGTACTGAGGGAGCGCTGCACTCTCAGAAGGGCAGAACTGAGGGCGCACTGCACTTTCGGAGGGGCAGTATTGAGGGAGCGCTGCACTGTCGGAGGGGCAGTACCGAGGGAGCTCCACATTGTCGGAGGGGCAGTACTGAGGGAGTGTGGCATTGTTGGAGTTTCAGTACTGAGGGAGCGCCGGACTGTCGGAGGGGCAGTACTGAGGCAGCACTGCACTGTCAGAGGGGCAGTACTGAGGGAGTGCTGCAGTGTCGGAGGGGCACTACTGATGGAGTGCTGCACTGTCAGAGGGGCAGGACTGAGGGAGCGCTGCACTGTCAGAGGGGCAGTACTGAGGGAGAGCTGCACTGTCGGAGGGACATTACTGATGGAGCGCTGCACTGTCGGAGGGGCAGTACTGAGGGAGCGCTGCACTGTCGGAGGGGCAGTACTGAGGGAGCGCTGCACTGTCGGAGGGGCAGTACTGAGGGAGCGCTGCACTGTCGGACGGGTAGTACTGAGGGAGCGCTGCACTGTCGGAGGGACAGTACTGATGGAGCGCTGCACTGTCGGAGGGGCAGTACTGAGGGAGCGCTGCCCTGTCGGAGGGGCAGTACTGAGGGAGCGCTGCACTGTTGGAGGGGCAGTACTGAGGGAGCGCTGCACTGTCGGAGGGGCAGTACTGAGGGAGCGCTGCACTGTCGGAGGGGCAGTACTGAGGGAGCGCTGCACTGTCAGAGGGGCAGTACTGAGGGAGTGCTGCACTGTTGGAGGGGCAGTACTGAGGGAGCGCTGCACTGCCGGAGGGGCACTACTGAGGGAGTGCTGCACTGTCAGAGGGGCAGTACTGAGGGAGTGCTGCACTGTCGGAGGGGCGCTACTGAGGGAGTGCTGCACTGTCGGAGGGGCAGTACAGAAGGAGTGCTGCACTGTCAGAGGGGCAGTACTGAGGGAGCGCTGCACTGTCGGAGGGGCAGTACTGAGGGAGCGCTGCACTGTCGGACGGGCAGTACTGAGGGAGCGCTGCACTGTCGGAGGGACAGTACTGATGGAGCGCTGCACTGTCGGAGGGGCAGTACTGAGGGAGCGCTGCACTGTCGGAGGGGCAGTACTGATGGAGCGCTGCACTGTCGGAGGGGCAGTACTGAGGGAGCGCTGCACTGTCGGAGGGGCAGTACTGAGGGAGCGCTGCACTGTCGCAGGGGCAGTACTGAGGGAGCGCTGCACTGTCGGAGGGGCAGTACTGAGGGAGCGCTGCACTCTCGGAAGGGCAGTACTGAGGGCGCACTGCACTTTCGGAGGGGCAGTATTGAGGGAGCGCTGCACTGTCGGAGGGGCAATACCGAGGGAGCTCCGCATTGTCGGAGGGGCAGTGCTGAGGGAGTGTGGCATTGTTGGAGTTTCAGTACTGAGGGAGCGCCGGACTGTCGGAGGGGCAGTACTGAGGCAGCGCTGCACTGTCAGAGGGGCAGTACTGAGGGAGTGCTGCAGTGTCGGAGGGGCACTACTGACGGAGTGCTGCACTGTCAGAGGGGCAGGACTGAGGGAGCGCTGCACTGTCAGAGGTGCAGTACTGAGGGAGAGCTGCACTGTCGGAGGGACAGTACTGATGGAGCGCTGCACTGTCGGAGGGGCAGTACTGAGGGAGCGCTGCACTGTCGGAGGGGCTGTACTGAGGGAGCGCTGCACTGTCAGGGGGGCAGTACTGGGAGAGCGCTGCACTGTCAGAGGGGCAGTACTGAGGGAGCGCTGTACTGTCGGAGCGGCAGTACTGAGGGAGCGCTGCACTGTCGGAGGGGCAGTACTGAGGGAGCGCTGCACAGTCGGATGGGCAGTACTGAGGGAGCGCTGCACTGTCAGCGGGGCAGTACTGAGGGAGTGGTGCACTATCGGAAGGTCAGTACTGAGGGAGTGCCGCACTGTCGGAGGGGCAGTACCGAGAGAGCGCCACACTGTCAGAGGGGCAGTACTGAGGGAGCGCTGCACTGTCGGAGGGGCAGTACTGAGGGAGTGCTGCACTGTCGGAGGGGCAGTACTGAGGGAGCGCTGCACTGTCTGAGGGGCACTACTGAGGGAGTGCTGCACTGTCGGAGGGGCGCTACTGAGGGAGTGCTGCACTGTCGGAGGGGCAGTACTGAAGGAGTGCTGCACTGTCAGTGGGGCAGTACTGAGGGGGAGCTGCACTGTCAGAGGGGCAGTACTGAGAGAGCGCTGCACTGTCGGAGGGGCAGTACTGAGGGAGTGCTGCAATGTCCCAGGGGCAGTACTGAAGGAGTGCTGCACTGTCAGAGGGGCAGTACTGAGGGAGTGCTGCACTGTCGGAGGGGCAGTACTGAGGGAGCGCTGCACTGTCAGAGGGGCAGTACTGAGGGAGTGCTGCACTATCGGAAGGTCAGTACTGAGGGAGTGCCGCACTGTCGGAGGGGCAGTACCGAGAGAGCGCCACACTGTCAGAGGGGCAGTACTGAGGGAGCGCTGCACTGTCGGAGGGGCAGTGCTGAGCGAGTGCTGCACTGTCGGAGGGGCAGTACTGAGGGAGAGCTGCACTGTCGGAGGGGCAGTACTGAGGGAGCGCTGCACTGTCGGAGGGGCAGTACTGAGGGAGCGCTGCACTGTCGGAGGGGCAGTACTGAGGGAGCGCTGCACTGTCAGAGGGGCAGTACTGAGGGAGTGCTGCACTGTCGGAGGGGCAGTACTGAGGGAGCGCTGCACTGTCGGAGGGGCGCTACTGAGGGAGTGCTGCACTGTCGGAGGGGCAGTACTGAAGGAGTCCTGCACTTTCAGAGGGGCAGTACTGAGGGAGCGCTGCACTGTCGGAGGGGCAGTACTGAGGGAGCGCTGCACTGTCGAACGGGCAGTACTGAGGGAGCGCTGCACTGTCGGAGGGACAGTACTGATGGAGCGCTGCACTGTCGGAGGGGCAGTACTGAGGGAGCGCTGCACTGTCGGAGGGGCAGTACTGAGGGAGCGCTGCACTGTCGGAGGGGCAGTACTGAGGGAGCGCTGCACTGTCGGACGGGCAGTACTGAGGGAGCGCTGCACTGTCGGAGGGACAGTACTGATGGAGCGCTGCACTGTCGGAGGGGCAGTACTGAGGGAGCGCTGCACTGTCGGAGGGGCAGTACTGAGGGAGCGCTGCACTGTCGGAGGGGCAGCACTGAGGGAGCGCTGCACTGTCGGAGGGGCAGTACTGAGGGAGCGCTGCACTGTCGGAGGGGCAGAACTGAGGCAGCGCTGCACTGTCGGAGGGGCAGTACTGAAGGAGCGCTGCACTGTCGGAGGGGCAGTACTGAGGGAGCGCTGCACTGTCGGAGGGGCAGTACTGAGGGAGCGCTGCACTGTCAGAGGGGCAGTACTGAGGGAGTGCTGCACTGTCGGAGGGGCAGTACTGAGGGAGCGCTGCACTGTCGGAGGGGCACTACTGAGGGAGTGCTGCACTGTCAGAGGGGCAGTACTGAGGGAGTGCTGCACTGTCGGAGGGGCGCTACTGAGGGAGTGCTGCACTGTCGGAGGGGCAGTACTGAAGGAGTGCTGCACTGTCAGAGGGGCAGTACTGAGGGAGCGCTGCACTCTCGGAAGGGCAGTACTGAGGGCGCACTGCACTTTCGGAGGGGCAGTATTGAGGGAGCGCTGCACTGTCGGAGGGGCAATACCGAGGGAGCTCCGCATTGTCGGAGGGGCAGTGCTGAGGGAGTGTGGCATTGTTGGAGTTTCAGTACTGAGGGAGCGCCGGACTGTCGGAGGGGCAGTACTGAGGCAGCGCTGCACTGTCAGAGGGGCAGTACTGAGGGAGTGCTGCAGTGTCGGAGGGGCACTACTGACGGAGTGCTGCACTGTCAGAGGGGCAGGACTGAGGGAGCGCTGCACTGTCAGAGGTGCAGTACTGAGGGAGAGCTGCACTGTCGGAGGGACAGTACTGATGGAGCGCTGCACTGTCGGAGGGGCAGTACTGAGGGAGCGCTGCACTGTCGGAGGGGCAGTACTGAGGGAGCGCTGCACTGTCAGGGGGGCAGTACTGGGAGAGCGCTGCACTGTCAGAGGGGCAGTACTGAGGGAGCGCTGTACTGTCGGAGCGGCAGTACTGAGGGAGCGCTGCACTGTCGGAGGGGCAGTACTGAGGGAGCGCTGCACAGTCGGAGGGGCAGTACTGAGGGAGCGCTGCACTGTCAGAGGGGCAGTACTGAGGGAGTGGTGCACTATCGGAAGGTCAGTACTGAGGGAGTGCCGCACTGTCGGAGGGGCAGTACCGAGAGAGCGCCACACTGTCAGAGGGGCAGTACTGAGGGAGCGCTGCACTGTCGGAGGGGCAGTACTGAGGGAGTGCTGCACTGTCGGAGGGGCAGTACTGAGGGAGCGCTGCACTGTCTGAGGGGCACTACTGAGGGAGTGCTGCACTGTCGGAGGGGCGCTACTGAGGGAGTGCTGCACTGTCGGAGGGGCAGTACTGAAGGAGTGCTGCACTGTCAGAGGGGCAGTACTGAGGGAGAGCTGCACTGTCAGAGGGGCAGTACTGAGAGAGCGCTGCACTGTCGGAGGGGCAGTACTGAGGGAGTGCTGCAATGTCGGAGGGGCAGTACTGAAGGAGTGCTGCACTGTCAGAGGGGCAGTACTGAGGGTGTGCTGCACTGTCGGAGGGGCAGTACTGAGGGAGCGCTGCACTGTCAGAGGGGCAGTACTGAGGGAGTGCTGCACTATCGGAAGGTCAGTACTGAGGGAGTGCCGCACTGTCGGAGGGGCAGTACCGAGAGAGCGCCACACTGTCAGAGGGGCAGTACTGAGGGAGCGCTGCACTGTCGGAGGGGCAGTACTGAGCGAGTGCTGCACTGTCGGAGGGGCAGTACTGAGGGAGAGCTGCACTGTCGGAGGGGCAGTACTGAGGGAGCGCTGCACTGTCGGAGGGGCAGTACTGAGGGAGCGCTGCACTGTCGGAGGGGCAGTACTGAGGGAGCGCTGCACTGTCAGAGGGGCAGTACTGAGGGAGTGCTGCACTGTCGGAGGGGCAGTACTGAGGGAGCGCTGCACTGTCGGAGGGGCGCTACTGAGGGAGTGCTGCACTGTCGGAGGGGCAGTACTGAAGGAGTGCTGCACTGTCAGAGGGGCAGTACTGAGGGAGCGCTGCACTGTCGGAGGGGCAGTACTGAGGGAGCGCTGCACTGTCGAACGGGCAGTACTGAGGGAGCGCTGCACTGTCGGAGGGACAGTACTGATGGAGCGCTGCACTGTCGGAGGGGCAGTACTGAGGGAGCGCTGCACTGTCGGAGGGGCAGTACTGAGGGAGCGCTGCACTGTTGGAGGGGCAGTACTGAGGGAGCGCTGCACTGTCGGAGGGGCAGTACTGAGGGAGCACTGCACTGTCGGAGGGGCAGTACTGAGGGAGCGCTGCACTGTCGGAGGGGCACTACTGATGGGGCGCTGCACTGTCGGAGGGGCACTACTGAGGGAGTGCTGCACTGTCAGAGGGGCAGTACTGAGGGAGTGCTGCACTGTCGGAGGGGCGCTACTGAGGGAGTGCTGCACTGTCGGAGGGGCAGTACTGAAGGAGTGCTGCACTGTCAGAGGGGCAGTACTGAGGGAGCGCTGCACTCTCAGAAGGGCAGTACTGAGTGCGCACTGCACTTTCGGAGGGGCAGTATTGAGGGAGCGCTGCACTGTCGGAGGGGCAGTACCGAGGGAGCTCCACATTGTCGGAGGGGCAGTACTGAGGGAGTGTGGCATTGTTGGAGTTTCAGTACTGAGGGAGCGCCGGACTGTCGGAGGGGCAGTACTGAGGCAGCGCTGCACTGTCAGAGGGGCAGTACTGAGGGAGTGCTGCAGTGTCGGAGGGGCACTACTGATGGAGTGCTGCACTGTCAGAGGGGCAGGACTGAGGGAGCGCTGCACTGTCAGAGGGGCAGTACTGAGGGAGAGCTGCACTGTCGGAGGGACATTACTGATGGAGCGCTGCACTGTCGGAGGGGCAGTACTGAGGGAGCGCTGCACTGTCGGAGGGGCAGTACTGAGGGAGCGCTGCACTGTCGGAGGGGCAGTACTGAGAGAGCGCTGCACTGTCGGAGGGGCAGTACTGAGGGAGCGCTGCACTGTCGGACGGGTAGTACTGAGGGAGCGCTGCACTGTCGGAGGGACAGTACTGATGGAGCGCTGCACTGTCGGAGGGGCAGTACTGAGGGAGCGCTGCCCTGTCGGAGGGGCAGTACTGAGGGAGCGCTGCACTGTTGGAGGGGCAGTACTGAGGGAGCGCTGCACTGTCGGAGGGGCAGTACTGAGGGAGCGCTGCACTGTAGGAGGGGCAGTACTGAGGGAGCGCTGCACTGTCAGAGGGGCAGTACTGAGGGAGTGCTGCACTGTTGGAGGGGCAGTACTGAGGGAGCGCTGCACTGCCGGAGGGGCACTACTGAGGGAGTGCTGCACTGTCAGAGGGGCAGTACTGAGGGAGTGCTGCACTGTCGGAGGGGCGCTACTGAGGGAGTGCTGCACTGTCGGAGGGGCAGTACTGAAGGAGTGCTGCACTGTCAGAGGGGCAGTACTGAGGGAGCGCTGCACTGTCGGAGGGGCAGTACTGAGGGAGCGCTGCACTGTCGGACGGGCAGTACTGAGGGAGCGCTGCACTGTCGGAGGGACAGTACTGATGGAGCGCTGCACTGTCGGAGGGGCAGTACTGAGGGAGCGCTGCACTGTCGGAGGGGCAGTACTGATGGAGCGCTGCACTGTCGGAGGGGCAGTACTGAGGGAGCGCTGCACTGTCGGAGGGGCAGTACTGAGGGAGCGCTGCACTGTCGCAGGGGCAGTACTGAGGGAGCGCTGCACTGTCGGAGGGGCAGTACTGAGGGAGCGCTGCACTGTCAGAGGGGCAGTACTGAGGGAGGGCTGCACTGTCGGAGGGGCAGTACTGAGGGAGCGCTGCACTGTCGGAGGGGCACTACTGAGGGAGTGCTGCACTGTCAGAGGGGCAGTACTGAGGGAGTGCTGCACTGTCGGAGGGGCGCTACTGAGGGAGTGCTGCACTGTCGGAGGGGCAGTACTGAAGGAGTGCTGCACTGTCAGAGGGGCTGTACTGAGGGAGCGCTGCACTCTCGGAAGGGCAGTACTGAGGGCGCACTGCACTTTCGGAGGGGCAGTATTGAGGGAGCGCTGCACTGTCGGAGGGGCAGTACCGAGGGAGCTCCGCATTGTCGGAGGGGCAGTACTGAGGGAGTGTGGCATTGTTGGAGTTTCAGTACTGAGGGAGCGCCGGACTGTCGGAGGGGCAGTACTGAGGCAGCGCTGCACTGTCAGAGGGGCAGTACTGAGGGAGTGCTGCAGTGTCGGAGGGGCACTACTGACGGAGTGCTGCACTGTCAGAGGGGCAGGACTGAGGGAGCGCTGCACTGTCAGAGGGGCAGTACTGAGGGAGAGCTGCACTGTCGGAGGGACAGTACTGATGGAGCGCTGCACTGTCGGAGGGGCAGTACTGAGGGAGCGCTGCACTGTCGGAGGGGCAGTACTGAGGGAGCGCTGCACTGTCAGGGGGGCAGTACTGGGAGAGCGCTGCACTGTCGGAGGGGCAGTACTGAGGGAGCGCTGCACTGTCGGAGCGGCAGTACTGAGGGAGCGCTGCACTGTCGGAGGGGCAGTACTGAGGGAGAGCTGCACAGTCGGAGGGGCAGTACTGAGGGAGCGCTGCACTGTCAGAGGGGCAGTACTGAGGGAGTGCTGCACTATCGGAAGGTCAGTACTGAGGGAGTGCCGCACTGTCGGAGGGGCAGTACCGAGAGAGCGCCACACTGTCAGAGGGGCAGTACTGAGGGAGCGCTGCACTGTCGGAGGGGCAGTACTGAGGGAGTGCTGCACTGTCGGAGGGGCAGTACTGAGGGAGCGCTGCACTGTCTGAGGGGCACTACTGAGGGAGTGCTGCACTGTCGGAGGGGCGCTACTGAGGGAGTGCTGCACTGTCGGAGGGGCAGTACTGAAGGACTGCTGCACTGTCAGAGGGGCAGTACTGAGGGAGAGCTGCACTGTCAGAGGGGCAGTACTGAGAGAGCGCTGCACTGTTGGAGGAGCAGTACTGAGGGAGCACTGCACTGTCGGAGGGGCAGTACTGAGAGAGCGCTGCACTGTCGGAGGGGCAGTACTGAGGGAGCGCTGCACTGTCGGACGGGCAGTACTGAGGGAGCGCTGCACTGTCGGAGGGGCAGTACTGAGGGAGCGCTGCACTGTCGGAGGGGCAGTACTGAGGGAGCGCTGCACAGTCGGAGGGGCAGTACTGAGGGAGCGCTGCACTGTCAGAGGGGCAGTACTGAGGGAGTGCTGCACTGTCGGAGGGGCAGTACTGAGGGAGCGCTGCACTGTCGGAGTGGCATAACTGAGGGAGTGCTGCACTGTTGGAGGATCAGTACTGAGGGAGTGCTGCACTGTCGGAGGGGCAGTACTGAGGGAGCGCTGCACTGTCTGAGGGGCACTACTGAGGGAGTGCTGCACTGTCGGAGGGGCGCTACTGAGGGAGTGCTGCACTGTCGGAGGGGCAGTACTGAAGGACTGCTGCACTGTCAGAGGGGCAGTACTGAGGGAGAGCTGCACTGTCAGAGGGGCAGTACTGAGAGAGCGCTGCACTGTTGGAGGAGCAGTACTGAGGGAGCACTGCACTGTCGGAGGGGCAGTACTGAGAGAGCGCTGCACTGTCGGAGGGGCAGTACTGAGGGAGCGCTGCACTGTCGGACGGGCAGTACTGAGGGAGCGCTGCACTGTCGGAGGGGCAGTACTGAGGGAGCGCTGCACTGTCGGAGGGGCAGTACTGAGGGAGCGCTGCACAGTCGGAGGGGCAGTACTGAGGGAGCGCTGCACTGTCAGAGGGGCAGTACTGAGGGAGTGCTGCACTGTCGGAGGGGCAGTACTGAGGGAGCGCTGCACTGTCGGAGTGGCATAACTGAGGGAGTGCTGCACTGTTGGAGGATCAGTACTGAGGGAGCGCTGCACTGTAGGAGGGCCAGTACTGAGGGAGTGTTACACTGTCTGGAAGTGCCGTCTTTTGGATGAGACGTTAAACCGAGGCCCCGTTTTTACAACAGAGGCAGTATTTACAACAGTGACTACACTTCAAAAAGTACTTCATTGACTGTAAAATGCTTTGGGATGTCCTGAGGCTGGGTCAGATATATCAGAAGCGATGTGGGTGGGTAGGGTCCCTGATAGGGGAGAGTTTGTGGAAGGGGCTGTCTGAGTGGTCGATGTCTTGTGCTATTGTGGGTCTCCAAAGCTCCCACCTCTCTCTGAAGCATCTCCATTAATTCCTCAAAGTCCTCCTTCTCCTTCAGACGTTTGGTCCGTTCCTGGCGTGCAAGATACTGACGGCAAGCACACTGGATGATGACGGCGGACCTCCCTGGGAAAAGACAGAGGCCTAGAAATTCAGTTGCTTGCGCCACCAGTTTGCGCCCAAAGAGGCCACTCAGAGGCTTTAGTGCCACTGGCCACAACCACCGCGATATTTAGCGGGGCGCTAATGGCGGCGTTAGCCTGTAGCGCTGCGCCGCCACCGATGACATCATCGGTGTGCGCAGCGCCCCGCTACCGCCCCGAGTGCCATATTAGGTCGCAGCCGCCTCTTCCGCGCCGGCCGCAAACAGCGACCGGTACACAGGGGCCTACCTGTGGCGGTAGTGGGGCGAGTTCAGGTGGAGGTGCGGCCGGCCGGTTTTTCGGCGGCCGCCTGCCCGCACCTCCGTCCCCGGCCTCCTACACCCCCCCCCCCGCAGCATTGCCGGCTGTTTCCCGAGAGCCCGGCACTTCTCCTTGGTGCCGGGCTCATTTGCCGGCACTCGCGAGCGGGGATCGCGCTGTTGCAGGCACCTCCCCCTTAACAATGAGAGGAAGGCCTGCAGTACCGCAGCGTGCCGTGCCGCAGCGGGTGGCGCTGCGGCCCTTAGCGCGCCGATATTCAGTTTCAGCGCCCCAAGCGGGGCGCCGAAACCCTTGTTTAGCGGCCGGCTTCCATTTGGGGCGCTGAAACTGAATATCCCGATGGCGCAAGTGGCTCCGCGCGCCGCGGTAATTCCGGCGCCCAGGCGAGCTGGGCGCCCCTAACTGAATTTTTAGCCCAGAGATCTCACGCAGTTCCAACATCAGTCAAATAGGAGAGAAAGACCATAAGTCACGCCTGACTGAAGTGCGGTGGACCGCCCATTTGATCTCATCCTGCCAGAATACCAATCTACTTTCTTCCCATTACAGCTAGTTAACATCGACGTGATGCAACCTCAGTTTGAGGTACATGTGAAGGAAGGAGATCTGATAATGCAGCACTCCCTCAGTCTTGACTCCCGGTTAAGCATCGCCTCGATTTTAAAATTCTCATTCTTGTTTTCAAATCCCTCCATGGCCTCGCCCCTCCCTCTCTCTGTAACGTCCTCCAACCCCACAACCCTCCGAGATCTCTGAGCTACTCTAATTCTGGACTCTTGAGGATCCCTGATTTTAATCACTCCACCATTGTTGGCCGTGCCTTCAGCTGCCTGGGACCTCAGCTCTGGAATTGCCTCCCTAAACCTCTCCGTCTCTCTACCTCTCTCTCCTCCTTTTAGACGCTCCTTAAAACCGACCTCTATGAACAAGCTTTTGGTCTTCTGGCCAAATATCTCCTTATGTGGATCGGTGTCAGATTTTGTTTGTTAACACTCCTGTGAAGCTCCTTGGGACGTTTTACTACTCAGTCAGTGTCTGAGTGCGGTCAGTGAGTGCGGTCAGTGAGTGCGGTCAGTGTCTGAGTGCGGTCAGTGTCTGAATGTGGTCAGTGTCTGAGTGCGGTCAGTGAGTGCGGTCAGTGAGTGCAGTCAGTGTCTGAGTGCGGTCAGTGTCTGAATGTGGTCAGTGTCTGAGTGCGGTCAGTGAGTGCGGTCAGTGAGTGCGGTCAGTGAGTGCGGTCAGTGTCTGAGTGCGGTCAGTGAGTGCGGTCAGTGAGTGCGGTCAGTGTCTGAGTGCGGTCAGTGTCTGAATGTGGTCAGTGTCTGAGTGCGGTCAGTGAGTGCGGTCAGTGAGTGCGGTCAGTGAGTGCGGTCAGTGTCTGAGTGCGGTCAGTGTCTGAATGCGGTCAGTGTCTGAGTGCGGTCAGTGTCTGAGTGCGGTCAGTGTCTGAGTGCGGTCAGTGAGTGCGGTCAGTGAGTGCGGTCAGTGTCTGAGTGCGGTCAGTGTCTGAGTGCGGTCAGTGTCTGAGTGCGGTCAGTGTCTGTGTGCGGTCAGTGTCTGTGTGCGGTCAGTGTCTGAGTGCGGTCAGTGTCTGAGTGCGGTCAGTGTCTGTGTGCGGTCAGTGTCTGTGTGCGGTCAGTGTCTGAGTGCGGTCAGTGTCTGAATGCGGTCAGTGTCTGAGTGCGGTCAGTGTCTGAGTGCGGTCAGTGTCTGAGTGCGGTCAGTGTCTGAGTGCGGTCAGTGAGTGCGGTCAGTGTCTGAGTGCGGTCAGTGTCTGAGTGCGGTCAGTGTCTGAGTGCGGTCAGTGTCTGTGTGCGGTCAGTGTCTGAGTGCGGTCAGTGTCTGAGTGCGGTCAGTGAGTGCGGTCAGTGAGTGCGGTTAGTGTCTGAGTGCGGTCAGTGTCTGAATGTGGTCAGTGTCTGAGTGCGGTCAGTGTCTGAGTGCGGTCAGTGTCTGAGTGCGGTCAGTGAGTGCGGTCAGTGTCTGAGTGCGGTCAGTGTGTGCGGTCAGTGTCTGTGTGCGGTCAGTGTCTGAGTGCGGTCAGTGAGTGCGGTCAGTGTCTGAGTGTGGTTAGTGTCTGTGTGCGGTCAGTGTCTGAGTGCGGTCAGTGAGTGCGATCAGTGATTGAGTGCGGTCAGTGAGTGCGGTCAGTGTCTGAGTGCGGTCAGTGAGTGCGGTCAGTGTCTGAGTGCGGTCAGTGTGTGCGGTCAGTGTCTGTGTGCGGTCAGTGTCTGAGTGCGGTCAGTGAGTGCGGTCAGTGTCTGAGTGCGGTCAGTGAGTGCGATCAGTGTTTGAGTGCGGTCAGTGTGTGCAGCCAGTGTCTGAGTGCGGTCAGTGTGTGCGGTCAGTGTCTGAGTGCGGTCAGTGTCTGAGTGCGGTCAGTGAGCGCGGTCAGTGTCCGAGTGCGGCCAGTGTCCGAGTGCGGCCAGAGTCTGTGTGCGGTCAGTGTCTGTGTGCAGCCAGTGTTGCCCCTACCTGTATATCTGGTCTCATCCTCTGTCGTCGAATTACAGTATGTAGACGACGCTTGCGTCTACGCTCACTCGGAGGTCGAACTCCAAACCTTATTGCTTAACGTTTTCTTCATGACAGGAACGATGGGTGTCGCCCACTCGCTCCAGTCGACCTTAGACAACACGCCTGCCTTCTCCAGATTCTCCAGCTCTGCCTCGACGGCTGGGCGAATTGCATATGGTACCGGTCTTGCTTTGAAAAACTTGGGAACTGCATTCTCTTCTATTTTTATCGAGGCGGTTACGCCTTTAAGCGTGCCCAGTTCTTGTTGAAATACCTCTTTGGCGTTAGCTAAGATTGTTGACAATCGTCCAGGAGTGATGTCTTCATCTTTTTTACTGTCCACCGTCATTGCACGAATGGAGTGCCAATCTAAGTCTATCTTCCTGATCCATTCACGTCCCAATAACGGTGGTCCACCATTTGGCAGTATGTAGAGATAGAATTTCCGTATTTTCTTGCCGTTGTATTCGACAGGCACCCTTATTTTTCCTCTGGGGTATACTTTTTGCCCCGTATATGTCGTCAAGACGATGGATGTCTCTCTCAAGGGTATGTGTGAGAATAGCCGCTCGTAGTCTCGTCGATTCATGACGGTTAGCGCTGATCCTGTATCCAATTCCATTTTAACTTGGGACCCTGCTATCGTGAGGGTGACCGAAATGGTTCGGTGCTCCTCTTTTGCGATTACATTGTGAAGTTTGAGACAGCTTAGTCTCCTGTTCCCGGATTCACTATCGCTCATCTGGTCTTCGGAACTACTGTCCGTCATCTTTTGTACTTTCTTGTACGGTCCCTTAGTAGCCTTTTTGTTGTTGCTGGTCTTCTTCCCAGACCTGCAAACTCGTGCAATGTGTCCCATCTTTCCGCATTGCCTGCATATTTTGTCTTTGGACCAGCAGTCCTTCTGGTCATGGTTAGTTCTGCCGCAGCGATAACATTTTGCAAATCCCCATGTCATTTCGTGGGTGCCGTATTCCTGTGACTTTTGTTGAATTTCTGCAGCTCCCCTGGCTGCTGTTTCATACGATACTGCCACGCTGAAAGTCTTATCTAGCGTCAGCTCTTTCTCTGAGAGTAACTTCTTCTGTGTTCCTTCACTCAGGAGTCCACAGACAAATTTGTCCCGTAGGGTATCTGCCAGTCCTGCTCTGAACTGGCAGTGCTTTGATAGCTTGCGTAGTTCCGTAAGGTACTCAGCATTGCTCTCATCTTCATGCTGAGTTCTCCTGTGGAATTTAAATCTTTCTGCTATCAACAGCGGTGCAGGGTTTAGGTGTTCCTGTAGGACAGCAACAATTTCGTTAAAACTCTTCGCCTTCGGTTTGGCTGGAGTAATCAGGTCCCGCAATAGGCCGTACGTTCTAGCGCCCATTAAGTTTAGCAATACCGATGCCTTTTTCTCATCAGCTATTTCGTTTGCCTCGAAATATACCTCGACTCTTTCCACATACGTGGTCCAGTCCTCTATTGTATTATCAAAAGCAGTGATACAGCCAGTCTTCGGCATCTTGCAAATCTAAAATGGCGCCTCCCGCGCTTTGCCTTCTTCCTCGATTTAACAAAATGGCGCCTCCCGCACTTTGCCTTCTTCCCCGCTGATTAAGATGGCGCCTCCCGCGCTTTGCCTTCTTCCCCGCTATTGCTAGCGCTGCTTTCCGCGGTTCCCGTTGCAACCTGCAGCTCCTTGCGGTTTCTTGCGCGTTTAATATTTCGTTTTTTATTATTTTCCCGTCGTGGAACAACCCTGTGGGACTCTTGCCTCCCTCTTCTCGGGTCTGTACGCAGCCCGGCTTCGTAGCACTGGCCGCGCCCTGTGTGCTCCACCCTCTCTCTCTCTTCTTCCCGACAACGCTGCTCGGCCCCGTTGCAAGCCACCCGCTCGAGTTCACGACTGCCGCAGCCCAGGAAGGATCAGTGTAGTACCTGCCACCAGCCCGATTAGCTGAAGCACCGTCGACAGGAACCAGGCCCCGCTTTCGACACCTTCTCCAGCAATCTTCACCTCCGCTAACACAGGGGCGGATGCCCACGGTCGACGCCCGTTTCTACTGCTTCTTACTTTTTTTTCTTTCTGGCCTCGACCTCTGGTCACTTCGCTGTAGGAATGGATCCCAGGAGGTGGTGCAGACTGTAGGTAAGTTCGTATCTGCTCGTCGCCAGTATTATGTCCGTGAATGATTGAGACACGGACAGCAGGAGTTGAACAAAATAAGTCTTTACTGAAAGGAGTCAATCGGGAACTGGAACTACAGAGGCTCACTAGCGCCTTTTATACAGGGGTGGTCACTGCCGGTACTGCAGTCTGAGACCAGTTATTCTCTTAAAGGTACATACACAATACTCTGTACCCCCAGTCTTGAGACTATCCTCCTCCAGTAAATACCTGTTTATCGTTAAGTTACAGCATCTGTGTGGTTATTGAAAAACAGCATACTCTCAGAATCACGGATCTAACAGTGGCAATGAGTGTCGATTCGAATCTACCTGCAACTCTGCATTTCCCTTCGAGGATTTGCTCCGGGAGGGCGGTGTAACAAAAAAAAAAAGTCGAGGCCAGGAACACGGGCGTCAACCACGAGCAACCGCCCAGTCGTCCGGCAGAGAGTGAACATCGCAGGGGAGGCTGTGGAGAGCCGGGCTTGGTTCCCCAGCCACGACGATCAGCAAGAGACTGACGACAGGTCCAGCGCAGACCCTTCCTGGAGCTGACCGACGGCGGAGAGAAAGCCGAATAGCGTCGACGGGGTAAGACAGAGGGTGAAGCGCACAGGGCGCAGCCGGGGGTTGAAAACCGAGCGGCGTCGAGAAAAAAAAACAAACCGGAGAGAGAGAGGGTAAAGCAACAGCCGGGTTCAGGACCGAGCGGCGTCGAGGAAAAAAAAAAGAACGCGCAGAGCACAGCCAGGGCTCAAGGGCTGAACGGTGTCCGCGGGGAGAAGAAGGGAGAGCGCGGGAGACGCCATTGAGCCGCGGAGAAGAAGGAAGAGCGCGGGAGAGGCCATTTTTAGAAGCCGCAGCGGAGAAGAAGGACGAGCGCGGGAAGGAAAGCACGGGAGACGCCATTTTGTGCCAGCGGAGAAGAAGGGGAAGCGCGGGAGATGCCATTTTTGACAGTTAAATCACACCCAGGGATGCCGAAGAGTGGCAGTATCTCTACGTTCGACAATGAAGTCGAAGATTGGGCGACATATGTGGAACGTATTGAGGTGTACTGCAGGGCGAATGAAGTGCCAGATGCTGGTAAAGCACTGGTTTTGTTAAATTCCATGGGTGCAAAAATTTATGGGTTACTGCAAAATCTAATAACCCCAGAGAAGCCGGTGAACAAGAATTTCGAAAGCATAGTAGAAATCCTACAGGACCACTTAAACCCCACACCGCTGCTGATAGCAGAACGATTTAAGTTCCATAAAAGGAACCAACACAAAGACGAAAGCAATGCTGAGTACTTAACGGAACTGCGCAAGCTATCGAAACACTGCCAGTTTGGAGCGGGACTAGCAGATACGTTAAGGGACAAGTTTGTGTGTGGGCTACAAAGTGAAGGAACCCAGAAACGGCTTCTATCAGAAAAGGATCTTACGCTGGACAAGGCTTTCAGTATGGCAGTATCACACGAAGCAGCCACAAGGGGAGCTGCAGAGATACAACGGAGACCGCAAGAATATGGCACCAATGAAATGTCCTATGGAACAGGGAAGTGTTATCGCTGTGGCAGAACAACACATGACCAGAAGGATTGTTGGTTCAAGGACCAAGTGTGCAGACAGTGTGGGAAAGAAGGACACATAGCAAGAGTCTGCAGGTCTGGGAAGAAAACCAACAGTAAGAAATCTCCACAGGAGAAGTACAAAAAGATACACCAGGTGATGGACAGTGGTTCAGACGAACAGAAAAGTGACACAGACTCCGGAAGCAAGGAGCTGGGTTGTCTGAAACTACTTAAGGTAACCAAAATGGAGGATCACCAGACTATCTGGGTTACACTCAAGATAGACAGAGTCCAAGTGAAAATGGAATTGGACACAGGATCAGCCCTAACAGTCATAAACCAAAGGGACGACAAGCGGCTATTTTCACATATACCCTTGAAAGCTACAGAGATTGTCTTGAAGACGTATACGGGGCAAAAAGTCTACCCCAAAGGAAAAATAAGGGTGAAAGTGATATATAAAGGCCAGGAAATACCTAAAATGGATATATATGTATTGCCAGATGGAGGACCACCACTGCTAGGGCGTGAATGGATCCGGAAGATACAATTAGATTGGCATTCCATACAGGCACTGAAGGTTGAGGCCAAAAAGGATGACGACGTCACACCTGGATGACTGTCAAAAATGCTAACTGACGCAAAAGAAGTGTTCCAGGAGGGACTAGGAACACTAAAAGGCATAACAGTAACGATTAAAATAGAGGAAAATGCAAGCCCAAAGTTTCTGAAGGCCAGACCAGTGCCTTATGCGATCAGACCAGCTGTCGAAGCAGAGCTGAAAGGGTTGGAACATTCAGGAGTACTGTCCAAAGTGGACTGGAGCGAGTGGGCTACACCCATCGTTCCTGTAATGAAGAGGTCGTTGAGTGATGCGCCTGGGGAACCAAAGAAGGTCCGCATCTGTGGGGATTTTAAGGTGACAGTGAACCCAGTCCTTCACACGGTACAATATCCGCTTCCACGAATTGAGGATATTTTCGCCTCGCTATCTGGAGGTAAACGCTTCACCAAAATTGATCTAGCCCAGGCGTACTTGCAAATGGAGGTAGAAGAAGCTTCGAAACAACACCTTACGATTAACACTCATAAAGTTCTCTATCAATACAACCGGCTGGTGTTCGGGGTAGTCTCGGCTCCGGCTATCTGGCAAAGGGCAATGGATCAAGTCCTGCAAGGGATTCCAGGGACCCAGTGTTATTTGGACGACATCTTGGTCACGGGCGAAAATGACAGTGATCACCTCGCCAACTTGGAGAAGGTGCTCACCAGATTAAAGGAGTATGGGCTACGAGCTAATCGCCACAAGTGCGAGTTTTTCCAGAAACAGATCTCGTATTGTGGCCACGTCATCGATGTAGAGGGGTTACATAAGTTCCCTGAAAAGATTGAGGCAGTCGTCAAGGCTCCAGCACCGGAAAATGTGTCACAACTGAGGTCGTTCCTCGGGCTGGTAAACTACTACCACAAGTTCTTACCAAATTTGTCCACGGTATTACACCCACTGAACACCCTACTGCAAACAGGGGTACCATGGAAGTGGGATGACGAACGTAGACGAGCTTTCCAGAAGTGTAAAGAATTGATCACATCAAAAGAGGTGTCGGCCCCTTTCAACCCAGCGCTACCAATTCGTTTGGCATGTGATGCATCATCCTATGGTAGTGGAGCGGTGCTGTCGCACAAATTCCCAGACGGGTTGGAGAGGCCAGTAGCCTTTGCGTCTCGGTCACTAACCTCAGCCGAGCGCAACTATGCCCAGATTGACAGGGAGGCCCTCAGCCTAGTATGGGGAGTAAAAAAATTCAACCACCATCTGCATGGGCAGAAGTTCACCTTGCTGACTGACCACCAACCACTTGTCTCCATCTTTAATCCTAAGAAGGGCGTTCCAGTGATGACTGCACAATGGTTACAAAGATGGTCCCTGTTTCTAGGGGCGAATCAATATGAAATAGAATATAAAGGCACAAAACAGCATGGGAACGCTGATGGGCTATCGCGCCTGCCACTGCCTACTGTGGAGGAAGCACCAGCAGTGGACCCTATCGAGATATTTTATTCGTCAATAATTGAACGATTGCCAGTAACGAACGCGGATATAGAGAAGGAGACCCGAAATGATCCGATGCTGTCTCGGGTATATGATTTGACAGTGAGGGGATGGCCAACACATGGCGACTCACTGTTGCCAGCTTTCTCATCCAGAAGAGAACAGCTGTCAGTATGCCAGGGGACAGTGATGTGTGGATCCAGAGTGGTGATTCCACCCAAGTTAAGGGAGAGAGTGCTAAATGAGCGACATGAAGGTCATCTGGGGGGAGTGAAAATGAAAAGCCTTGCTAGGGCTTATGTGTGGTGGCCGGGAATCGATCAACAAATCGAAGACCTAACTAAGAGCTGCTTAGGATGCCAGAAGGTCCAAAATGCACCACCACATGCCCCTCTACACCCATGGGAGTGGCCCTCCTCTCCATGGCAACGGGTGCATATTGATTTCGCTGGTCCATTCATGGACTCAATGTTCTTAATAGCAGTAGATGCTCATTCGAAGTGGCCTGAGGTGATAAAAATGTCCTCAACCACTACAGAGAAAACGATTGCAGTCCTACGGACCATATTTGCCAGAAACGGTTTGCCAGAGCAGATTTGCTCTGATAATGGACCACAGTTTGTGTCCGAAGAGTTTCAAAAACTTATGAGAAGGAATGGGGTCAGGCATTACACATCCGCCCCGTATCATCCAGCCACAAATGGATTGGCTGAGAGGTTCGTACAAACCTTTAAGAAGGCGATAAAGGCCATGTGCGACAATGAAATTCCACTACAGCATAAGATGGACAATTTCTTATTAGCCTACTGAAACGCGACACATGCAGTTACCAACCAGACCCCGGCCATGATGTTCTTTAACCGAAGGTTGAGATCTCGTCTGGACTTGCTCAGGCCAAATGTGCGAAGAAATGTTGAGGACAAACAACTCCAGCACATCAATGAGAAGCCGACAAGGAGCTTCAATGTAGGACAACCAGTCTTGGCCCGTGACTATCGAACAGAGAAATGGCAACCCGGAACGATATGCACAAGGCAGGGGCCATTAATGTACACAGTGGATGTCGGGGAGAACATTGTGAGACGCCACGTCGACCAGATCTTAGCGTCACAGGAACGAGTCAACCCCATGTCTTGCGTACCTGGGGATGAACCCGACATACCGGTAGCATCTACCTCAGAACCAGTAGCAGTGGAACCCGATGAACTACCCGATGAAAAGGGGTCAGAATCGCCTCTGCACCAAGAACAAGAACCTCAGGAAAGGCGCTATCCCGAAAGGGTCAGGAAGCTGCCCCAAAGACTGAATCTATAAATGGACTATTGTTGTTTAATGTACATATTAAAGTGTTAATTGTTATTTGAATATTAGGGGTACTACTAATCTAAAAGGGGAGGAATTGTAGTGTATGTGCCTTTAAGACAGAACTACTTTTACAACTCCTCTATACTGTAGTACCGGCAGTGACCACACTTGCATATAAGCCTTGCGCATGCCTCTGTACCCCCAGTCTTGAGACTACACTCCTCCAGTAAATACCTGTTTATCGTTAAGTTACAGCATCCATGTGGTTATTGAAAAACAGCCTACTCTCAGAATCACGGACCTAACAATACCCGCCCTCCTGTATGCTTCAGAGACATGGACCATGTACAGCAGGCACCTCAAAGCACTGGAGAGGTACCACCAACGCTGTCTCCGCAAGATCCTGCAAATCCATTGGCAGGATAGGCGCACCAACATCAGTGTTCTTGCTCAGGCCAACATCCCCAGCATCGAAGCTTTGACCACGCTCAATCAGCTCCGATGGACGGGTCACATTGTCCGCATGCCCGATACGAGACTCCTAAAACAAGTGCTCTACTCGGAGCTCCAGCACGGCAAGAGAGCCCCAGGTGGGCAGAGGAAACGCTTCAAGGACACCCTCAAAGCCTCCTTGAAAAAGTGTAACATCCCCACTACACCTGGGAATCCCTGGCCCAAGACCGCACAAAGTGGAGGAGAAGCATCCGGGAAGGCGCTGAACACCTCGAGTCTCTTCGTCGGGAGCAAGCGGAAGCCAAGCGCAGGCAGCACAAGGAGCGCACGTCAACCCAAGCACCCCACCCACCCGCCCCTTCAACCACCGTCTGCCCCACCTATGACAGAGACTGTAGGTCCCGCATTGGACTCATCAGTCACCTGAGAACTCATTTTTAATGTGGAAGCAAGTCATCCTCGGTTCCGAGGGACTGCCTAAGAAGAAGATCTGGTCTAACAACAGAAAATGCTGGAAAAACTCAGTCTTGAGTCTTGACAAAGGGTTTGACCCGAAACGTTGACTCCATTTTCTCTCCACGGATGTTGCCTGGCCTGCTGAGTTTTTCTAGCATTTTCTGTTGTTATTTCAGATTTCCAGCATCTGCAGTATTTTGCTATCGAAGAAGATCTGGTCTCTGCTCTAAGTGAAGGAAGAGGCTGTTTCCAGAGGCGGTTAAACAAGTTGTGGCAGTTCTGATCTCGATCACCACCCAGGTGTAGAGTTACACACAGAGCAGGAATGTGGTTCCACCGCTCTCGCAGTGAGGTGAGCTCAACCCCTCTGCATTAACTCAATGTCACAGGCAGAGATCTGAATTGGGATCAAACTGACCCAGCTGAAATTAGGAACGAATGCTCAAATCCCAAAGGTGAGCAGAGGTGAGGGAGCCCAGAGAGCTCGTCCTTCTCACAGCAGGGGTGAGAATCAGGAGAGTGGGAGGCTGGGGAGAGGGGGAGGGTGGGGAGAGGGGGAGGGTGGGGAGAGCGGGAGAGGGGGAGGGTGGGGAGAGGGCAAGAGTGAGGGTGAGAGTGTGGGAGGGTAAAAGTGAGGGGAGAGAAGGGGTCTAGGGGGTAGGGTGGGGTTGAGTGTGGGGGAGGGGGAGGGGGAGGGGGAGAGGGGAGGAGGGAGAAGAGGGGGAGGGTGGGGTGAGGGGGGAGGGTTGGGGCGAGGGGGAGGGTGTGGTCGAGGAGGGTGTAGGTGAGGGGAGAGGGTGGAGGCGAGGTGGGAGGGAGGGGGAGGGGGAGGGTGAAGGAGTGCTGCATTGTTGGAGGGTCAGTACTGAGGGAGCGCTGCACTGTCGGAGGGCCAGTACTGAGGGAGCGCTGCAATGTTGGAGGGGCAGTACTGAGGGAGCGCTGCACTGTTGGAGGGTCAGTACTGAGGGAGCGCTGCAATGTCAGAGGGGCAGTACTGAGGGAGCGCTGCACTGTTGGAGGGTCAGTACTGAGGGAGCGCTACACTGTCGGAGGGGCAGTACTGAGGGAGTGCTGCACTGTTGGAGGGTCAGTACTGAGGGAACGCTGCACTGTCGGAGGGGCAGTACTGAGGGAATGCCGCACTGTCGGAGGGGCAGTACTGGGGGAGCGCTGCACTGTCGTAGGGGCAGTACTGAGGGAGCGCTGCACTATCGGAGGGGCAGTACTGAGGGAGAGCTGCACTGTCGCAGAGTCAGTACTGAGGGAGAGCCGCACTGTCGGAGGGGCAGTACTGAGGGAGCGCTGCACTGTTGGAGGGTCAGTACTGAGGGAGCGCTGCACTGTCGGAGGGGCAGTACTGAGGGAATGCCGCACTGTCGGAGGGGCAGTACTGGGGGAGCGCTGCACTGTCGTAGGGGCAGTACTGAGGGAGCGCTGCACTATCGGAGGGGCAGTACTGAGGGAGCGCTGCACTGTCGTAGGGGCAGTACTGAGGGAGCGCTGCACTGTCACAGAGTCAGTACTGAGGGAGAGCCACACTGTCGGAGGGGCAGTACTGAGGGTGCGCTGCACTGTTGGAGGGGCAGTACTGAGGGAGCGCTGCACTGTCGGAGGTGCCGTCTTTCAGATGATCTGTTAAACATAAGGCCCCGTCTGCTCTCTCGGGTGGATGTAAAAGTTCCTGTTACATTGTTATACTATCACATCGTTAAATGGAACTACTTTGGTATGGTGTAGTTATATTGCTATGTGGCACACTGTGCACGGGCAGTGCACAGTGCAGCGTCGGACATCTTGTATCACTCCGCACCATGCGGCAGCACTGTAACAAAAGCAAGAATACAGCTAAGTAAAAGCACTAACTAAAATGAACTAAAGGTGTCTGTAACATATATGGTATAAGAACACAAGGAGACACAACATGGTGGCAGCGGTATAAGTGAGTACAAATTCTGCTATATGAACTACGAATAAGACGAAAAGTGATTTTATGAGCTGATTGTGAGTGCCGATGTCTGCGGTGATTTGAGAGTGAATTATACGGGAAACTAAAATGACGACTGTGCAAATGCAACCCCTCATGAGCTGGGAAGCCGACGATATAGTAGAAGCATTCCGCAAGTTCAAACAGAAATGTGAGCTTACATTCAAAAGCTTCCTGAAGGGTACTACCAACGAGGAAAATGTTAGTTACATTCTGTTGTGGACAGGAGAAAAAGGCCTAGATTTGTATAATAGCTGGAGTTTGACTGAAGAGGAAAAGGAAAACCCAGCGACAATTTTTGATAAATTCAGCAACCATCTAGAGCCTAAATCCAATCACCGTATACACAGATACAAATTCCAGAGTCTAAGACAGCAACCCGGTGAAACAGCTGACAATTTCCTGACAAGGCTGAGAAATGAAGCCAGCAAGTGTAAATTTAAGGGAATGGAGGAAAGGCTTGTGGACCAGTTAATATGGGGGTCAGCGCATGTAGAGGTACAAAAAGCCCTGATAGGAAAAGAAAAGCTCGGAATAACAGAAGCTGTAGATACTGCGAGAGCTCATGAAGCCATGAAGCAGCAAATGAAAACGTTGATTTCTCAAACGGCTGACATGCGGACGGCTTCTGAGACGGACAACAGAGTGGATGCAGTGAGAGAAAAGTACAACACACAAAGACATGCACATGACAACGGGGGAAACGTGCAGAAATTGTGGAAGACCGCACGACTACACAGACAAGAGGAAATGTCCAGCATATGGAACAAGCTGCAATGCATGTGGCAAACTAAACCACTGGGAAAAGAGGTGTAGAACGAAGAAAGGAGGAACATACATCAAAAACAAAGGCGGACAGCAGAACCAGAGAAAGAAACACAATATCCATGCCATGGATGAGCAGGATGATGATGATGATCACGACAATGCACTAAACATCGAAACCATAAAGATACAGCTTCACGAGATGTCCAGAGCGGAAAATACTCAGAGGAGAGAATTGCACACCATCATCCAAATCGAAAAAAAGGTCAAAGGTCGGCCCACAACCATCAATTTAAAGTTGAAGCTGGACACAGGGGCTCAGAGCAACATTCTCCCATTGAGACTGTACCAGCAGATCTTTCCCGAAAACCTGAGAGAAGATGGCTACCCGAAAAGCGGTTGTTTAAAAGCAAGTAATATCACGCTGACAGCATACGGGGGGAGTGAGATTAAACAACTCGGAATAACCTTTATCAAAGGGACACATAAAAGAAAGAACATCAACTGCATGTTCTATGTCACCGACACTGAGGGGCCAGCGATCCTGGGATTAAACAGCTGCGAGAAGTTGAGATTGATCTCAGTGCATCACGAGCTGATGGAAACGTCACTGAGGATAGACAGCAACACCCCACTGGAGAACCGCCCACAAATCAAGAGTAAAAAAGACTTGATAGACATGTATCCGGAATGTTTCGATGATACAGTGGGATGATTCGGAGATTTCCAATACCACATCACCATCGATCCAGAGGTAAAGCCCGTTATCCATGCTCCACGAAAAGTACCCATCGAGCTGAAGACAAAGCTTGAAAGAGAGCTAAAGGAGATGGAAGAAAAGGGAGTGAAAGTCACTGAACCCACAGACTGGGTAAACTCAATTGTGGTACGAGAAAAGCCAAACGGGCATCTCAGAATATGTTTGGACCCCAAAGATCTAAACCAGGCGATAAAGAGGGACCACTATCCCACCCCAACGCTAGAGGAGATTACGCCATCACTGGCAGGAGCCAAGGTTTTCTCAAAACTAGATGCCAGAAATGGATATTGGAACGTGACGTTGGATGAGGAATCAACAACACTGACAACATTCAACACACCATTTGGGCGTTACAAATTCCTGAGGCTACCATTCGGGTTAAAGGTCAGTCAAGATATCTTTCAACAGAAAGTAGACGAGACATATAGAGGCTGTGGAGGAGCTATAGGAATAGCTGATGATATTCAGATCTATGGAGCAGATGAAAGAGACCATGACATGCACCTACATGAGGCCATGGAGCGTACCAGGAAGGCTGGCATCAAGTTAAATGCAGGTAAGTGCATAGTTAAAGTCAAGGAATGCCAATTCTTCGGTATGATTTATACACCAGAGGGAGTCAAGCCAAATCCAGAGAAGATTGCGGCGATTGCTGAAATGAAACCACCCAAAGACAAGAAAGAGCTGAGGAGTTACCTCGGCTTGGTCCAATACATGAGTTCTTTCATCCCACACATGTCGGAACATACAACAAATCTCAGAGAGCTATTGAAAGAAGACGCCGAATACCAATACTCTGAATCACACGAAAGGAATTTCAAACAACTTCAAGAACTGTTGTGCAAAGAAACAAGTCTGTCATATTATGACAGAAGAAAACCAATCACTCTGCAAGTAGACGCTTCTACCAGAGGACTAGGGGCAGCTCTGGTGCAGGAAGGAAAGCCGATAGCTTTCGCATCAAAGGCCTTGACGTCAGCCGAGACGTGATACGCCAACATAGAAAGAGAACTATTAGCAGTAGTGTACGGATGCGAGAAATTCCATACATACCTGTATGGAAGGCAGTTTACAATAGAGAGTGACCATCGTCCACTGGAACAGATCTACAAGAAGAATCTGTGCAAAGCACCTGCAAGACTGCAAAGACTACTTCTAAGGCTCCAAAGCTATGACTTCACGCTTAAATATAAGCCAGGAAAGGAAATGGTGCTAGCAGATGCGTTGTCTCGATTGTCACCATATGAGAAACACGAGGTGGAGGGCCTAACAGTAAAAATCCACCACCTAGTGAGTGTCACCCCTACAAAGCTCAGTCAAATCAGAGATGAGACTAGCAAAGATGAGGAATTGCAACTACTCACACAACAAGTAATACAGGGATGGCCAGAGAGAATCCAGCAGGTACAGGCAACAATTCATCAATACTGGACGATTAAAGACGATATTGCAGTGGAAGACGGTATTCTCCTTGCTGGATCGAGGATCATCGTGCCAAAGATGATGCAGACACAACTTCTCCATCTCATACATGAAGGCCACATGGGAATGGAGAAATGCAAGCTGAGAGCCAGATCAGCTGTATACTGGATAGGCATGTACAAAAATATCAACAGATGGTCTCTGCATGTGGTATATGCCAGAAATACAGAAATGCACAACAGAAAGAGGAGATGATACCTATTGAAATACCGTCAAGACCATGGCACACTGTTGGGGCAGATCTCTTGACTAATCTATTGGAATTTTTTGAGGGAGTAACTGGTAGAATAGATGGGGGAGAGCCAGTAGATGTGGTGTACCTGGACTTCCAAAAGGCCTTCGATAAGGTCCCACATAAAAGATTAGCATGGAAAATTGAGGCTCATGGGATAAAGGGGAAAGTTTTGGCGTGGATAGGGAACTGGCTGTCAGATAGAAAACAGAGAGTTGGAATAAACGGCTCATTTTCTGAATGGCAGGCAGTAACAAGTGGGGTACCACAGGGATCTGTCCTGGGCCCCCAGCTGTTCACAATTTACATTAATGACCTGGATCAGGGAGTCGGATGCAGCATTTCCAAATTTGCAGACGACACTAAACTAGGAGGGGGGGTGGGCTCAGAGGAAGAGACCAGGAAGCTCCAGAGCGATTTGGACAGACTGGGCGATTGGGCGGATAAATGGCAGATGCACTATAATGTGG
Organism: Somniosus microcephalus; assembly: GCF_052327205.1. Classification (NCBI taxonomy): domain Eukaryota; kingdom Metazoa; phylum Chordata; class Chondrichthyes; order Squaliformes; family Somniosidae; genus Somniosus; species Somniosus microcephalus. The sequence continues at coordinate 6,090,641 of NC_140991.1, read as the reverse complement.
ACAAGTGCGAAGTTATCCACCTTGGGTGCAGGAACGGGAGGGCAAATTATTATTTAAATGGCAATAGATTGGGAGAGGGGGAAGTACAGAGAGACCTGGGTGTTCTTGTACACCAGTCACTGAAGGCGAGCATGCAGGTGCAACAGGCGGTCAAGAAGGCAAACGGTATGCTGGCCTTCATAGCAAAAGGGTTAGAATACAGGAACAGGGATACCTTGCTGCAGCTGTACAGGGCACTGGTGAGACCACACCTCGAGTACTGTGTACAGTTTTGGTCGCCTCATCTGAGGAAGGATGTTCTTGCCATGGAGGGGGTGCAGCGGCGATTCACCAGGCTGATACCAGGAATGGCGGGAATGACCTATGAGGAGAGACTATGTAGTTTAGGGATGTACACACTGGAGTTTAGAAGATTGAGAGGGGACCTCATAGAAGTGTATAAAATTCTGACAGGTCTAGACAGACTGGATGCAGAAGGAATGTTTCCCTTGGCGGGTGAGAACAGAACTAGAGGACATAATTTAAGGATAAGGGCTAAACCATTTAGGACAGAGATGAGGGGGAATTTCTTCACTCAGAGAGTGGTGAACCTGTGGAACTCATTGCCACAGAGGGCAGTGTACGCCAGCTCATTAAATATATTTAAGAGGGAATTAGATATATTTCTACGGGCAAAAGGGGTTAAGGGTTACGGAGAGAAGGCGGGGACGGGATACTGAATTAAAGGATCAGCCATGATCTCATCGAATGGCGGAGCAGGCACGAAGGGCCGAATGGCCTACTCCTGCTCCTATCTTCTATGTATCTCTTCATGTGCAATCAAGAATGGTATCTCATAGTGGCAGATTACTATTCCAAGTTTCCTTTTGTGAGAAGGATGAAAGACTTGAGAGCCACAACTACCACCAGGATTGCAAAGAGCTTGTTTGCTGAACAAGGAATCCCGGAAAAGGTAATCTGTGACAATGGAACCCAGTTCACATCGAGTGAATTCAGAGCTCTGGCAGAAAAGTATGGTGCCCAGAATTGGACACAATACTCCAACTGAGGCCAAACCAGTGTTTTATACAGGTTTATCATAACTTCCTGGCTTTTGTACTCCACTCCACCTCTATTGATAAAGCCAAGGATCCCATGTGCTTTTTAACAGCCTTCTCAACTTGTCCTTCCACCTTCAAAGACTTGTGTTCGTACACTTGCAGATTTCAAGACTCCGGTTGATAGGTTTTTGTTGGGTAAATGCATTAAGGGTCGCAGAAGCAAAGGCGGGTAGATAGAGTTAAGATACAGACCAGCCCTGATCTGACTGAATGGCGGAACAGGCTGGAGGGGCTGAATGGCCTCCTCCTGTTGCTATGTACAAAGGTGGTGGATGGGCTGCCGATCAAGCAGTGTGAGAGCATTCTCAGAGAGTGGATTGATCTGCGCAACATCGCTCTGGTCTGAGAGTTATCACAGAAACAGATTGCGGTCCCTTCACAGCAAACTAAAAATATCTTTCCACATGACAACAGCCACAGGTGTGACTGGTGCAGTGACGTGATCACCCATTCAGCAATCATTTTCTTCTCACCATGTCGTCTCATAAACTTCCAGTAAACACCAGGTCAGCGCCTGAATGAGAAGGTTGTGTATCAGTGATTGCAGAGTGAGGGGATTGTGGGGGGTGAGGGCTGATATTGAGAGCAGGGGCAGTCTGTATAATGAACAGGGTGTGAGAGGCAGACCATCCTGTGCCTGCTAATCCGGTGCTTGTAAGCAGGGTGGGGCTGCAACAGGACATTCCACTCATTGTTTTCAAATCAAATTCAAATGCTTTATTGGCATGAAAGTTTACAGAGAACCATATTGCCAAAGCTTACATAGTAAAAAGGTACATTTTCAACATTTTGTAGGTGTCAATCGATTTGACATTTGTTGGGTACATACAATATTACTTTTAAACAATATTAATTTTAAACAGTCTTTGTACTTCATTTGGTACATTCAATATTAATTTTAAACAGTCTTAATTTTAAACAGTCCTCAGGTTGTGACATGTTGTTACATATTTGGCCCCAAGGTATGGTCTGTCTCCTTCTCCCAGGACTAATCTCAATTTTGACAGGTCATCCAATTCCTTGAAATCTGGGGTTGTTTGGCTTAGCTTGTTGAATAATATGTTTCTTGATGTGTTGAATTTTTCGCATTTTAGGAGGAAATGCATTTCTGTTTCAACCTCGCCGGCCAGACATTGATCGCATATTCTATTCTCTCTAGGCTGCCAGGATTTCTTGTATCTGCCTTTTTCAATTTCCAGTTGGTGGTCGCTTAGTCTGTACCTGGTGAGGGTCTGTCTCTGTTTTGTGTCTCTGATGGTCGTGATCCCAGGTCGTGATCCCAGCTGATCCCAGGTCGAACACGTTCGGTTCGACAGGGAGATTCCCACACACCCTCGTTAACAGAGGATGAGTCATTCTGAAGGGTCAGGTCCATGGACTCTTCACCCTGAAACAAACTCCTTCAGCGACCCACCCAACGGATTCCCCAACACCTCCGCCACAATCTCCACCTCATGCAGCACTCAGCCGCTCAAAGTCCAGCTCACATATCGCCCTGTCTCTGCTGAATGGACCTGCCTCCCTGCCCCTCGGTGCAATCAATTCAAGGTCCTGGTTCTCAGTTACACAACCCTGCACTCGCTCACTCTGCCACGTCATGTAACCTCACCCGCCCCTGCATTACTCACCCACCCCTCACTCTGCCTCGCTCTGTAACCTCACCCACCCCTGCATTACTCACCCACCCCTAACTCTGCCACACTCTGTAACCTCACCCACCCTTGCATTACTCACCCACCCCCTCACTCTGCCACACTCTGTAACCTCACCCAGCCCTGCATTACTCACCCACCCCCTCACTCTGCCTCGCTCTGTAACCTCACCCACCCCTGCATTACTCACCCACCCCTCACCCTGCCTCGCTCTGTAACCTCACCCACCCTTGCATTACTCACCCACCCCCTCACTCTGCCACACTCTGTAACCTCACCCACCCCTGCATTACTCACCCACCCCTAACTCTGCCTCGCTCTGTAACCTCACCCACCCCTGCATTACTGACCCACCCCTAACTCTGCCACACTCTGTAACCTCACCCACCCCTGCATTACTCACCCACCCCTAACTCTGCCACGCTCTGTAACCTCACCCACCCCTGCATTACTCACCCACCCCTAACTCTGCCACGCTCTGTAACCTCACCCACCCCTGCATTACTCACCCACCCCTAACTCTGCCTCGCTCTGTAACCTCACCCACCCCTGCATTACTGACCCACCCCTAACTCTGCCACACTCTGTAACCTCACCCACCCCTGCATTACTCACCCACCCCTAACTCTGCCTCGCTCTGTAACCTCACCCACCCCTGCATTACTCACCCACCCCTCACTCTGCCTCGCTCTGTAACCTCACCCACCCCTGCATTACTCACCCACCCCTAACTCTGCCACACTCTGTAACCTCACCCACCCCTGCATTACTCACCCACCCCTAACTCTGCCACGCTCTGTAACCTCACCCACCCCTGCATTACTCACCCACCCCTCACTCTGCCTCGCTCTGTAACCTCACCCACCCCTGCATTACTCACCCACCCTTCAGTCTGCCTCGCTCTGTAACCTCATCCACCCCTGCATTACTCACCCACCCTTCAGTCTGCCTCGCTCTGTAACCTCACCCACCCCTGCATTACTCACCCACCTTTCAGTCTGCCTCGCTCTGTAACCTCACCCACCCCTGCATTACTCACCCACCCTTCAGTCTGCCTCGCTCTGTAACCTCACCCACCCCTGCATTACTCACCCACCCTTCAGTCTGCCTCGCTCTGTAACCTCACCCACCCCTGCATTACTCACCCACCTTTCAGTCTGCCTCGCTCTGTAACCTCACCCAGCCCTGCATTACTCACCCACCCCTCACTCTGCCACACTCTGTAACCTCACCCACCCCTGCATTACTCACCCACCCCTCACTCTGCCTCGCTCTGTAGCCTCACCCAGCCCTGCATTACTCACCCACCCCCTCACTCTGCCACGTCATGTAACCTCACCCACCCCTGCATTACTCACCCACCCCTCACTCTGCCTCGCTCTGTAACCTCACCCACCCCTGCATTACTCACCCACCCCCTCACTCTGCCACACTCTGTAACCTCACCCACCCCTGCATTACTCACCCGCCCCTCACTCTGCCTCGCTCTGTAACCTCACCCACCCCTGCATTACTCACCCGCCCCTCACTCTGCCACGCTCTGTAACCTCACCCACCCCTGCATTACTCACCCACCCCTCATTCTGCCATGTCCTGTAACCTCACCCACTCCTACATACATCCACACCCTCCACCCACTCAAATCTCACTCATTCCAACGTACCCTTGCACACCCTTTCCCGTCCCTAAACCCCTCACTCTTCCGCCCTAACCACTGAATGTGGGGCATTGACAGAATGTGGGGCACTGACGGAATGTGGGGCACTGTCGGAATGTGGGGCACTGACCGAATGTGGGGCACTGACCGAATGTGGGGCACTGACCGAATGTGGGGCACTGACCGAATGTGGGGCACTGACCGAATGTGGGGCACTGTCGGAATGTGGGGCACTGACCGAATGTGGGGCACTGACCGAATGTGGGGCACTGACAGAATGTGGGGCACGGATGGAATGTGGGGCAGTAAAAGAGCTATCCAATTCGTCCCATTCCCTGCGATTTCCCCGTAGCCCTGCACATTGTCACCTTTTCAAGTATCAATCCAATTCCCTATCAGCCGAGGCTCAGTGGGTCGCACTCTCGCCTCTGAGTCAGAAGGTCGTGAGTTCAAGACCCGCTCCAGAGACTCGAGCACAAAATCCAGGCTGACACTCCCAGTGCAGTACTGAGGGAGTGCAGCACTGTTGGAGGGTCAGTACTGAGGGAGCGTTGCACTGTCGGAGGGGCGGTACTGAGGGAGCACCGCACTGTCGGAGGGGCACTACTGAGGGAGTGCTGCACTGTCGGAGGATCAGTACTAAGGGAGTGCTGCACTGTTGGATGGGCAGTACTGAGGGAGCACTGCACTGTCGGAGGGTCAGTTGTAGGGGTTTCGCAAAATTCCCCTATTTTTCCCTGAAGATTGAAAAGATTGGTCCACATCGTGGACGAAGAATTGGGTGGTGTGACTTGTCTACAATGTTTTAAAGTGTGCCTAGAACTGCAAAATGACTGTTCTGAGATGGAAAGAACGTGGACACCACGGGAGTCAAGGAATTCTGTGGAAAATATTCACACACCTTGAGACAGTACATCTTAATAAAGTCGTTCCCTGGAGTTTGGAATATCACAAAAGGTTTTAAAATGGCCAGAGAAAGCTTGGCCAAAAGGACAAAGCAGCAAAACAGCTCGCAGCGAGTTGTCTGTGTGAAAAAGTGGGAGGATACAAGGGCTGTGAGTCAGACCTGCCAATCAAAGGGAGGTTCCCTTCGAAGCACTTGAAGTTGTTTATTGACTTAAGCAATTGCCCACTTGAGAATTGACCGCAGGACAATCGATTTGAAACTGCTTCTGTTTACACAGCCATTCAGAACTCTCTCACAGACAATGAGAGACTGAAACCCTGAAATTGACTTTTGAAAGGCAACAGTTTAAGCATTGAATGTGTTTAAATCACCCATCATTCTGGACAATAGGGCTGTTGCATTCTCTTTTGTTTTAGCCCAGGTGAGCTCCGGATGTGGGCGGGAACATTTCGGCCCCACAGTGCAGACACACTAACCCAGTCCAACCACTTTGAGTTAGCCAATCACAGCTTTTCTCTTGTGAGTTGGAACTTTTTGGGTGTGAATCTTCCAGACAGGCAAACAGCAGGGGGGGTGGGCTCACCAGGTATATACAATAGCTCCTGAGAAGCTATCACTCTCTCTTTACTTCCTGGGACCACAGGTGAGCCTCGCTCTCTCTCTCTCTCTCTCTCTCTCTCTCACTTCGCTGGACCACATGTGAGCAGGGTTTCTGACTCCTCAGCAAAGCAACCGAGTAAGGAGTTCGGGGATGGTAATTAAGGGGAAATTGCTAAGATTGTTTAAGTAACATTGGAGCCATCTAATCCCTCGTTTTTACCGTCTGCATTCCCCCATTTAAGCAATTTTACTGTAATTACTGTGTTCGTGTGGTATAGTTTGATATTTGATTATAGTTTCTTTTAGTTAGTAAAGCTTGATTTTTCTCTCACCCAGACCATTTGTCCATTTTAATATCATTAATTATAAGTCCTTCAGTCAGAACTGGAAGGTGGGGTAGCGATTCGAAACCGCTGTTTGAGAATTGGTTTACAGTGTAGCAGCAAGGCTGTCTGACCAGGTGAAGTACCGTAAACCAGGTAAAAGATTGGAATTGGTCAGAGTGCAGTCAAAGGCTGCAGACCAGGTGAATTACCTTAAACCAGTTAAAAGAAGCACCCCTACATAATGGCGACCGCGACAGGACTGCAGGCCGTTTTTGATATAATAAGTGGTCTGGATCTGGAGAAAGTACCAGCTCTTGTTTCTCTCATTTTCAGTATGTGGGTAGCCCTGCGAATTTTAGCAGCAGCGTGTAGGCTGACCTATCATGGTATAGGTGGCTGGATTAAGAAGAGTGAGATGAGGGAGCAGGAGCCAGTACTGAGGGAGCGTTGCACTGTCGGAGGGGCAGTACTGAGGGAGCGCTGCACTGTCGGAGGGGCAGTACTGAGGGAGTGCTGCACTGTCAGAGGGGCAGTACTGAGGGAGCGCTGCACTGTCGGAGGGGCAGTACTGAGGGAGCGCTGCACTGTCAGAGGGGCAGTACTAAGGGAGCGCTGCACTGTCAGAGGTGCCGTTTTTTGGATGAGACGTTAAATCGAGGTCTCATCTTTCCTTGCGGTGGATGTAAAAGATCCCATGACACTATTTCGAAGAATAGCAGGGGTGTTATCCCAGTATTCTGTCCAATATTTATCCCTCAATCAACATCACATAAACAGATTATTTGGTAATTATCACATTGCTGTCTGTGGGAGCTTGCTGTGCACAAATTGGCTGCCACATTTCCCATGTTACAACAATGACTACACTGCAAAAGTACCTGTGGTAGCGAGTTCCACATTCTCACCACTCTCTGGGTAAAGAAGTTTCTCCTGAATTCCCTATTGGATTTATTAGTGACTATCTTATATTGATGGCCTGGAGTGGTGGGCCATTCACTGACTGAGCCACTAGGAGACATTTATTATAGGTTCAGTAATAATTAGAATTTACTGAGGGCTTAAGTATCTGCAGTAAAAAGCAACATTCCGCTCAATGTCCAGTGCTGGAGGTAGTTCTGCGCTGACACACTGTGCTGCTGGATCATAGAATGGTTACAGTGGGGAAGGAGGCCATTCGGCCCATTGAGCCCGTGCCAGCTCTCTGCAAGAGCACTTCAACCAGTCCCACTCCCCCGCCCTTTCCCTGTAGTCCTGCAAATTCTTTCTTTCAGGTATTTATCCAACTCCCTTTTGAAAGCCACAATTGAATCTGCCTCCACCACCCTTTCAGGCAGTGAGTTCCAGATCATAACCATTTGCTGCGTAAAAAAGCTTTTCCTCACGTCGCCTTCGGTTCTTTTGCCAATCACCTTAAATCCGTGTCCTCTGGTTCTCGACCCTTCCGCCAATGGGAACAGTTTCTCTCTATCTACTCTGTCCAGACCCCTCATGGATTTGAACACCTCTATCAAATCTCCTCTCAACCTTCTCTGCTCTACTTCATAGGTTGTAAAGCACTTTGGGACATCCTGAGGTTGTGAAAGGCGCTATAGAAATGCAAGTCTTTCTTTCTTTTGAAAGTTACTATTGAATCTGCTTCCACCACCCTTTCTGGCAGCGCATTCCAGATCATCACAACTCGCTGTGGAAAAAAAAGTCTCCAGTTCTCGCCTCTGGTCCTTTTGCCAATCACCTTAAACCTGTGTCCTCTGGTTACCGACCCATCTATCAAAATCCTTCATAATTCTGAACACCTCTTTAAATTTCCCCTTAACCTTCTCTGCTCTAAGGAGAACAATCCCAGCTTCTCCAGTCTCTCCACTCACTGAGGTCACTCAATCCTGGAACCATTCTGGTCAATCTCCTCTGCACCCTCTCCAAGGCCCTGACATCCTTCCTAAAGTGTGGTGCCCAGAATTGGACACAATACTCCAGCTGGGGCCGAACCAGTGTTTTATAAATGTTTCGTACAACTGCCTTGCTTTTGTACTCTATCCCTCTGCTTATAAAGCCCAAGATCCTTTTTTTTACAGCCTACACAACTTGTCCAGCTACCTTCAAAGATTTGTTCCTGCACTCACTTTAAAACTGCACCATTTAGTTTATATTGCCTCTCCTCATTCTTCCTACCAAAATGTATCACATCGCACTGCTCTAATGTCATCTGCCACGTGTCTGCCCATTTCACCAGTCTCTCTCTCTCCTCCTGAAGTCTGTCACTATCCTCCTCACTGTTTACTACATTTCCCAGTTTTGGTGTCACCTGCAAACTTTAATTTAACATTGGCTTGAATTTTGCCAACAAGTCTATTATGTGGTACTTTATCAAACGGGAAGATGTGTGACCGGGACTGGGTGTGAGTTAGGAAACGGGGCAGTGAGCACAGGGGGTGATGGGTGAACAGGACACGGTGTGAGTTAGGACACGGGGCACTGCGCACAGGAGGTGATGGGTGAACGGGACTGGGTGCGAGTTAGGACACGGGGCAGTGAGCACAAGGGGTGATGGGTGAACGGGACTGGGTGCGAGTTAGGACACGGGGCAGTGAGCACAAGGGGTGATGGGTGAACGGGACTGGGTGCGACTTAGGACACGGGGCAGTGAGCACAGGGGGTGATGGGTGAACGGGACTGGGTGTGAGTTAGGAAACGGGGCAGTGAGCACAGGGGGTGATGGGTGAACAGGACACGGTGTGAGTTAGGACACGGATCAGTGAGCACAGAGGGTGATGGGTGAACGGGACTGTGTGTGAGTTAGGACACGGGGCAGTGAGCACAGCGGGTGATGGGTGAATGGGACTGGGTGTGAGTTAGGACACGGGGCAGTGAGCACAGGGGGTGATGGGTGAACGGGACTGGGTGTGAGTTAGGACCCGGGGCAGTGAGCACAGGGGTGATGGGTGAATGGGACTGGGTGCGAGTTAGGACACGGGGCAGTGAGCACAGGGGGTGATGGGTGAACGGGACTGGGTGTGAGTTAGGACCCGGGGCAGTGAGCACAGGGGTGATGGGTGAATGGGACTGGGTGCGAGTTAGGACACGGGGCAGTGAGCACAGGGGGTGATGGGTGAACGGGACTGGGTGTGAGTTAGGACACGGAGCAGTGAGCACAGGGGGTGATGGGTGAACGGGACTGGGTGTGAGTTAGGACACGGGGCAGTGAGCACAGGGGGTGATGGGTGATCGGGACTGGGTGCGAGTTAGGACACGGGGCAGTGAGCACAGGGGGTGATGGGTGAACGGGACTGGGTGTGAGTTAGGACACGGGGCAGTGAGCACAGGGGGTGATGGGTGAACGGGACTGGGTGTGAGTTAGGACACGGGGCAGTGCGCACAGGGGGTGATGGGTGAACGGGACTGGGTGTGAGTTAGGACACGGGGCAGTGAGCACAGGGTGTGATGGGTGAACGGGACTTGGTGTGAGTTAGGACACGGCGCATTGAGCACAGGGGGTGATGGGTGAACGGGACTGGGTGTGAGTTAGGACACGGGGCAGTGAGCACAGGGGGTGATGGGTGAACGGGACTGGGTGTGAGTTAGGACACGGGGCAGTGAGCACAGGGGGTGATGGGTGATCGGGACTGGGTGTGAGTTAGGACACGGGGCAGTGAGCACAGGGGGTGATGGGTGAACGGGACTGGCTGTGAGTTAGGAGACGGGGCAGTGAGCACAGGGGGTGATGGGTGAACGGGACTGGGTGTGAGTTAGGACACGGGGCAGTGAGCACAGGGGGTGATGGGTGAACGGGACTGGGTGTGAGTTAGGAGACGGGGCAGTGAGCACAGGGGGTGATGGGTGAACGGGACTGGGTGTGAGTTAGGACACGGGGCAGTGAGCACAGGGGGTGATGGGTGAACGGGACTTGGTGTGAGTTAGGACACGGGGCAGTGAGCACCGGGGGTGATGGGTGAACGGGATTGGGTGTGAGTTAGGACACGGGGCAGTGAGCACAGGGGGTGAGGGGTGAACGGGACTGGGTGTGAGTTAGGACACGGGGCAGTGAGCACAGGGGGTGATGGGTGAACGGGACTGGGTGTGAGTTAGGGCACGGGGCAGTGAGCACAGTAGGTGCTTGGTGAACGGGGCTCGGTGTGAGTTAGGATATGGGGCAGTGAGCACAGGGGGTGATGGGTGAACGGCACTGGGTGTGAGTTAGGACACGGGGCAGTGAGCACAGGGGGTGATGTGTGAACGGGACTGGGTGTGAGTTAGGACACGGGGCAGTGAGCACAGGGGGTGATGGGTGAACGGGACAGGGTGCGAGTTAGGACACGGGGCAGTGAGAACAGGGGGTGATGGGTGAACGGGACTGGGTGTGAGTTAGGACCCAGGGCAGTGAGCACAGAGGGTGATGGGTGAACGGGACTGGGTGTGAGTTAGGACACGGGGCAGTGAGCACAGGGGGTGATGGGTGAACGGGACTTGGTGTGAGTTAGGACACGGGGCAGTGAGCACAGGGGGTGATGGGTGAACGGGACTGGGTGCGAGTTAGGACCCGGGGCAGTGAGCACAGGGGGTGATGGGTGAACGGGACTGGGTGTGAGTTAGGACACGGGGCAGTGAGCACAGGGGGTGATGGGTGAACGGGACTGGGTGTGAGTTAGGACATGGGGCAGTGAGCACAGGGGGTGATCGGTGAATGGGACTGGGTGTGAGTTAGGACACGGGGCAGTGAGCACAGGGGGTGATGGGTGAACGGGACTGGGTGTGAGTTAGGACATGGGGCAGTGAGCACAGGGGGTGATGGGTGAACGGGACTGGGTGTGAGTTAGGACACGGGGTAGTGAGCACAGGGGGTGATGGGTGAACGGGACTGGGTGTGAGTTAGGACACGGGGCAGTGAGCACAGGGGGTGATGGGTGAACGGGACTGGGTTTGAGTTAGGACACGGGGCAGTGAGCACAGGGGGTGATGGGTGAACGGGACTGGGTGTGAGTTAGGACACGGGGCAGTGAGCACAGGGGGTGATGGGTGAACGGGACTGGGTGTGAGTTAGGACCCAGGGCAGTGAGCACAGAGGGTGATGGGTGAACGGGACTGGTTGTGAGTTAGGACACGGGGCAGTGAGCACAGGGGGTGATGGGTGAACGGGACTTGGTGTGAGTTAGGACACGGGGCAGTGAGCACAGTGGGTGATGGGTGAACGGGACTGGGTGCGAGTTAGGACCCGGGGCAGTGAGCACAGGGGGTGATGGGTGAACGGGACTGGGTGCGAGTTAGGACCCGGGGCAGTGAGCACAGGGGGTGATGGGTGAACGGGACTGGGTGCGAGTTAGGACACGGGGCAGTGAGCACAGGGGGTGATGGGTGAACGGGACTGGGTGCGAGTTAGGACACGGAGCAGTGAGCACAGGGGGTGATGGGTGAATGGGACTGGGTGTGAGTTAGGACACGGGGCAGTGAGCACAGGGGGTGATGGGTGAACGGGACTGGGTGTGAGTTAGGACACGGAGCAGTGAGCACAGAGGGTGATGGGTGAACGGGACTGGGTGTGAGTTAGGACACGGGGCAGTGAGCACAGCGGGTGATGGGTGAATGGGACTGGGTGTGAGTTAGGACACGGGGCAGTGAGCACAGGGGGTGATGGGTGAACGGGACTGGGTGCGAGTTAGGACTCGGGGCAGTGAGCACAGGGGTGATGGGTGAATGGGACTGGGTGCGAGTTAGGACACGGGGCAGTGAGCACAGGGGGTGATGGGTGAACGGGACTGGGTGTGAGTTAGGACACGGGGCAGTGAGCACAGGGGGTGATGGGTGAACGGGACTGGGTGTGAGTTAGGACACGGGGCAGTGAGCACAGGGGGTGATGGGTGAACGGGACTGGGTGCGAGTTAGGACACGGGGCAGTGAGCACAGGGGGTGATGGGTGAACGGGACTGGGTGTGAGTTAGGACACGGGGCAGTGAGCACAGTGGGTGATGGGTGAACGGGACTGGGTGTGAGTTAGGACACGGGGCAGTGAGCACAGGGGGTGATGGGTGAACGGGACTGGGTGTGAGTTAGGACACGGGGCAGTGAGCACAGGGGGTGATGGGTGAACGGGACTTGGTGTGATTTAGGACACGGGGCAGTGAGCACAGGGGGTGATGGGTGAACGGGACTGGGTGTGAGTTAGGACACGGGGCAGTGAGCACAGGGGGTGATGGGTGAACGGGACTGGGTGTGAGTTAGGACACGGGGCAGTGAGCACAGGGGGTGATGGGTGAACGGGACTGGGTGAGAGTTAGGACACGGGGCAGTGAGCACGGGGGGTGATGGGTGAACGGGACTGGGTGAGAGTTAGGACACGGGGCAGTGAGCACAGCGGGTGATGGGCGAACGGGACTGGGTGTGAGTTAGGACACGGGGCTGTGAGCACAGGGGGTGATGGGTGAACGGGACTGGGTGTGAGTTAGGACACGGGGCAGTGAGCACAGGGGGTGATGGGTGAACGGGACTGGGTGTGAGTTAGGACACGGGGCAGTGAGCACAGGGGGTGATGGGTGAACGGGACTGGGTGTGAGTTAGGACACGGGGCAGTGAGCACAGGGGGTGATGGGTGAACGGGACTTGGTGTGAGTTAGGACACGGGGCAGTGAGCACCGGGGGTGATGGGTGAACGGGACTGGGTGTGAGTTAGGACACGGGGCAGTGAGCACAGGGGGTGAGGGGTGAACGGGACTGGGTGTGTGTTAGTACACGGGGCAGTGAGCACAGGGGGTGATGGGTGAACGGGACTGGGTGTGAGTTAGGACACGGGGCAGTGAGCACAGTGGGTGCTTGGTGAACGGGGCTCGGTGTGAGTTAGGACATGGGGCAGTGAGCACAGGGGGTGATGGGTGAACGGGACTGGGTGTGAGTTAGGACACGGGGCAGTGAGCACAGGGGGTGATGGGTGAATGGGACTGGGTGTGAGCCAGACAGAGTGAATACACACGCTGAAGATGGGCTGCTGAATTTTTAGTGTTTTTAGTGTTTAAAGTGGGGGAAAAAAAGGTTCATTTCAAGTTTAAAAAGGTTTTAAAGTTAAATTTAGTTCTCGTTAAGTTAGTTTAGTTTGTTTAGTTAAGTTTAAGTTTAGTTTAGTCTAGATTAAGTAAAGAAGGAAAAGACCACCAAAGAGACCACCAAAGGAAAAAAACCCAGAGGAAATTAGAAAAAAAAAAGCCAAAGAAAAAAAAGAAATAATGGAAAAAAAAATATACAAACCAAAGAACAGCGGCCGCACGGGGCCACAGCAGCAGCAGAAGCGAGGTGACTCGGCCGCATCGGGAACCGAGGCGCGAAGGCCGCACGGAGACGCAGCGGCAGCCGGAGCGAGGAGACTCGGGGAGGCCGCTTCGGGAAACGAGGCGAATCGGGGAGGCCGCACGGAGACGCAGCGGCAGCCGGAACGAGGTGACTCGGGGAGCCCGAGCGGCGAACGAGACACGGCCCGATCGGCGGCCGCTGTCCAGCACCCGAGCGACGACCGCAGTCCAGCACCCGAGCGACGGCCGCAGTCCAGCACCCGAGCGACGACCGCAGTCCAGCACCCGAACGGCGAACGAGGCACAGCCCGAGCGGCGGCTGGGCTAGAAAGCCCGGGAAAGGCCCGAGGAGCCAGGCCCAGAGACCTCTGAGGAGAAGGGGAGCAACCAGAAGGCTTCCAGAAGCAAACCAAGACTGTGAGTACAGGGCCCAGGAAGGGAGACTGAAGCCAGGGAAAGGCCCGAGGAGCCAGGCCAAGACAGAGGCACAGAGACCTCTGAGGGGGAGGGGAACAGCCCGAAGGCACCGGGAAACAGCGGCTCACAGACCCAGACCTGAGAAGGGTGAACCCAGAAGCCGAGGCCCAGGGACCACGGGGTCGGAGAGGGGGACCGGGAAAGTTCGCGAACAGGGAGAGGGAAACACCAAACCCGGGGCCCCAGAAAAGCTTATTCTAAGATCAACAATACTTTACCAAAAATGAGCGAATCAGAAGATCCACAACAGCCCCGCTTCCAGATTCCCCCCAACACCGCAAAAAAAGCTATAAAAGCGATCAAGCATGAGCAGATGAGAGAAAAACCAGAAACACTTTTTGCTGACTGTTACAACAATGGGACAAAAAGTAACCTCATTTTCTACTCAGATCAGCCAGTGGCTTGGATCACAGCAATAAAATCACACTATACCAATGTTAAGCTAGAAAATACCGCAAATGGGTCCATAATGAAAATTAACACACCAGGAGACAGTTCAACTACGGCGGTCAACGCGTACAATACCGGAACAATATTAGTGCAAGGCAACCTCGACAAATTTGCAACGGCCTTCAGGACACTGAAAAAATTAAGTAAGGGGGGAAGGAACAGCCCCAGAGTGGCCCGCACTCCCCCCAACATTGACAACTTACCAGGAGAAAATCTGCCTGGTCAGGAGGTGAACGAGCCACACAGTTCAAACCAGACACTAACCCCGGGGAACCACAGCCACACGATACAACTGACAAACCCCAGCATAACTACCAGGGAGGAAGCCACACATAGTCCCCCTACCATTCCCAGCTCACCAAGAGAAGAGCAGCATAGCCAGGAAGTGAGTGAGCCCTCCAGGGCCGACCAGCCTAGCCAGGAAGTGAGTGAGCCTTCCAGGGCCGACCAGACACATACCCCGGGATCACACAGCCAGATACAACCAAAAGATAAATTTAATCAATTAGAGATAGAGATGGTTAAACTTAGAGAGGACTTCCTCAAAATGAATGACGATCAAAATCAGGAGAGGGAGAGACACAAGAGAGAGCTGAAGCTACTTGAGAACCAGGTGAATCTACTTAGGAATCAGGTGAAAGAGCTGCAGGAAAAAGAAGAGAGCCATAGAGGAGAGATAACACCATTAGACCAGCAACCAGAGGCTAGAGATAAGACAAGACAGAGCCGGACGGAACGGCTGCACTCCCACACGGAACAAAAGCAACAGACACACAATACAAGGGGTGCCACACAGACCGACCAGCATACTGATTCGCAATCTTCCCCCACCACCGTGGAACCACAAGCGGGCCGCTCACAAGAGGTACGCACACACCAGACACCCCAGCCCAGCACACACACTATGAGTCCAAGCGAAAGCCACCAGACAGTAAACACAAACAAGGCTGACGTTGTAATACTCATAGACTCAAATGGGAAATTTCTATGGGAGAAAAAGCTATTCCCTAGAAGTAAAGTAGAAAAGATCTGGTGCCCAACAACAAACAGAGCCATGGGATGGCTGACCAAAGCCAAATTAGGCTCCCCCCAACACATAATAATACACACGGGCACAAATGACCTAAAGACCCAACAGAAAGAAGTAGCAACATCGCTCAGAGCAATGATTAGGAAAGCAAGCAGTACATTTCCAAACACTAGAATCACTGTTTCCACAATATTGCCGAGAACAGACTTCAACAACAACACAATTCATGAGATAAATGCCAGCATAGCAAGAGACTGCGAATCAAACCACAACGTACACCTGGCCCAACACCCCACCCTCGATGAGGAATGTCTTTACGACCACGTCCACATCCAAAGGCAAAGAATATCGATCTTTGCTAAAGCCCTGAAGGACGTCGCTTTTAACCGGGTCCATACCCAGACTCCAAGAGGACCCCCCCCGACCACCAGAGATCAGCGGGGTACATATCAGGAACACTACAAGGACCACCAACACACCAACCGAGACCAGAGAGGATCCCCATGCAAAACAACAATATCAGACCTGCACCACTCCTGTCCCACAGGGGAATAGGACTGCTCCCAGCCAGACAGAGGGAGAGATGCACAGGACGTACGCAATACCTCAGACAGAAACAATCCATTAAGAGACAATAAGCAGATGTGCAGCAGCATCTACTTCCGCCTTATGGATCAAGGACTAATTAATAGAAAGAACTGTAACCAAATTGTATTAACTTTTGTAGACAACTGATGTGATCTTTTTTTTCCCACACTTAGACACGACAAACACGTACCACTCTTTAACCTATCATAGTAAAAGATCAAACTTAACATGAAATCATTATATATTTCGACCTGGAATATCCAAGGTCTACGCTCTTCACTGCGAGAAGTGAAAAGTAGGACCCCAGAGTTCATAGATGAAACTAAAGACCTAGATATTATCATTTTACAGGAAACTTGGTATAAAGGAAAAGGACACACTGGCTGTCCCCAAGGGTACACTGAGCTGGTGGTCCCCTCCAATAAATTACCAAGTGTAACCCAAGGCAGAGACTCCGGAGGCATACTGATCTGGTTTAAAACAGAACTTAAGAATTACATCAAATTTATAAAAAAGGGCGAAAACCATATGTGGCTCAAACTTGAGAGGGAGATTATCTCAAACACCCAAGATGTTTACATTTGCGCACTTTATATCCCTCCAATCGATTCCCCGTACTTTAAAGAGGACACCTTCTCCAACATGGAGGGGGAAATTATCCAATACCAGGCCCAGGGGAACGTGTTGATCTGTGGGGACCTCAATTCAAGAACGGGCGAAGAACCAGACTTCACCAATAATCAGGGAAACAATTACGTTTTCGGGAATAGCCACTTTGACATCCCTTCCCTTCCATACAGGCATAACTGCGACAAGCAGTCAAATACCAACGGAAAACAGCTACTACAGCTCTGTCGAAACCTGGGTCTGTACATTGTCAATGGTAGGTTCATAGGAGACCTCCTAGGAAGATCGACCTATTGCTCACCTCTTGGCTGCAGCACAGTAGACTATATGATTACAGACTTAGACCCATCCTCTTTCAGAGCATTCACAGTCAAACCACAAACAACACTGTCAGATCACAGTCAAATTACTATGTTCCTCAAAAAGACAGAAACAAACAACATAGAAACACAACCCAGTAAACTATACAACACCAAAAAATCGTACAGATGGGCCAAAAACGACACGGAAAAATACCAGAAAACAATTAGCAACGCATCAACTCAAGCTCTCTTAGACACCTTTCTGGATAACATATACACTCACAATAAAGAAGGCGTAAACCGGGCAGTTAGTAAACTAAACAATATTTTTGATAATTTGGCAACAAATGCAAACTTGAAAGCTCGCAAGAACAAACCCAAAACAAAAAACTATGAAAAATGGTTTGACCGAGATTGCCATAACACGAGGAAAAAACTTAGAAAAATATCAAACCAAAAACACAGACATCCAGAAAACGAGGAACTACGCCTTACTTATTGTCAGACACTAACACAATACAGAAACACACTCAGAACCAAAAAAGAGCAATATATTAAGAATACACTCAGCTCCATGGAGGAATCCATTGATTCCAATTGTTTCTGGGAAAACTTGAAAACACTACACAAAAAACAACACGACGATTTGGCCATTCAAAATGGGGACACATGGGTAAACCACTTTGAAAAATTATACCAGAAAAACACACTAAGACCAGAGCAACACCAAATATGCAAAAAACTGGAAAAGCTAGAAATGGCCATAAAAGATAACCAAAACCCGCTGGACGCCATAATAACAGAAAAAGAACTTCTTGAAAAACTCAAGGACCTGCGACCAGGAAAAGCCTGCGGGACAGACGGCATACTAAACGAGATGATTAAACACACAGACAACAAAATGAAACTGGCTATCCTAAAACTCTTCAACTTGGTTCTGAGTGTCGGTTATTTCCCTGATATCTGGAACAAAGGACTCATAACGCCCATATACAAAAGTGGGGACAAAATCGACCCAAACAACTATCGAGGCATCTGTGTAAACAGTAACCTGGGGAAGGTATTCTTTAGCATCATAAACAAAAGACTTATAAACTTCCTTGAGGAGCACAATGTCTTGAGTAAAAGCCAAATTGGATTCCTGCCAAACTATAGAACATCCGATCATATCTTCACCCTACAGACCCTAATTGACAAACACGTTCACCATAACAAAAGCAAAATCTACGCATGCTTTGTAGATTTCCAGAAGGCTTTCGACTCCATCTGGCATGACGGTTTATTCCTGAAACTTATCGAAAGTGGGGTAGGAGGGAAAACATATGATGTCATTAAATCAATGTATACAAACAACAAATGTGCAGTTAAAATTGGAGACAAACAAACAAAATACTTCCCACAGGGGCGGGGGGTGACGCAGGGCTCGCCAATCTCACCGACACTCTTTAATATTTACATAAATGGATTGGCAAAACTACTTGAACAATCTACAGCACCCGGCCTCACCCTATATGAATCCAAGGTTAAATTCCTCCTCTATGCAGACGACCTGGTTCTGCTGTCACCTACTAAAGAGGGGCTACAGCAAAACCTGGACCTGCTGGAGTCGTACTGCCAGACTTGGGCCCTGACAATAAATCCCCAAAAAACCAAAGTCCTTGTGTTCCAGCAAAGATCCAAACATCAGGGACCCAAAATAAATTTCACAGTAGGAACAACCAAAATTGAACAAACCACTAACTACACATACTTGGGCTTAAAAATCAGTTCTACGGGAAACTTCAAACTGGCTGTGAATGAACTGAAAGAGAAAGCAAGAAGGGCTTTCTATGCCATCAAAAAATCAATCCAAATAGAAATCCCAATTAGCATTTGGCTCAAAATTTTCAAATCAGTAATTGAACCAATTGCACTCTATGGCAGTGAGGTATGGGGACCGCTAACTCAACAAGAATTTGCAAAATGGGACAAACACCCAATTGAGATCCTACATGCAGAATTCTGTAAAAGTATCCTCCGGACTCAAAGGAAAACAGTAAACAACGCATGCAGGGCGGAACTAGGCCAATATCCATTAATAATCACTATCCAAAAAAGAGCCACCAAATTTTGGAATCACCTACAAATGAGCAATCCCCAATGCTATCACTACGACACCCTGAAATGCCAAGAGCTGACCATAAAGAAGAATACCCTCAGTCAACTAGTCCTGGGACTCAGTGAAGTAACTACTAACAATACTAACAATAACCAGCCCCAGGACAGTGACAGGGTAACACAAAGAATTCGACCCAACACAATCGTCGCTAAGCAAAAGGAAAAATATCTGACATATTGGGCAGAAACAACAAAAACCCAAAGCAAACTCAATTGCTACTTGGCCCTAAACAGACAATACAACATAGCTGATTACCTGACCATGGTAAAGGATAACAAACTGAGAAGAACCTTGACAAGGTACAGACTTAGCGAACATAGCCTAGCGATCGAAAAAGGCAGACACAGGCAGACCAGGCTGCCAAGAGAGGACAGGATATGCTCTCACTGCAGTCAGGGAGTGGTGGAGACAGAGATGCACTTCCTCACAGCTTGTGGAAAATATCAGGGCATCAGGGAGAATTTCTACCAAAAATTCTCACAAATATGCCCTGATTTCAGAAATCTGAATGACAACCAAAAACTCCCATTCCTACTGGGAGAGGAGAGAAGCTGTATAACACTGGCGGCACACTATGTTACAGCTTGCCATGAACAGAGGGACAACCAGTAAACTAAGAAAAGAATATATATAAACAATGCGAATGTATATTTATACACTCAGGGATATACCTGTTTATACACTGTATGAATAGAACTGCGTTTATGTGCTAAACCATAAATGTATTTTGATGCTTTGGCAACATAAGATGTAACTTATCATGCCAATAAAGCGATTTGAATTGTGAATTGTGAAAAATTGTGAGCACAGGGGGTGATGGGTGAACGGGATTGGGTGTGAGTTAGGAGATGGGGCAGTGAGCACAGGGGGTGATGGGTGAACGGGACTGGGTGTGAGTTAGGACACGGGGCAGTGAGCACAGGGGGTGATGGGTGAACGGGACTGGGTGTGAGTTAGGACACGGGGCAGTGAGCACAGGGGGTGATGGGTGAATGGGACTTGGTGTGAGTTAGGACACGGGGCAGTGAGCACCGGGGGTGATGGGTGAACGGGACTGGGTGTGAGTTAGGACACGGGGCAGTGAGCACAGGGGGTGAGGGGTGAACGGGACTGGGTGTGAGTTAGGACATGGGGCAGTGAGCACAGGGGGTGATGGGTGAACGGGACTGGGTGTGAGTTAGGACATGGGGCAGTGAGCACAGTGGGTGCTTGGTGAACGGGGCTCGGTGTGAGTTAGGACACGGGGCAGTGAGCACAGGGGGTGATGGGTGAACGGGACTGGGTGTGTGTTAGGACACGAGGCAGTGAGCACAGGGGGTGATGGGTGAACGGTACTGGGTGTGAGTTAGGACACGGGGCAGTGAGCACAGGGGGTGATGGGTGAACGGGACAGGGTGCGAGTTAGGACACAGAGCAGTGAGCACAGAGGGTGATGGGTGAACGGGACTGGGTGTGAGTTAGTACACGGGGCAGTGAGCACAGCGGGTGATGGGTGAATGGGACTGGGTGTGAGTTAGGACATGGGGCAGTGAGCACAGGGGGTGATGGGTGAACGGGACTTGGTGTGAGTTAGGACACGGGGCAGTGAGCACAGGGGGTGATGGGTGAACGGGACTGGGTGTGAGTTAGGACACGGGGCAGTGAGCACAGGGGGTGATGGGTGAACGGGACTGGGTGTGAGTTAGGACACGGGGCAATGAGCACAGGGGGTGATGGGTGAACGGGATTGGGTGTGAGTTAGGACACGGGGCAGCAGAGTTTTGGATGAGCTCAAGTTTAGGGAGGGTGGAACTGGGAGGCCGGCCAGGAGTGCGTTGGAATAGTCGAGTCTGGAGGTAACAAAGGCATGGATGTGGGTTTCAGCAGCGGAGGAGCTGAGTCGGGGCGGAGACGGGCGATGTTAGGAAGCTGGATGTAGGCGGTCTTGGGATGGAGCGGATATGGGGTTGGAAGCTCACCTCGGGGTCAAATAGGATGCCAAGATTACAAATAGTCTGGTTCAGCCTCAGACAGTTGTCAGGGAGGTGGATGGAGTCGGTGGCGAGGGAACGGAGTTTGTGGCAGGGACTGAAGACAATTGTTGTGTATGTACCTTTAAGAGAATAACTGGTCTCAGCCTGCAGTACCGGCAGTGACCACCCCTGTATAAAAGGTGCTAGTGAGCCTCTGTTGTTTTCAGATTCACTATTGACTTCCATCAGTAAAGACTTGTTTTGTTCAACTCCTGCTGTCCGTGTCTCAATCATTCACGGACATAATACTGGCGATGAGCAGATACGAACCTACCTACAGTCTGCACCACCTCCTGGGATCCATTCCTACAGCGAAGTGAGCAGAGGTCAAGGCCAGAAAGAAAAGAAAGTAAGAGGCAGTAGACCGTGGGCATCCGCCCCTGTGTTTGCGGAGTTGAAGATTGCTGGAGAAGCTGTCGGAAGCGGGGCCTGGTTCCTGTCGACGGTGCTTCAGCTAATCGGGCTGGTGGCAGGTAGTGCACTGATCCTTCCTGGGCTGCGGCGGTCGCGAACTCGAGCGGGTGGTTTGCAACGGGGCCGAGCAGCGTTGTCGGGAAGAAGAGAGAGAGGGTGGAGCTCACAGGGCACAGCTGGTGCTACGAAGCCGGGCTGCGTATAGACCCGCGAAGAGGGAGGCAAGAGTCCCACATGGTTGTTCCACGACGGGAAAATAATAAAAAAAAGAAATATTAAACGCGCAAGAAACCGCGAGGAGCTGCAGGTTGCAACGGGAACCACGGAAAGCAGCGCTAACAACAGCGGGGAAGAAGGCAAAGCGCGGGAGGCGCCATCTTAATCAGCGGGGAAGAAGGCAAAGCGCGGGAGGCGCCATTTTGTTAAATTGGGGAAGAAGGCAAAGCGCGGGAGGCGCCATTTTAGATTTGCAAGATGCCGAAGACTGGCTGTATCACTGCTTTTGATAATACAGTAGAGGACTGGACCACGTATGTGGAAAGAGTTGAGGTCTATTTCGAGGCAAACGAAATAGCGGAGGAGAAAAAGGCATTGGTATTGCTAAACTTAATGGGCGCTAGAACGTACGGCCTATTGCGGGACCTGATTACTCCAGCCAAACCGAAGGCGAAGAGTTTTAACGAAATTGTTGCTGTCCTACAGGAACACCTAAACCCTGCACCGCTGTTGATAACAGAAAGATTTAAATTCCACAGGAGAACTCAGCATAAAGATGAGAGCAATGCTGAGTACCTTACGGAACTACGCAAGCTATCAAAGCACTGCCAGTTCGGAGCAGGACTGGCAGATACCCTACGGGACAAATTTGTCTGTGGACTCCTGAGTGAAGGAACACAGAAGAAGTTACTTTCAGAAAAAGAGCTGATGCTAGATAAGGCTTTCAGCGTGGCAGTATCGTATGAAGCAGCAGCCAGGGGAGCTGAAGAAATTCAACAAAAACCACAGGAATGCGGCACCCACGAAATGACACGGGGATTTGCAAAATGTTATCGCTGCGGCAGAACTAACCATGACCAGAAGGACTGCTGGTCCAAAGACAAAATATGCAGGCAATGCGGGAAGATGGGACACATTGCACGAGTTTGCAGGTCTGGGAAGAAGACCAGCGACAACAAAAAGGCTACTAAGGAACCGTACAAGAAAGTACAAAAGATGACAGACAGTAGTTCCGAAGACCAGATGAGCAATAGTGAATCCGGGAACAGGAGACTAAGCTGTCTCAAACTTCACAATGTAATCGCAAAAGAGGATCACCGAACCATTTGGGTCACCCTCACGATAGCAGGGTCCCAAGTTAAAATGGAATTGGATACAGGATCAGCGCTAACCGCCATGAATCGACGAGACTACAAGCGGCTATTTTCACACATACCCTTGAGAGAGACATCCATCGTCTTGACGACGTATACGGGGCAAAAGGTATACCCCAGAGGAAAAATAAGGGTGCCTGTCGAATACAACAACAAGAAAATATGGAAATTGTATCTCTACATACTGCCAAATGGTGGACCACCGTTATTAGGATGGGAATGGATCAGGAAGATAAACTTAGATTGGCACTCCATTCATGCGATGACGGTGGACGGTAAAAAAGATGAAGACGTCACTCCTGGACGATTGTCAACAATCTTAGCTAACGCCAAATAGGTATTTCAACAAGAACTGGGCACGCTTAAAGGCGTAACCGCCTCGATAAAAATAGAAGAGAATGCAGTTCCCAAGTTTTTCAAAGCAAGACCGGTACCATATGCAATTCGCCCAGCCGTCGAGGCAGAGCTGGAGAATCTGGAGAAGACAGGCGTGTTGTCTAAGGTCGACTGGAGCGAGTGGGCGACACCCATCGTTCCTGTCATGAAGAAAACGTTAAGCAATAAGTCCGGGCAGCCAAGGAAGATTCGCATCTGTGGGGATTTCAAGGTGACGGTGAACCCAGTCCTTCACACAGTACAATATCCTCTTCCAAGGATAGAAGACATCTTCGCCTCACTGTCTGGAGGGAAGTATTTTACAAAAATTGACCTAGCACAAGCATATTTGCAGATGGAGGTTGAAGAGTCCTCTAGGAAGTATCTCACAATAAACACTCACAAAGGTCTTTACCAGTATCATCGATTGGTATTCGGAGTAGCATCAGCTCCAGCGATATGGCAAAGAGCGATGGAACAAGTCCTGCAAGGGATTCCGGGGACTCAGTGTTACTTGGACGACATCCTTGTGACAGGTGAAGATGACAGTGAACACCTTAACAACCTGGAACAGGTGCTCACTAGACTACGGGAACATGGGCTGCGAGCCAACCGCCCCAAGTGCGAATTTTTTAAGAAACAGATATCGTATTGTGGCCACGTGATTGATGAAGAGGGGTTACATCAGTCCCCTGACAAAATTGAAGCGGTTGTTAAGGCCCCAGCACCTGAAAATGTGTCGCAACTGAGGTCATTCCTCGGATTAGTGAATTACTACCATAAGTTTTTGCCGAATTTGTCGACAATTCTGCACCCACTGAACGCCCTGCTATGAACGGGGGTAGCATGGAAATGGAGCGATGATTGTAAGCGGGCCTTTCAGAAGAGTAAGGGCTTAATCACTTCAAGGGAAGTATTGGCTCACTACAACCCAGCACTGCCGATCAGACTGGCGTGTGATGCGTCTCCCTACGGCATTGGGGCGGTACTGTCACATAAATTCCTTGATGGTTTAGAGAGGCCGACCAGGAGTTTTAAGATAGGTCAACCAGTTTTGGCCCGGGACTACCGCACTGAGAAATGGCAGCCAGGAACGATTTGTACACGACAAGGACCTCTCATGTATACCGTGGACGTTGGGGAGAGCATTGTAAGACGCCATGCTGACCAGATTCTAGAGTCACTGGAAAACGTCAACTCCACACCACGATCTGATACACCTGGTAATGAAATCAACGTTCCAAACGCAGCTACCGCAGAACCGGTAATATTGGAAGCAGATGAACCAAACAACGACATTGATCCCGACTCAACATTGCCAGAAGAACCTGATACCCCAAAGAGGCGTTATCCAGACAGAATCAGGAAGCCTCCTCAAAGACTAAACTTATAATTGCTTAAACTTAACCAATGTATCTAGCAACCGTAATTGTGATTGTAATTAGTTATTATTTAGTTGTTAACTGAATGTTATGTACTGTTTATCTAAAAGGGGAGGAATTGTTGTGTATGTAACTTTAAGAGAATAACTGGTCTCAGCCTGCAGTACCGGCCGTGACCACCCCTGTATAAAAGGCGCTAGTGAGCCTCTGTTGTTTCAGTTTCACTATTGACTTCCATCAGTAAAAACTTGTGTTGTTCAACTCCTGCTGTCCGTGTCTCAATCATTCACGGACGTAATAACAATGGCTTCAGTCTTCCCAATATTTAGTCGGAGGAAATTTCTGTTCATCCAGCACTGGATGTCGGACAAGTAGTATGACACATCAGAGACATGTGTATGGAGAATTATAGCTTCAGATTTATGTATCACTGTACTGGGAGAATTGTATCTTGAGGTACTAAAGCCTACTTGCCAATCAACCCTGATAATATTAGGGGGGAAACATTGGGTCGCAACCCCTTTGGGGCGCCCCCGTGCCCAAAATTCAATGGTAGCACCCCAAGCAGGAGGCGGGATGCTACTGGAAACACTCCCCCTCCCTCTTGGGGCGCTCCCAGTAAATATCGCCGCGCTACGTGCAGCAGCGCCACGCGTGTCGGCTGGTAGCGCCGCGGTACTCCAGGCCTCCCTCCCCTGATTAAAGGGGAAGGGCCTAGCGCAGTGCGACCCGGGGCTCTGCTGGCCCACCGGGGAGCGGGGTGCCGGGACAAGAGCCCGGTACTCAAGAGGGGCGCGGGGCTGACCGATTGCAGCCGGCACCCCGAAGGAGGAGGCCAGAGGGGGGCAGGTGCTGGCAGGTGGCCAAAAAAAATGGCTGCCCGGCCCCTGCCCTTTAATTCGCGCCTCCCCGGCCGCAAACACGGCACCTCGACCCTGTCGGACACGGCACCCTGACCCTGTCGGACACGGCACCCCGACCCTGTCGGACACGGCACCCTGACCCTGTCGGACACGGCACCCCGACCCTGTCGGACACGGCACCCTGACCCTGTCGGACACGACACCCCGACCCTGTCGGACACGGCACCCCGACCCTGTCGGACACGGCACCCTGACCCTGTCGGACACGGCACCCCGACCCTGTCGGACACGACTCCCTGACCCTGTCGGACACGGCACCCTGACCCTGTCGGACACGACACCCCGACCCTGTCGGACTCGGCACCCCGACCCTGTCAGTCACGGCACCCTGACCCTGTCGGACACGACACCCTGACCCTGTCGGACACGGCACCGGAACCTGTCGGACACGACACCCTGACCCTGTTGGACACGACACCCTGACCCTGTCAGACACGACACCCTGACCCTGTCGGACACGACACCCTGACCCTGTCGGACACGGCACCATGACCCTGTCGGACACGACACCTGACCCTGTCGGACACGACACCCCGACCCTGTCGGACACGGCACCCCGACCCTGTCGGACACGACACCCCGACCCTGTCGGACACGGCACCCTGACCCTGTCGGACACGGCACCCCGACCCTGTCGGACACGGCACCCTGACCCTGTCGGACACGGCACCCCGACCCTGTCGGACACGACACCCCGACCCTGTCGGACACGGCACCCTGACCCTGTCGGACTCGGCACCCCGACCCTGTCAGTCACGGCACCCTGACCCTGTCGGACACGACACCCTGACCCTGTCGGACACAACACCCCGACCCTGTCGGACACAACACCCCGACCCTGTCGGACACAACACCCTGACCCTGTCGGACACGGCACCCTGATCCTGTGGGACACGACACCCTGACCCTGTCGGACACGACACCCGGACCCTGTCGAACACGACACCCCGACCCTGTCGGACACGACACCCCGACCCTGTCGGACACGACACCCCGACCCTGTCGGACACGGCACCCTGACCCTGTCGGACATGGCGTCTGGCGCTGGGTCAGGGGGCGCGAGCCAGGTTTGCGGCTGGGGTGTGAGCGGGGCGTTGCGCACAACGATGTCGTCCTCACCTGAGGCGCAGAGCCGCGGGGCGCCTCCGGCTACCGCCGCCGCACCCGGGCACTAGTTGCTTTGCTGATCTTCTAAATCATACCAATTTTAGATACTGCCTCGCTCTTCCCCCTCCCACATTTACAGGTAGCAAACGCCTACATACCCCGAGGTGTTACCTGCAATCCCATAATCGCCAGCTGCCATGTGGAGTGAATGGGCTGGATTTTCATTGAGGAGTCGGGTAGGAGGCGGGACTACAACTTTCGGGGTTGTAGTCCCGCCCCCATCAAGTTGTGGCCAACCCACGCGATTTTCACTTGATTGACCTTGTTGAGCCCGCCCAGCGGGCCCAGCAGGCCAATTAAGGGCCACCCGGCAACAGGTGACGTCACAGATTGATATTTCATCTGTCAAGAGCTTTTGACAGATGAAATATCAGCGTTTGACAGCTGTTTGAAGCTGTCAAACACTGACAATCTGTACTCCAGGTTAATTCCTGCCTCTCAGGATGATTTAGAGATCTCCCTGGAAGAGAAAGCAGAGGCTGCAGATTTTGACAGATCGCGGCCATTCTGCTTTCTGTGCCAGTGAGATGAGGGACTCCCGAGACCTGAAGGAAGGAAGGCTGTAAAGGTAAGTAAAGGTTAGTAGAACTTCTTTAAACACTTTACACACACCAAACACACTTACCTCTGCACTCATGCACCCATCACTCACCTGAACACCGGACATCTCGAACCCTCCAAGCCCTTCATTCTGACGGCCCGCCTCGCTAACTTGGCGTGGTTTGGAGCCGTCGGGAATCTCACACTTCAAGAATGAAAATAGGGATTAGGCTAAAAACTGCCTGTTAACTACCTGTTAACAGGCAGTTCATTGGCACTAATCCCTTTCCCGCCTCGGGGAGGCGGGTCCCAGTGCGGGGCGGGTACCCGCCTCCTTTGAAACTGGCATGGAGGCGGGTTGGGGGCGGGATGGGGTCGGGACCCCCGATTTCGGGATTTTAACCCCCCACACACCTCCAATCCCAACTCCATGGCCCAATGAAAATCCTGCCGAAAGTGTGCAGTTCTAGCCCCCTGGTCATTGCAGGACACTATTAACCAGAGTTTTTGCATATAACAGCCAAGAGGCAATGATGAGCTGATATAAAACCTTCAGACCTCAGTTCGATACTGTGCGCAGTGCTGGGCTCCATGCTACAGGAAGGATACTGAGGCTTTAGAGAGAGGGTACAACCCAGGTTCACTAGGATGCTGCCTGCTTTGAGGAAATACAAATACAATTAAAGACTTGAAAAATTGGGGCTTTTTTGTTAGAATATCACAAAATACGTGCCGCAATGTTAGAAGTGTTTAATCTTACGGAGAGATGGGACAGGGTAGAAGCAGACTGTGTCCAGTGATTGAGGGGTCAGGATCGAGGAGCCACAGATATAAGATTAAATGTAAGAGATTTCGAACAGAGGGCAGGAGAAACTTCTTCCCTGAGAGAGACGTAAGTCTGTGGCATTGACTCCCAGGGTTAGTGGTTGCGGCAGAAACTGTGTCAACATTCAGGATTAGATTGGAGAGAGGGACCTGAAGGGAGAGGGGATCAAGGGATATGTGAACAGGGCGGGTAGATGTGATTAGAAGTGGGGAGTAAATGCCGACTCGGACTGAATGGCTTGTTTCTGTGACAGAACGTCTATGTATAGAATAAGGTACAGAGGGAGCCACCAGGGTTATTCTGGGTATTGAGACTGGAAGTTACAAGGTAAAGTTTAAGAAAACTGGACTTTCTGCTTTGGAAATGAGGAGATGTTGGGGTGATGGAATTCAAAGCTTCAAGACTATGAAGGAAATTAATAGAATTGATCCAAACAAAATTTTTCACCACAGTAAAGGATTAAAATAGTTGGGGGCGGGAAACATGAATAAATTAGGAGGTATGAGGAAAGAAAGAGTCAGCCAATGGGCACGAGTTGTGCAGAACGTTACCAGGGACATACATTCAAGTAGACAGTATCAATGGGCCCAATAGGCAATTAGATGCATTTGTCCACCCCAGTCCAACTCCGGCATCTCCACACCAAAGAGAGAAGGATTGAGGGAGATGATGAGAAGCCAAGGTTATGACCTGAAAGGGGTCTTGCTTTTAGGTTTAATCATTTCCTCTTCCTAAAGAATTCTTATGTGCTTATGGTGCAAAAGACACAAGATATATGTTGTGAAGGATTACAATCAGAGATCTTTCTTGCAGCATGACTTCACTTTATTTTATTCATTGTCTTCCTTTGTCCCCTAGTTTCTGAGGTGGCAGCACATCCGCCTGCACCCCATGATCTTCATCCTCGGCTCCTACCACTTCTCACAATGCTTATGGGCCACCCCGCCTCGGGTCTGAGGAAGACCGTGGTACGGAAAGCACAACGGGTTGTCAATTATCAGGGCATATATCATCTAAATCCTCCTGGCGGTCAGCGCCGTTTCTCACCAGTGAAGAGGCCAAGTTGCCAACCTCCTTGGTGAGCTCCTTCAGTCCAGACTTAACGCCTCTTTGGAACTCCAGCAGCCTGGAGTTCATCATCTCCAGGGTGGAGTCCACCATCTCCAGGTTGAGCTTAACCTTGTTCACAGAGTTGCAAACCTGCCCCACAGCCCGTTCAGTCTTCCTGTTGTTTGCCTCAATCACCTCTTGAAGCAAGTCCATCTTTTGCTGGAAGGAAGCGTTTGTCTGTGCGAGCCCAGAGGCAATGGCCTCCTTCACTTGGGACCCAACGTCAGGCTGATTCATTTCCCTCTCAAATGTGGGCAGGTTATTAGGAGACACTGACTGACTCCTATCCCATCTGTTGTATCTGTTGAATATTGTCTGATGATTTGGTGTGGAAGTTGGAGAACTTTGGCGCTTCTGTGTCTCCTGATTGGCTGGGCCCCTATAACGCTGTCTGCTCGAGATGAAGGTCTGTGGCGATTCTAGAATATCACTGGGTGTCCTTTTTAGGGCATACATTAGGGGCTGAGATGGTCCCTGTGTTGTAGTGCTTTGCGAACATACTGCTAGCTTCTCAGACTTGCCTTTCTCTTTGTCTCCTCTACCTGCAAAATAATGGTGGATCATGGTGAGAGAGTGAAAAGGACTTTCACAAACACATTGCCCTGTGTCCCTCTTTCTTCACACCTATTTATTGCGTGATCCTTATTGAACTTGGATACCAAGCTTGGCATAAGGATGCATAGACTCAGCAGTGATGAGCAAAACTATGTACAGTAATATATTCTCATACGGGTGGTAATAAGCTTAGCTGAAGTCAATATCCATTCCTTCCATCACCGGTGCACTGTGGCTGCCTTATGTACGATCTACAGGATGCACGGCAGTGATACCGCACGGTTACTGGAACAGCAAACTCCCAGCCCATGCCGTCTACCATTAAGACAGACAAAAACAACAGCATCATGAGAACACCATCACCTCCACGTTCCCTCTGAGTCACACACCATCCTGACTTGGGTATTGAATGGCAACATCCTGGAATTTCCTCCCATTGTGGGGGACGGCGACACCATCACAAGGACTGTAGCGCTTCAGGTCAACATTGGATGAGCAATAAATGCGGCCCTGTCAGCTTTGCCCCACCTCCAGAACAAATTGAAAAAAAGAACATTGCTGCCTGCATGAGGCTGCCAGAGCTTTGCTTCCTCAATGATCTCCAAGCAAAACAATTTGATGGCTTTTTGATCATCCAGCACAACATACAGGAGAGGACTGGCCACCATTCCCCTCCCACAACCAATCCCTCCTCCCCACATACCCCTGCATTAAACAACAACTACTTGCATTTATATAGCACCTTTAACACAGTAAAGCGTCCCACGGCGCTTCACAGGAGCGATTATCAAACAAATTGTGACACCGAGCCCCATAAGGAGATATTCGGGCAGGTGACCAAAGAGGTAGCTTTTAAGGAGAAGAGAGAGGTAGATAGACGGAGACATTTAGGGAGGGAATTCCCGAGCTTAGGGACCAGACAGCTGAAGGCACGGCCGCCAATGGTACAGCGATTAAAATGGGGGATGGGCAAGAGGCCCAAACATTTACAGATATCTAAAGACGGCATGTAAAAGCTTCTATAGGTATGTGAAAAGGAAAAGACTGGCGAAGGTAAATGTAGGTCCTTTACAGTCAGAGACGGGAGAATTTATAATGGGGAATGAGGAAATGGCTGAGAAATTAAATAAATACTTTGTTTCTGTCTTCACAAAGGAAGACACAAAAAACCTCCCAGAAATACAAGAAAACCAAGGGTGTGACGAGAATGAGGAACTTAAAGAAATTATTATTAGTAAAAAAACAGTACTAGCAAAATTAATGGGACTAAAAGTTGATAAATCCCAAGGACCGGATGACCTACATCCTAGGATTTTGAAAGAGGTGGCCATTGGGATAGTGGACGCATTGGTTGTCATCTTCCAAAATTCTATAGATTCTGGAATGGCTCCTGCAGATTGGAGGATAGCAAATGTAACTCCGCTATTTAAGAAAGGAGGGAGAGAGAAAACGGGGAACTACAGACCTGTTAGCCTCACATCAGTAGTTGGGAAAATGCTGGAATCTATTATAAAGGATGTAATAACTGGGCACTTAGAAACTAATAGTAAGATTGGGCCGAGTTGACATGGATTTATGAAAGGGAAATCCTGTTTAACAAACCTATTGGAGTTCTTTGAGGATGTAACTAGTGGAGTAGACAAAGGGGAACCGGTAGATGTGGTGTATCTGGATTTTCAGAAGGCCTTCGATAAGGTCCTACACAAGAGGTTGGTGAACAAAATTAGGACACATGGAATTGGGGGTAATATACTAGCATGGATTGAGAATTGGTTAACAGGCAGAAAACAAACTGTAGGGATAAACAAGTCTTTTTCAGGATGGCAGGCTGTGACTAGTGGGGTACCGCAAGGATCGGTGCTTGGGCCCCAGGTATTCACAATCTATATCAATGATTTGGATGAGGGGACTAAGTGTAACATTTCCAAATTTGCTGATGATACAAAGCTAGGTGGCAGTGTCAGTTGCGAAGAGGATGTGAAGAGGCTTCAAGGGGATCTCGACAGGCTCAGTGAGTGGGCAAGAACATGGCAGATGGAATATAATGTGGATAAATGTGAAGTTATCCACTTTGGTAGAAAAAACAGGAAGGCAGAGTATTTCCTAAATGGTGAAAGATTGGGGAATGCAGATGCTCAAAGGGACCTGGGTGTCCTTGTACATGAGTCACTGAAAGTGAATGTGCAGGTGCAGCAAGCCATTAGGAAGGCAAATGGTATGCTGGCCTTCATTACAAGAGGATTTGAGTACAGGAGTAAAGAAGTCTTACTCCAATTATATAGGGCCTTGGTGAGACCACACCTGGAGTACAGTGTACAATTTTGGTCTCCTTACCTAAGGAAGGATATACTTGCCATAGAGGGAGTGCAACGAAGGTTCACGAGATTGATTCCTGGGATGGCGGGACTGTCGTATGAGAAGAGATTGAGTAAACAAGGCCTGTGTTCTCTTGAATTCAGAAGAATGAGAGGGGATCTCATTGAAGCCTACAAAATTATTTCAGGGCTTGATAGGATGGATGCTGGGAGAGTTTCCCTTGGCTGGGGAGTCTAGAACCAGGGGCCACAGCCTCAAGATAAAGGGTAGGCCATTCAGGACAGAGATGAGAAGAAATGTCTTCACACAGGGGGTGGTGAATCTTTGGAATTCTCTACCCCAGAGGGCTGTGGAGGCTCAGTCATTGGGTATATTCAAAACAGAAGTCGATAGATTTCTGACTAGTAAGGGCATCGAGGGATATGGCGATAGGGCCGGTGAATGGAGTTGAGGCAGAAGATCAGCCATGATCTCATTGAATGGCAGAGCAGGCTCGAGGGGCCGAATGGCCTACTCCTGTTCCTATTTCTTATGTTCTTATCTCCTCCCCACACATGTCTCACAGGATGGGGCATTACATTTTATCCAAAAATGTCAACATGTCTTTCACTTTGACATGCCCTTGGCCCCCCAAAAACACTCCTCTTCTGTGTGAGTCTCTCTTCCACTAATCCTCTTCAGCCTCTGCAAACTGTCGTCTCCTCACCTATCCGCACTCTACGCTCCATGCTGCATCTTCCTGTTCCTGGCAGTAATGCCCCCTCCCCTAGGGTCCTCTACCTCACCGGCACACTGAGGTGGCAACCTCAGAATAATTTTATTAATTCGTCTATGGGATGTGGGCATCGCTGGCAAGGCCGGCATTTATTGCCCATCACTAATCGCCCCTTGAGAAGGTGGTGGTGAGCCGCCTTCTTGAAGCGCTGCGTCCGTGCACTCACTGCACTTGAGCGCAAACTAAAATATTGTCAAATGAGCTCTTGCGCAGAGTTAGTAAATCAGCAGCTGGGATTCGTAATCCTTTATCCACCATAAGTCCCACCGCTATTATCTCTCTACTCCAGTTTCAGACTGCTGAGTGTATAAACACTCTCAGAACCTTGTCTGAATTGAACTTCCCATTTTCTCTGCCTCTGTCCTGAAGCGGACTTGCTGCAGAATGGTTCCGTGGATGATCCTGTTCTCACTGGTTAACAAATGTGCGCACGTTCCAATAGTGATCTGCCCGCAATAGCAGTGATAGGAGCAATCACCACACAGACCTTGATAAGGCAAGCTCTCATCTCCACAATAGGGGAGGGGGGAGGGAGGGAGGGGGGGAGGGAGGATATTGGACAACCTGGTAACCAACAAGAGACGGAGGCTCCGTCAACATCTCTATCTTCAACCTGAAGCCCAGCATGAGTGTAGGAGATGAGACTGAGATGATTCCAAGCCTCGCCAGCCAAAAATGCCAAGTTAACAATTCAACTTCGCCTCTTGAGGTTCGCACCATCATAGACATCAATGTCCACCCAATTCGGTTTACGCTTCGTGACAATGAGGAGTGACTAAGTGCCCTGGATACAGCAAAGGCTATGGATTTTGACAACAGCCTGGCTGCAGTGTTGAACAACTGCACAGAAGAACTAGATGCTCTCCTTGCCAAACTGTTCCAGTAAGAACTTAAGAAATAGGATTAAGAGTCGGCCATACGACCC
This sequence comes from Somniosus microcephalus, assembly GCF_052327205.1. Classification (NCBI taxonomy): domain Eukaryota; kingdom Metazoa; phylum Chordata; class Chondrichthyes; order Squaliformes; family Somniosidae; genus Somniosus; species Somniosus microcephalus. Next base: position 6,056,809 of record NC_140991.1, on the reverse strand, counting down.
CTCGAGCCTGCTCTGCCATACGACCCCTCGAGCCTGCTCCGCCACACGGCCCCTCGAGCCTGCTCCGCCATACGACCCCTCGAGCCTGCTCCGCCATACGACCCCTCGAGCCTGCTCCGCCATACGACCCCTCGAGCCTGCTCCGCCATACGACCCCTCGAGCCTGCTCCGCCATACGACCCCTCGAGCCTGCTCCGCCACACGGCCCCTTGAGCCTGCTCCGCCACACAGCCCCTTGAGCCTGCTCCGCCATATGACCCCTCGAGCCTGCTCCGCCATACGACCCCTCGAGCCTGCTCCGCCATACGACCCCTCGAGCCTGCTCCGCCATATGACCCCTCGAGCCTGCTCCGCCATACGATCCCTCGAGCCTGCTCCGCCATACGACCCCTCGAGCCTGCTCCGCCATATGACCCCTCGAGCCTGCTCCGCCATACGACCCCTCGAGCCTGCTCCGCCACACGGCCCCTTGAGCCTGCTCCACCATACGACCCCTCGAGCCTGCTCCGCCATACGACCCCTCGAGCCTGCTCCGCCACACGGCCCCTTGAGCCTGCTCCACCATACGACCCCTCGAGCCTGCTCTGCCACACGGCCCCTTGAGCCTGCTCCACCACACGACTCCTCGAACCTGCTCTGCCACACGGCCCCTTGAGCCTGCTCCACCATACGACCCCTCGAGCCTGCTCCGCCACACGGCCCCTTGAGCCTGCTCCACCATACGACCCCTCGAGCCTGCTCCACCACACGGCCCCTTGAGCCTGCTCCGCCATTCAATAAGATCATGGCTGAACATCTACAACAGCTCCACTTTCTCGCCCGATCCCCATATCCCTTGATTCCCCTAGAGTCCAAAAATCTATCGATCTCAGCCTTGAATATACTCAACAACTGAGCCTCCACAGCCCTCTGGGGCAGAGAATTCCAGAGATTCACAACCCTCTGAGTGAAGAAATTCCTCCTCATCTCAGTCCTAAATGGCCGACCCCTTATCCTGAGACTCTGCCCCCTAGTTCTCGACTCTCCAGCCAAGGGAAACAGCCTCTCAGCATCTTCCGGGTCAAGCCCTCTGAGAATTTTATACATTTCATCAAATTACAGGAAACTCTCGATTTACCGGCACCTAAATAACCGGAAATCTCTGTTAACCGGCAAAATTCAGGAGTAGTTTCAGGTAAGTTTTACTTCATATTAGTGGCCGTTCCTGGATCTGTGGCTGTGTAACCGGGGTTCCTGCACCTGTTGCTAAGCAACAGGGATGCCTGGATCTTGTGGCGGGGTTCCTGTACCTGTTGCTAAGCAACAGGGATGCCTGGATCTTGTGGCCGGGGTTCCTGCACCTGTTGCTAAGCAACAGGGATGCCTGGATCTTGTGGCCGGGGTTCCTGCACCTGTTGCTAAGCAACAGGGATGCCTGGATCTGTGCCGGTCCCGTCGGTGCCGGATAAAAAAGAGTTTCCTGTACCTCTCATTCTTCTAAACGCTAGGCAGTATCGGCCCATTCTACTCAATCTCTCCTCATAGGACAGCCCTCTCATCCCAGGGATCACTCGAGTGAACCTTCATTGTGAACCACCTCTAACAGAAGTAAATCCTTCCTTAGATAAGGAGACCAAAACTGTGCCCAGTACTCCAGGTGTGGTCTCACCAAGGCCCTGTACAATTGCAGCAAGACTTCCTCACTCTTATACTCCAACCCCCTTACAATAAAGGCCAACGTACCATTTGCTTTCCTAATTTCTTGCTGTACCTACATGTTAACCTTCAGTGTTTTGTGTACAAGGACACCCACGTCCCTCTGAACACCAACATTTACTAGTCTCTCCCCATTTAAAAAATATGCTGCTTTTCTATTCTTCCTACCACAGTGAATAACTTCACATTTCACCACATTATATTCCATCTGCCATGTTCTTGCCCACTCATTTAACCGGTCTCTATCCCTTTGCAGCCTCTTTGCATCCTCCTCACAGCTTACTTTCCCACCTAGTTTTGTATTGTCAGCAAACTTGGATACATTAAGCCAGTTCTCCTCATCGAAATCATTGACATAGATTGTGAATAGCTGAGGCCCAAGCACTGATCCTTGCGGTACCCCACTAGTTACAGCCTGCCAACCCGAAAATGACCCGTTTATTCCTACTCTCTGTTTTCTGTCCGTTAACCAATCCTCAATCCATGCTAGTATATTACCCCCAATTCCACGAGCCCTAATTTTGTTTAATAGCCTCTTGTGTGGCACCTTATCGAATGCCTTCTGAAAATCCAAATACACCACATCCACTGGTTCCCCCTTATCTATTCTGCTAGTTACAACCTCAGTAAACACTAACAGATTCATCAAACAGGATTTCCCTTTCATAAATCCATGTTGACTCGGCCCAATCCTATTATTATTTTCTAAGTGCCCTGTTACCACGTCCTTAATAATAGATTCTAGCATTTTCCCTACTACTGATGTGAGGCTAACAGGTCTGTAGTTCCCCGTTTTCTCTCTCCCTCCTTTCTTAGATAGTGGGGTTACATTTGCTACATTCCAATCCTTGGGGACTGTTATAAAATCTAGGGAATCTCAGTGGAGCTCTGAAACTGCCATCTACCAAACGACGAGTAAGATTTCCCAGGTGCGACCAGATTTAGGAACAGCTTCTTTCCCAGGGCTGTCATCCTACTGAACTCCACAAATAAACACTAAAGCCTGCACATCTGCCAATGCACTTTATTATGGTCATATTTATGCTAATATACTGCAAGCCAAATGTATAAATGTATGTTGAATGTTTAAGTGTCCTAATCCAAATTGTACACTCTCGGGAGCCGCAAGCCTACATTTCGTTGTACTGCACTTGTGCACTAACAATGACAATAAAAGTTGATTTGATTTGATTTGATTTGATCCCCCAAATACAGGATACTTCCACCTTGCCAAACTATCAGCCTTCTTTCACTCATAAATAAAGTGATGGAAGGAGTCATCTATACTACCGGTGAGCAACACCTGCTCACCAATAACCTGCTCACCGGTGCTCAGTTCAGGTTCCGCCAGAACCACTCGGCTCCAGACCTCATCACAGCCTTGATCCAGACATGGGCACGAGTACTGAATGCCAGAGGAGAGGTGCGAGTGGCTGCCCCCAACATCAAGGCAGCATTTGGCCAAGAAGCCCAAGGAAACGGAGATCGATGAGGATTAAATGGAAAACCCTCCGGACCAGAAGGTTGTGGTTGTCGGAGGCCAATCATCACAGGCCCAGCTGCAGGAGTGCCTCAGCTCAATCACACCCAGATGCTTCATCACCAACCATTGCTCAGCCATGATGCCAGGAGTGGGGTTGTTCACTGGCAATTCCAGTGTTCAACTCCATGTCAGTCCACAGCAGGACCTGTATAACGTCCAGTCTTGGCCCAACAAGTGGCAGCTAACAGTCGTACCACATTAGTGCCAGGCAACGGCCATCTCCAACAAGAGAAAGCCCAGCCATGTCCTCCGATCTTCACCAGCTAAGGCCTCCCACTACTGAAAATATTCTGAGAGTCTGTCTGGCCCTCATCTTGTGGAGTCACCACTGACCAGAAGCTTATCTGGCCCAGACATTATCAACAAGGTGACTCCAAGAGCAGGACACAGGCTGGAGACTCTGCGACAAGTGCATCATTTCCTGATCTAGCACAGGCTCTCCACCATCTGCAGGGCTCGAGACAGGAGCGCGCTGCAATACTCACCACTAGCCTAGCTGGGTGCATCAACATGCAAAAGCTCGACATCATCCAGGACAGGTCAGTTTGCTTGATCAGTGCCCTGTCACTGGACTCAATACTCGCTCCCTCCACCACCGGCGCACTGTGGCTGCAGTATATACCATCTACAGGATGCACTGCAGCGACTTATCAAGGTTAATTCAACATCACCTCCCTCTCCGGAGACCTCTACCACCGAGGGCAAGAGGAGCGATGTCACACACCATCCTGACTTGGACACGTATCGGCCTCATTCCATTGTCGCGGAGTCAAAATCCGAGAGTTCTCTAACACCATCGTAGCGGCAGCGTCCATGTGAGGACGGCAGCGGTTCTAGGAGAAGGCTCATCACCATCATCTTTTCAGGGCAGCTAGGGGTGTGAATTAAATGTGACTTTGCCAGCATCACCCACATCCTGAGCATAACTTTATTGTTATGTCTGACATTGGTGATAGGTACTCGATTGCCTTGGCCTGAGCACATGGAGTTTGATGGTGCTGTTATCATTGTATTGTGTATAGGTATTCGATTGCTTTTGCCTGGGAGTGTGTGTGTGGAGCAGCATTAAAAAGCAACATGAACTGAACTCTGCTTACGGCCTCTGGATTATCTTTGCAAACGCAACATTTATATATGTAAAAAAAAGTCATCAGTGATTTTTCCTTTCTTTAATCCAAAGAAACTGAGTCCAATTTTAGCAGCCATCCCTGTATCTGCTCATGCACTTCCCATTCGCACATATACCTCCCATTTTTCCATCTCTCGCTCTCCCCATCTCTGCCAACAAAGAAGGATGGGGGGGTGCGGAGGAGCGGGGGATGCGGGGGAGCGGGGAGAGAGAGAAGGACGGCGGGGGAGGAGAAGGACGGGCTGAGAACGGCTGATTTTGTGTTTGGGTCTCGGAGTTTTTTGTACAAGGCTCCTACTTTCTTGTATCAAAGTTTGAAGACATTGTAGGAACGGAGGTTCCCATCAAAAAGACTGAGTTCGACTCAGGCAATTAAAATAATGAACTTTAATTAAACGAAACGAGTTTAAACTGGAAACTGCTAGAACACATCAATAACAGGTCTACTCTCCTTGAGGCCTCCACGAGGACTGATCCTCTGGTCAGGAGACTGACGTCATGACGTCATCATGTTCTTCCCGCCATTGGGGCATCACGTGACTAACGGCATGACGTCATCACGTTGAAACCGCGCTGTAAAGGTAACTAGACATTGTACAGTCAAACAGTGTAATTAAAGGTACAGGCACAGACAGTAACTACATTGCTGTTAAAGGAATTATGTACAACCGCTCTGAGTCCTTTGGTGGCTCCGCCACATGTGCCCCCCCAGAATTGTCTTTAACAGAAAAGGTGAGGCAAGGAGGAGGCCTGATGAGCCTGTCCGATCGACTTCGATACCCTGGTAGAGGAAGTTGACGACCGGTGGTCGAGTTGGCAGTCGGTTGCGGCTGAGCAGGCGCAGCGAGCGCAGTCGAGTTGGCAGGCGGCTGTGGTTGATCTGGTGCGGCGGCAGCGGGCGGTCGGCCACGTTTGGGCGGTTGAGCAACTACGACAGGGTGGTCCAGGCCCAGGTGAGCCGGCTTCAAGCAGTCCACCGAGATGTGATCCGGCTTCCCCCCGACGTCGACCGAAAAGGATTTGTCTCCTGGTTCGATGACGCGGAAAGGACCAGTGTAAGGGGGCTTGAGTGGATCCCGGTGAGCGTCGTGGCGGATGAAGACATACTCCACATTCGTCAGTCCCGGTGGCACGTAGGAGTTCTGCAAACCGTGATTGGACGTAGGTATCGGAGCGAAGCATCTGGCCGCTTCCTGGTGGCGAACGAGTTGCTGGGAGGCGGACCATGGCTCTGTGGGAGAAGGGAGGAAATCTCCTGGTACACGGAGCGGCTGGCCATAGGCGAGTTCAGCCGAAGACGATTGTAGGTCGTCTTTGGGCGCCGTACGAAGACCCAACAGGACCCATGGGAGTCTGTCCACCCATCCTGCGCCTTGAAGACTGGCTCGAAGAGAGGCTTTAAGCGACCTGTGGAATCGCTCGCAAAGGCCGTTTGCCTGTGGATGATAGGCGGTGGTGCGATGAAGTTTGGTACCGAGCCCCTGAGCCACAGCGTTCCAAAGTTCCGAGGAAAATTGTGGCCCGCGGTCAGAAGAGATGTCCACTGGTACCCCGAAACGGGCAACCCAACAGGAGATGAAAGCTCTAGCGACGTCTGCTGAAGTGGTGGAAACCAAAGGAATTGCCTCTGGCCACCTAGTGGTGCGGTCCACTATGGTGAGGAGATGAGTATAACCCTGAGAAGGCGGAAGCGGCCCCACGAGGTCCACATGCACGTGGTCGAAACGACGCTCCGGAACAGTGAACGCAGCCACTGGAGCCTTGACATGACGCTGGACTTTGGCCTTCTGGCATACGACGCAGGTATTAGCCCAGTCACGGAAATCGATGTGCATACCTTTCCAGACGAACTTGGCCGACATAAGCCGTTGCGAAGCCTTCATCCCCGGGTGCGCCAACCTGTGTATGACAACAAAAACCTTCCGGCGCCATGCGACTGGCACGATAGATCGAGGAACTCCCATGGAAACGTCGCAAAGGAGCGTGGCACCTGCGGCCTGGAAGATGACGTCGGTCGCTTGGAAGCTAGAGGGAATGGTTCTATATGATTGGACCTCCGAGTCCGAGGCCTGATCTGCAGCCATGAGGGCGTAGTCGATTCCCAGGTGCACTGCGTGGACCGTCGCATGGGAGAGGCAATCTGCCACCAGGTTGTCCTTACCAGACACATGTTGAATGTCCGTGGTAAATTCGGAAATGAACGTCAAGTGACGTTGTTGACGAGCGGACCACGGTTCGGCGGTCTTGGCCATGGCGAACGTAAGGGGTTTGTAGTTGACAAAAGCCATGAAGGGACGCCCCTCCAATAAAAACCGGAAATGGCGAATGGTGAGGAAAAGGGCCAGTAGCTCCCTATCGAAGGTGCTGTACTTTTTTTCATTCTTTCGTAGTTGACGGCTGAAAAACGCCAGCAGTTTCCACGTGCCGTTGACCCACTGTTCTTGCACTGCACCGATGGCGTAGTCTAACGCATCGGTGGTAAGGGCGATAGTAGCACCTGGAAGTGGGTGCGCCAGCATGGTTGCATTGGCCAAAGCGTTCTTGGTGTCGCCGAACGCCTGGATCATCTCAGCTGTCCAGCTGATTGGATCTTTACCGGACTTGCCCTTGAGGGCCCCGAACAAGGGTTGCATGAGTTGAGCCGCCTTGGGGACAAAACGGTGGTAGAAGTTGACCATCCCCAGGAACTCCTGCAAGGCCTTGACTGTCGACGGCCGTGGGAAAGAAGTAACCGCCTCAACCTTTGTCGACAAAGGGACGGCGCCGTCCGATGTTATGCGATGTCCCAGGAAGTCGATTTGTTGCAGGGCGAACTGGCACTTGGCCGGGTTGATGATTAAACTGTGTTGGCTGAGGCGCGTAAAGAGGGAACGCAAATGGGAAATGTGCTCCTCCTTGCTGGCACTGGCGATGAGTATGTCGTCAAGGTAGACGAAAATGAAACGCAGGTCTCGAAGAACGGAGTCCATTAAACGCTGGAACGCCTGTGCTGCGTTCTTTAAGCCAAACGGCATCCGCAGGAACTATTAGAGGCCAAAAGGGGTGATGACTGCGGTTTTCGGGACGTCTTGTGGGTGCACTGGAACCTGGTGATATCCACGGACGAGGTCGACTTTAGAGAAGATAGAATTTCCCGCCAAGTGGGCCGAGAAGTCCTGGCTATGCGTGATCGGGTACCGATCCGGAGTGGTGGCGTCGGTAGTCACCGCATGGCCGCCAGCCGCCGCCTGGTTTCGGCACAATGTGGAGAGGCGAGGACCAGGGACTCTTGGATCGCCGAATGATCCCGAGCCGCTCCATCGTGTCGAACTCCGCCTTCGCAGCTGCGAGCTTGCCGGGTTCGAGCCTTCTAGCCCGCGCATAAACCGGGGAGCCAGTAGTAGTGATGTGATGTTCAACACCATGTTTCGTCGCCGAAGAGCAGAAGGTGGGCCTTGTCAGCTCCGGAAACTCCCCGAGGAGCCGCGTGAAATCATCTGGAGGAGGGAAAGCACAGGCAATGGAGCGTGTCACGGAGGTACCGTGGAAGCACGGAATCGAGTGGAAGGTGGCCGCGTTGATCAACCGGCGGTGCCAGACATCGACTAGTAGGCTGTTGGCACACACAAAATCTGCCCCTAGGATAGGCTGTGAGACTGTGGCCGTGACAAATTCCCAAAAGAAGCGCTGACCGCCGAAACAGACTTCGACCCGCCACTTTCGGAACGTTTGAATTGCTGCGCCATTAGCCGCTACGAGGGAAAAAACGAGGTTCCCAGTCTGCATGTCGAGCTTCGCCGCAGGTAGAATGCTACACTGCGCCCCGGTGTCACAAAGAAAATGGCGGCCCGAGAGGGAATCGGTGATATAGAGGAGTTTCCCCGTAGAACCGACGGCCATCGCCACTGCGGAACGCCCGTTAGACTTGGTCATCCATCGCCAGTGACACCGCCTGCGCTTTCTTGTTTTTTTGGGCGAAAAACTGCAGGGGGAATGGCAGCATCGTGCTTTCGCACCAAAACGGGTGTGGTAGGAGCACCAGCCCGCTGTAGGAGAAGCCGGAACCGCATCTGTGAAGGGTGGGCGCCTCGTGGCCGCGCAGCACTGCTGGGTAACCGTGAAAATCTTATCGGCTTTGGCCGCAAGCTTGGCGCAGTCTGTAATGTCGGATCTGGCTAGGGCAGCCTGAACCTGTTCAGGCAGTTGATAGAGGAAAAGCTCCCGGAAGAGGAAACATTCCGGATCAGCACCCAAGAGTGTGAGCATTTGGCTCATGAGCTCGGACGGTTTGGAGTCCCCGAGGCCGGGCAGTGTGATGAGCCGGTGAGCAGGCTCCAACTTTGATAGCCCGAAGACCTGAAGCAACCGCACCTTAATTGCATCATACTTGCTGTCAGTAGGAGGACTACCGAGGAGGCTGATGATCCATGTTGCAGTTGCGCTGTTGAGGGCGGAGACCACGTAATAATAACGGGTCTGATCCGCGATGATGTTCCAAATGGCGAACTGGGCTTCGGCCTGGATGAACCAGGCGTCTGGTTGTTGCTCCCAGAACTGTGGCAGTTTCAGCGTGACGGCGTTCGTGTCCATGTCGAATCTTCCACGAAAATCGTTCGTAGAAGTCGGGGTCACCAATGTAGGAACGGAGGTTCCTATCAAAAAGACTGAGTTCGACTCAGGCAATTAAAATAATGAACTTTAATGAAATCAAACGAGTTTAAACTGGAAACTGCTCGAACACATCAATAACAGGTCTACTCTCCCTGAGGGCTCCACGAGGACTGATCCCCTGATCAGGAGACTGACGTCATGACGTCATCAGGTTCTTCCCGCCATTGGGGCATCACGTGACTAACGTCATCACGTCATCAGGTTCTTCCCGCCATTGGGGCATCACGTGACTAACGTCATCACGTTCTTCCCGCCATTGGGGCATCACGTGACTAACGGCATGACGTCATCACGTTGAAACCGCGCTGTAAAGGTAACTAGACATTGTACAGTCAAACAGTGTAATTAAAGGTACAGGCACAGACAGTGACTACATTGCTGTTAAAGGAATTATGTACAACTGCTGAGTCCTTTGGTGGCTCCGCCACAACATCACGCTTTAAAAAAAAAAAAATTATCCACAGAACGGAATTGGTAACAAGGTTTGCCTTTATATATTGGATTTTTGAAGTATAATGTATTCACATAGCTGTAGTTAATAGAACACCTAGACAAAAGGTGATTAATTTGATGGTAAAGAGACCTACATCAGAATGCTGTTCATAGACTACAGCTCAGCATTCAACACTATCGTCCCCAACAAGCTGGCCACCAAACTCCACACTCTTGGCCTGAACACTTCCCTCTGCAACTGGACCCTGGACTTCCTAACAAACAGACCCCAGTCTGTCAAATTAGGTAACCACACCTCCCCCCCCCCGACCCTGAACACAGGGGCCCCACAAGGATGTGTGCTGAGCCCCCTCCTCTACTCCCTCTTCACCCACGACTGTGTGGCTGTTCATGGTTCCAACACCATCATCAAGTTTGCGGATGATACCACGGTAGTAGGCCAGATCACCAACAACAATGAGTCAGCCTACAGGGAGGAGGTCCAGCATCTCGTGAAGTGGTGCGCCGATAACAACCTGGCCCTTAACATCAAGAAAACCAAAGAAATCATTGTGGACTTCAGGAAGTCTAAAGGTGGAAGTCACACCCCCATCCACATCCATGGGGCTGTGGTGGAAAGGGTGGACAGCTTTAAGTTCCTCGGAGTCCACATCACGGAAGACCTCTCCTGGTCCCTCAATGCCTCCTCTCTGGTGAAGAAGGCCCAGCAGCGCCTATATTTCCTAAGGAGGCTGAAGGGATGTAACCTGTCACCCCTGATCCTCTCTAACTTTTACCGCTGCACAATAGAGAGCATCCTGACAAACTGTATCACAGTATGGTATGGTAGCTGTAGCTACTATGACCGGAAAGCCCTGCAGCGGGTAGTCAAAACTGCCCAACGCATTACCGGCACCCGGCTACCGACCATAGAGCACATATACCAGAAACGCTGTTTACGGAGGTCATGGACCATCATTAAAGACCCTACCCACCCCAGCCACAGTCTGTTCGCCCTCCTGCCATCTGGGAGACGCTACAGATACATTCGCACCCGAACAACCAGATTTAGGAACAGCTTCTTTCCCAGGGCTGTCATCCTACTGAACTCCACAAATAAACTCTAAAGCCTGCACATCTGCCAATGCACTTTATTATGGTTATGTTTATGTTAATGTATTACAAGCCAAATGTATGTTGAATGTTTAAATGTCTTAATCTAAATGTACACTCTCGGGAGCCGCAAGCCTACATTTCGTTGTACTGCACTTGTGCACTAACAATGACAATAAAAGTTGATTATGATTATGATTGATAATTTACGAATGAGGTTGTTTCCGCAGTGAGCAGAATTTGTTAGCATGTCTTTGCAATTGGTGAACTCCCCACACCCATTATGCTGGAAAGTCCAGGAACCCTTTTTGCCTCTGAACAGGGAAAGGTATAACACAGCAGAAACTGCGAGGTAATCAGACCCAACAAAAGCTGCAGAATAGGGTGGACTGTAAGAACAAGGAGTTAGGAGATGTTCTAAGTCAAGCAAGACGATCCGCTAACGTGGAGAGTGTGGCATGTTCATTAGTTTGTATGATTCTGCAAAGAAAAACTGTACTGATTGAAGGAAGTGAGTCAAATTATAACTTGCTCAATGCTACGTTATATGGCGTTAGGTCACAAATCAGCTGTGATCTCATTGAATGGTGGAACAGGCTCAAGGAGCTAAATGGCCTCCTCCTGTACCAATGTAACTATGTATGTTCGCAGTTGTGAAATAATTCTTATCTGGCTTGCCCTATTAAGAACATAAGAAATAGGAGCAGGAGTCGGCCATTTGGCCCTTCGAGCCTGCTCCGATAGTCAATAAGATCATGGCTGATCTTCTACCTCATCTCCACTTCCCTGCACTATCCCCATATCCCTTGATTCCCTTAATATCGATCTCTGTCTTGAATATACTCAATGACTGAGCCTCCACAGCTCGCTGGGTAGAGAAGTCCAAAGATTCACCACCCTCCTAAATGGCTGACCCCTTATTCTGAGGCTGTGACCCCTGGTTCTAGACTCCCCAGTCAGGGGGAAACATCCTCCCTGCATCTACCCTGTCAAGCCCTGTAAGAATTTTGTATGTTTCAAGGAGATCACCTCTCATTCTTCTAAACTCTAGTGAATATAGGCCTAGTCGACTCAATTTCTCCTCACAGGACAATCCCCCCATCCCAGGAATCAGTCTGGTGAACCTTTGTTGCACTCCCTCTATGGCAAGTATATCCTTCCTTAGGTAAGGAGACCAAAACTGTCCACAATACTCCAGGTGTGGTCTCACCAGGGCCCTATATAATTGCAGTAAGGTGTCTTTACTCTTATACTCAAATCCTCTTGTAATAAAGGCCAACATACCATTTGCTTTCCTAATTGCTTGCTGTACCTGCATGTTAACTTTTAGTGATTCGTGTACAAGGACACCCAGGTCCCTCTGAACACCAACATTTCCCAATCTCTCACCAGTTAAAAAATACTCTGCTTTTCTATTTTTCCTACCAAAGTGGATAACTTCACATTTCCCCACATTATATTGCATTTGCCATGTTCTTGCCCACTCACTTAGCCTGTCTATATCCCCTTGAAGCCTCCTTGCATCCTCCTCACAACTTACATTCCCACCCAGCTTCGTATCATCAGCAAACTTGGATATATTATATTTGGTCCCCTCATCCAAATCATTGTTGTAGATTGTGAATAGCTGAGGCCCAAGCGCTGATCCTTGCGGTACCCCACTAGTTACAGCCTGCCAACCCGAAGATGACCCGTTTATTCCTACTCTCTGTTTTCTGTCCGTTAACCAATCCTCAATCCATGCTAGTATATTACCCCCAATCCCATGAGCCCTAATTTTGTTTAATAACCTCTTGTGTGGCACCTTATCGAATGCCTTCTGAAAATCCAAATACACCACATCCACTGGTTCCCCCTTATCTATTCTGCTAGTTACAACCTCAAAAAACTCTAACAGATTTGTCAAACAGGATTTCCCTTTCATAAATCTGTGTTGACTCTGCCCAACCCTATTATTATTTTCTAAGTGCCCTGTTACCATGTCCCTAATAATAGATTCTAGCATTTTCCCTACTACTGATGTCAGGCTAACTGGTCTGTAGTTCCCTGTTTTCTTTCCCCCTCCTTTCTTAAATAGTGGGGTTACATTTGCTACCTTCCAATCTGCGGGAACCGTTCTAGAATCTATGGAACTTTGGAAAATGACAACCAATGCATCCACTATCTCTATAGCCAATTTTTTCAAAACCCTAGGATGTAGGCCATCAGGTCCAGGGGATTTATCGGCTTTCAGTCCCATTAATTTCTCCAGTACTATTTTTTTACTAATACTTAACTGTTTTCTCGGAGTGCCTTCAGAGAGTTTGAAGCAGTACTGGTTTAAAGGTTGCGAATATCCAGTTCAGATCACTTAGATACTATTGTCACACCACCCAGATTATGGCATTGTAGGGTAGTACGGCACACTCAGAACCCCAGGCCTATGTGGGGTATTGGTAGAGTTGATAGGGAGATACTAGTTCCACTGGCAGGAGGATCGGTAACCAGAGGAGACAGATTTAAGATCATTGGCAAAAAAAACAAGGGGAAGATGAGGAGAAACTTTTTTATGCAGCAAGTTGTTATGATCTGGAATGCGCTGCCTGAAAGGGCGGTGGAAGCAGATTCAATAGTAACTTTCAAAAAGGAATTGGATACATACTGGAAAAGGAAAATTTGCTGGGCTCTGGGGAAAGAGCAGGGGAGTGGGACTAATTGGAGAGCTCTTTCAAAGAGCCGGCACAGAGACAATGGGCCGAATGGCCTCCTTCTGTGCTACAAGATTCTTGCATTTATCTTTATTGCTCTCTGCGAGTCCTCTCCAACATATCAATGCCCGTTAACGGTGTCTAATACTGCACAGGGTATCCCAAATAATTCCTTCCCATGGTTACAGTACCTTGGTTGAACGTACACTCACATTACCTTGAGATTCATCCAAACTCCATGATTAATGTTTTTAACATCTTCACATTAACTGGACATTTTCAGTGAATGGTTAAGAATCACCCAAACCCAAACCCTTTCCCAGGCCCCAATTATTATGTTAATATGAGCAATGCGAATTGGTCATTTGGTCAGCTTACTGGCTGAACTGGTCCATAACTTCATGAATTGCCAACAAGCTCTCTTACTCTGGTCACATCACTTGGTGTCACCAGAAATTGGTGTAAAATTACCAACAAGGGTTTCGATTCCTGGGGCACTGGCACCAGTACTGGAGAAAGAGGGAGCTGTTCCATTGGGACAGGCTCCACTTAAACCGGGCTGGGACCAGTGTCCTGGTGAATCGAATAACCAGGGCAGTAGACAAGGTTTTTGTAATGAAATGTGTTTGTCTTGCCTGTATTTGTTTTGCACTCATGTATATTACCCTCCCCCACACGGTGTATAGTTTCACTTCCTCTTTCCTGACTAACCTGGAATGTTCCAGGTCTTGGCTCTTGGCTCCACCCCTGACTTCTCTTACATAAAGATCCCAGGATCTTTATGACTCATTCCTGCAAGCCAGTCAGTGTGTTGAGATGTTAGCTCTGATCTTAGTGATTAAAAGCCAACTTGTTAAAGTTTATAACTTCTAGTTTTGTGGTTATTGAAGGCACATCAATTTTAATCACTAAAGAATACTAGGATGGATCGACTCCTAAAACCAGAGCATCTGGACTTGGATCCGCATTCTGCTGAAGCATCAAATCAATTTGGACACTGGCTCAAATGCTTCGAACTCTTCGCGAGGGCCTCATCCGCTAGCGAGGTAGATAAACTGAGTCTACTGACTACTCGCGTTAATCATCGGATTTATTCGTTCATCCGGGACGCCACCTCTTACACGGAGGCCATCACTATCCTGATGGCCCAATACCAGAGGCCAGTAAACGAAGTGTACACCAGACATCTGCTGGCTACACGCAGGCAGCGACCTGAGGAATCAATGGACGATTTCTTACAGGGCCTAAAGGACTTGGTCCGGGACTGTAACTGCAAGGCCGTGACGGCCAACGCATACTCTGACGAATTGGTCCGCGATTCCTTCATCACGGGCCTCAAATCGAATTATATCCGGCAGAGACTGCTGGAGAAGGAGGCCCTGGACTTAAAAAAGGCAGTGGCCACTGCGCGATCGCTGGACGTGGCCCAGAAAAACTCTGACTCTTATTCTTCCGGCCATGCGGCCCTCACCGCCTCGTGCGCGCCGAGCGGGCCGCCATCTTGGAATCAGCCATCTTCCCCATCCAGGTCTCAGACCAGCTTTACGCCGCCGGAGTCCCCACACAGAAGTTCACCCAGGAGTCCTACTACTGCGGCAATGTCTCGAGGCCCGAAATGCTACTTCTGCGGCCAGGCCAAGCACCCCAGACAACGATGCCCAGCGAAGGACGCTACATGCTTCAAATGTAAGAAAAAGGGGCATTTTAGCAAAGTCTGCAGGGGGAATCCGATTTCCAACTCCGTCACCGCCTCATGCGTGCCGTGCGGGCCGCCATCTTGGGATCCGCCATCTTTTCCCGACTCAACGGCCGCCCAGGGCCCAACAGTGGCTTCGATCACGGTGGATCAATCCAGGCCACACCCGTTGACAAAATCCATGATGGACATACAGGTAAACAGGAATTTAACGAAATGTTTAATTGACTGTGGGAGTACCGAGAGTTTTATCCACCCTAGCCTGGTACGGCGGCACTCATTAATGGTAACCCCTACACGGAGCAGAATTGCTATGGCTGCTAAGCCCCACACTTCGGACATTTTGGGCTACTGTGTGGTAACACTGACTGTAAAAGGCACGGACTATAAGGATTTTAAACTCCTCGTGATGCCAGAACTCTGTGTTAATGTAATCTTGGGCCTGGACTTCCAGTGCCACCACGAAAGTGTCACGCTAGCATATGGCGGGTCCCAGCCGCCACTCACAGTCTGTGGCCTATCAACCTTAAAAATCAGCCCGCCCTCTTTATTCGCTAATCTCGCTCCGAACTGTAGGCCCATAGCGACCAAAAGTAGACGGTACAGTCTGGAAGACAGACACTTTATCAAGGCGGAAGTGGACAGACTCCTGCGGGAAGGCATTATTGAATGCAGTACCAGTCCGTGGCGTGCCCAAGTAGTCATAGTTAAAAATAGCGAAAAGAAACAGATGGTAATTGACTACAGCCAGACTGTTAATATTTATACCCAGCTGGACACCTACCCTTTACCCCGCATATCAGAAATGGTTAACCAGATCGCGCAATACCGAGTCTTCTCGACTATCGACCTCAAATCCGCGTATCACCAGCTCCCCATTAGAACGGAGGACCGCCCATACACCGCCTTTGAGGCGAACGGACGCCTCTACCATTTTCTCAGAGTGCCCTTCGGGGTAACAAATGGGGTCTCGGTCTTCCAACGTGAGATGGACCGCATGGTTGATGAGAATAAACTACAAGCTACCTACCCCTATCTGGACAATGTCACTATCTGCGGGCACAACCAGCAAGACCACGATCTAAATCTTGCGAGATTTTTAAAAACTGCCCTAAAGCTGAATCTAACCTACAATGAAGACAAATGTGTCTTCAACACAACCCGTCTCTGTATCCTCGGCTGTGTGGTGGAAGATGGGGTAATTGGACCGGACCCTGACCGATTACGCCCCCTAAAGGAACTGCCCCTGCCACACAATCCCAAAGCCTTAAAAAGGTGCCTGGGATTTTTTTCGTATTATGCCCAATGGGTGCCCAATTACTCTGATAAGGCCCGACCCCTCATTAAATCGACGCCCTTCCCACTATCAGCTGAAACTCGGGAGGCTTTCACCAGTATCAAACAGGACATTGAAAGGGCTGCACTGTGTGCAGTGGACGAAAGCATTCCCTTTCAAGTCGAAAGCGATGCGTCAGACTTTGCTTTAGCTGCGACCCTCAATCAGGCTGGGAGACCTGTGGCCTTCTTCTCCCGAACCCTTCAGGGACCTGAAATCAGGCACTCTTCTGTCGAGAAGGAGGCACAGGCTATAGTGGAGGCAGTGCGGCACTGGAGACACTACCGAGCCGGCAAACGTTTCACCCTGCTCACCGACCAGCGGTCGGTGGCTTTCATGTTTAATAACAAACAAAGGGGGAAAATCAAGAATGACAAAATAATCAGGTGGAGGATCGAACTATCCACGTTCGACTATGATATTATGTACAGGCCGGGAGCCCTTAATGAACCCCCAGACGCCCTATCGCGGGGAATGTGTGCCAGCATTCATACGGACAAATTACAGGGTCTCCACAACGACCTCTGTCACCCAGGGGTCACCCGACTATACCATTTTATAAAGTCCCGCAATCTGCCCCACTCCATCGAGGAGGTCAGGGCAATGACCAGAGCCTGCCGCATCTGTGCGGAATGCAAGCCTCGTTTCTACAGGCCTGACCGTGCACACCTTATCAAAGCCACACGGCCATTCGAGCGCCTAAGTCTGGACTTCAAGGGACCCCTTCCCTCTGCCGACCGTAACGTATACTTCCTCAATATCATCGATGAATATTCCCGCTTCCCCTTCGCCATTCCCTGCCCAGACATGACCAGTGCCACGGTCATCAAGTGTCTCGGTAATCTATTCTGCATGTTTGGCATGCCGAACTACATACACAGCGATAGGGGGACGTCATTTATGAGTGACGAACTGCGCCAGTTCTTGCTCTCAAAGGGGATAGCCACTAGCAGAACCACTAGCTACAACCCCCGGGGTAATGGGCAAGTGGAAAGGGAGAATGCTACTGTTTGGAAGGCTGTCACGTTCGCCTTAAAGTCAAAAGGCCTTCCGACCTCCCGCTGGCAGGAAGTCCTCCCAGACGTGCTCCACTCCATAAGGTCTCTGTTATGTACAGCCACTAACGCTACCCCTCACGAAAAGATGTTCGTTTTCCCCCGGAAATCTACCTCGGGCATATCTCTACCCGCGTGGCTGACGTCTCCGGGGACAGTACTATTGCGGAAGCACGTGAGAGGCCATAAAACGGACCCCCTTGTGGAAAAGGTACAGCTCCTCCATGCAAACCCTCAGTACGCCTATATCGAATACTCTGATGGGCGAGAGGACACTGTTTCCATAAAAGACCTCGCTCCCTCGGGGAGCAGAGAGAACGATGAGAGACTACCCGAGGAAGACCTACACCAAAAAGAGACAGGACGCCCAGAGGTATCAATACCCAACTTTAACCTGGAGGACACTGCAGATAACCTGGAAGACACTGCGGAGGCCCGGACAGCGGAGGAACCAGAATCCACTCCCCTAGAGGCACCCCAACCGGCTTTGTGCCGATCACTGAGAACCGCAAAACCTCCTGACAGACTCACTTATACCAACTTTTAAGAAACATCACCCCAATGGACTAAATCTAAAGAAGGGGTGAATGTAATGAAATGTGTTTGGCTTGCCTGTATTCGTTTTGCACTCATGTATATTACCCTCCCCCACACGGTGTATAGTTTCACTTCCTCTTTCCTGACTAACCTGGAATGTTCCAGGTCTTGGCTCTTGGCTCCGCCCCTGACTTCTCTTACATAAAGATCCCAGGATCTGTATGACTCATTCCTGTGAGCCAGTCAGTGTGTTGAGATGTTAGCTCTGATCTTAGTGATTAAAAGCCAACTTGTTAAAGTTTATAACTTCTAGTTTTGTGGTTATTGAAGGCACATCAGTTTTAAACTAATGAAGGGGGGATGGGGGGGCGAGTTCCGGTAAGGGTAAATTTATAAGTCTAAAGCGAAAAGTCAAGGCTGTGGAGCAGAGTAACGATTTGGGTAAAATCAAGCCGAGTGTGTCACGAGCGGACAGGGAGTTTAACAAAGGTAATAGGGCATTAGTGACTAAGGTCACATCAGGTGAAAACAGCAAAAAGTTAAAATTAAAGGCGCTATATCTGAATGCACGCAACATTCATGACAAGATAGATGAATTAATGGCACAAATAGAGATAAATGGGTTTGATGCAGTAGCCATTACTGAGACATGGTTGCAGGGTGACCAAGGTTGGGAACTAAATATTCCAGGGTACTTGGCTTTTAGAAGAGATAGGCAAAATGGAAAAGGAGGTGGGTTGGCCCTGATAATAAAGGATGAAAATAAAGGCAGTAGAGAGAAAGGATCTTAGCCCAGAAAATCAGGATGTAGACTCAGTGTGGGTGGAGCTAAGAAATAGCAAGGGGCAGAAAACACTGATGGGAGTAGTTTACAGGCCCCCTGACAGGAGCTATACTGTTGGAAAGAGTAAAAATCAGGAAATTAGAGGCGCTGGTAACAAGTGTAATACAATAATCATGTGGCACTTTAATCTTCATATAGACTGGGCAACCCAAATTGGCAAAAGTAGTTTGGAGGATGAGTTCATGGGGTGTTGAAACAGTTTCTAGAATAATATGTCAAGGAAGCAATTAGGGAACGGACTATTTTTGATCTGGTATCGTGTAATGCGACAGGGTTAATTAGTAATCTTATAGTAAAGCCTCCTCTAGGGAAGAGCGATCATAATATGGTAGGATTTCAAATTCAGTTCAAGAGTGATGTGGTTAAGTCCGAAACTAGGGTCTTAAATTTAAACAAAGCCAAGTATGAGGGGCGCGTTGGCTAAGGTAGTTTGGGAAATTAGATTAAAAGATGTGATGGTGGTTAAGCAATGGCAAACATTTAAGGAAATAATTTATCATTCTCAAAGAACATACATTCCCTTGAGGAATAAAAACTCCACAAGAAATGTGGTCCAACCGTGGCTAACTAGAGAAGTTAAGGATAGTATTAGATTAAAAGAAGAGGCTTATAATGTTGCCAAAAAGTGCAGTAAGCCTGAGGATTGGGTGGATTTTAGAATTCAGCAAAGGAGGACCAAGAAATTGATAAAGAAAGAGAAAATTGAATATGAGAGTAAACTAGCGAGAGACATAAAAACAGATTGTAAAAGCGTCTACATGTAAAAAGGAAGAGATTAGTGAAAGTAAACATGGGTCCCTTAGAGTCTGAGACAGGTGAAATTATAATGGGGAATAAGGAAATGGCAGAGACATAAAACAAATACTTTGGGGGAATTTTAACCTAAAATACGGTTGAGTTTGGGGCGAGGAGGCAGTTAAATTATTAAAGATGGGATTTCTGAACTGATCCCGCCTCCAACCCACCCACTTCCGGTTTTAACAGAGGCAGGACCGGAGGGGCAGACAACCAATGGTGGAGTGATTAAAATCGGGGATGTGCAAGAGGCCAGAATTAGAGGAGCACAGAGATCTCAGAGGGTTGTAGAGTTGGAGGCGATTACAGAGACAGGGAGGGGGCAAGGCCAGAGAGGGATTTGAAAACAAGGATAAACATTTTTAAGTTGAGGCGTTGCCGGACAAGAGCCAATGTAGATCAGTGAGCACAGGGGTGATGGGTGAACAGGAATTGGTGCGAGTTAGGATGCGGGCAGCCGAGGTTTGGATGAACTCAAGTTTACGTCGGGTGGAAGATGGGAGGACAACCAGGAGAGCTTTGCAACGGTCGAGTCTGGAGGTAACAAAGGCAAGGATGAGGGTTTCAGCAGCAGATGAGCTGAGGCGGGGCGGAGACGGGCGATGTTACAGGGGTGGAAGTAGGCGGTCTTGGTGATGGAGAGGCTATGGGGTCGGAAGCTCAGCTCAGGGTCAAATCCTATGTTCAATCTCATCTCAGCCAGGCAGAAATCAGGACAGTGTTGCTGTCCTTAGCATGTGTAGGCCGGGGGAAATGGAAATTAGGCAGAGTTCCAATTCCTAATCAGCGCCGTGACCTCTGCTGGAGAGGCAGTCAGGCAAGGGGAGGGTCAGATGTGGCTGTGAGACCCCCCACTGAATCGATAAATTGCCTATAGTCTGGGACCACACCTGAGGAACTGACCGTCGGGAGAGTTACTGTAGGCCAGCTGGTGTCTGCTGTAGACCAGCTCCAACCGCTATCTTCAGGGGAGAACTAACTGCCCTGTCAAGGTACACTGCTGAACAGTAACAGAGGAGAAGCATTGACCAACAAGTCATGAGGGTGTGGTGGGTGGGGGGGGGGGATACGGTACCATAGTGGTTATGTTACTGGACTAGTAATCCAGAGGCCTGGACTAATGATCCGGAATAATTACTAGTATCAGTAATGGTGACCATGAAACTATCGGATTGTCGTAAAAACCCATCTGGTTCACTAATGTCCTTTAGGGAAGGAAATCTGCCGTCCTTACCCGGTCTGGCCTATATGTGACTCCAGATCTACCAGCGATGTGGTTGACTCTTAACTGCCCTCTGGAACGGCCGAGCAAGCCACTCAGTTGTAGTTAAGAAGGCGGCTCACCACCACCTTCTCAATTAGGGATGGGCAATAAATGCTAGCCTTGCCAGCGATGCCCACATCCAGTGAAGGACTATAAATAGCCTGTATATTATACAAAGGCCAGTCTTAGGAAGGGGCTCTGCTGACAATACCAGTTCTGATGAAGGGCTTTAACTAGAACTTGCTGTCCTCCTCAAGCACAGAGACGTTGCAGAATGCCTTCCAGGGCACTGGGCAAAGAGTGGAGACCGAGCAAGGACAAAAGGTATCTTTGGGGTAGAGTAGTGAAAGCACAGTCGAAGAGAAGGGTCTTTCGGAAGTAACTAAAGGTAAGGAGAGAGGTGCCAAAGCAGAGATGCTGATGGGGGAGGTCCAGTGGGCAGGGACAGATTGGCTGAAGTAGGGAAGCGAGGGCTGGGAAAATGGTCGGCCACACTCTGAGATGTGGAGGATGCCTGCAGGAAGGAGATCGCTGAGGTAGGTTGGGGTGAGGCTCTGGCTGGACGAGGATCTGAGACATTAATGGAAACGTTAACATATATTTCTCTATTAGACTAAAACAGGGGGTGGGGAGGGGTCAGGTGAGGGGAACTTTCAAAATCTAAAGAGAAAGGTCAAGGCAATAGAGCAGTGTAGCGATTTGGATAAAAATAAGCAGAGTGTGACAGGAAGGGACAGAGCGTTTAACGGTAGCAGTGCAGCAGAGAATAAGGTCAAATCAGGGAATAATGGTAAAAAAAATTAAATTAAAGGCTCTTTATCTGAATGCATGAAGCAGTCATAACATGATAGATGAACTAATGGCAGAAATAGAGATAAATGGGTTTGATCTAATAGCCGTTACAGAGACGTGGTTGTAAGGTGACCAAAGTCGGGAACTAAATGTTCCAGGGTACTTGACGTTTCGAACAGATGGGCAGAATGGAAAAGGAGGGGGGTAGCCCTGATAATAAAAGATGACATAAGGACAGTAGAGAGAAAGGATCTCGGTTCGGAAGATCAGGAAGTAGAATCAGTGTGGGTGGAGATAAGGAATAACAAGGGGCAGAAAACACTGATGCGAGTAGTATATAGGCCCCCCTAACAGTAGCTATACCGTTGGACAGAATATTAATCAAGAAATAGTAGGAGCTTGTAACAAAGGTAATGCAATAATCGTGGGAGACTTTAATCTTCATATAGACTGGACAAATCAAATTGGCAAAGGTAGGCTGGAGGATCAGTTCATGGAATGCATTCGGGACAGTTTCCTAGAACAATACTTCATGGAACCAACCAGAGAACAGGTTATTTTAGATATTGTTTTGTGTAATGAGACAGGGTTAATTAGCAATCTCACAGGAAAAGATCCTCTGGGGCAGAGTGATCATAATATGATAGAATTTCACGTTAATTTTGAGAGTGACTTGCCTAAGTCTGAAATTAGAGTCTTAAACTTAAATAAAGCCAATTACATAGGTATGAGGGGTGAATTGGCTAAGGTAGATTGGAAAAATAGCTTAAAAGGTATGGCGGTAGATAAGCAGTGACTAGCATTTAAAGAAATATTTCATAATTCTCAACAAAAATACATTCCATTGAGAAACAAAAATTCTGAGGGAAAAATCCATCCGTGGCTAAGTAAAGAAGTTAAGGTTAGCATTAGATTGAAAGAAGAAGCTTATAATGTTGTGAAGAATAATAGTAAGCCTGAGGATTGGGAGAGTTTCAGAAACCAGCAAAGGATGACCAAAAAATTGATAAAAAGGGAAAAAATAGAGTATGAGAGAAAACTAACACGAAATATAAAAACAGATTGTAAGAGCTTCTACAAGTATGTAAAAAGGAAGTGAATAGCAAAAGTAAACATTGGTCCCTTAGAGGCTGAGACAGGAGAAATTATTATGGGGAATAAGGAAATGGCAGAAATGTTAAACAAATATTTTTGTATCTGTCTTCACAGAAGAAGACACAAAAAACAAACCAAAAATGGTTGAGAACTAATGAGGGTGAGGAACTTGGGTCTAATGAGGGTGAGGAACTTAACGTAATTAATATAAGTAGAGAAAAAGTACTAGAGAAACTATTGGGACTAAAACCCAACAAATCCCCTGGACCTGACGGCCTATATCCTAGGGTTCTAAAAGAGGTGGCTGCAGAGAGAGTGGATGCCTTGGTTTTGATCTTCCAAAATTCCCCAGATTCTGGAATGGTTCCAGTGGATTGGAAGGTCGCAAATGTAACCCCGCTATTCAAGAAAGGAGGGAGAGAGAAAACAGGGATCTACAGGCCAGTTAGCCCGACATCAGTCATTGGGAAAATGCTGGAATCCATTGTTAAGGAAGTGGTATCAGGGCTCTGAGAAACTCAGAACATGATTAGGCAGAGTCAACATGGTTTTATGAAAGGGAAATCGTGTTTGACAAATTTATTAGTGTTTTCTGAGGATGTAACTAGCAGGGTAGATAAAGGTTTACCACTGGATGTAGTATATTTGGATTTCCAAAAGGCATTTGATAAGGTGCTACATAAAAGGTTATTACACAAGATAAGGGCTCATGGGGTTGGGGGTAATAGAGTAGCATGGATAGAGGATTGGTTAATGGACAGAAAACAGAGAGTAGGGATAAACGGGTCTTTTTCATGTTGGCAGGCTGTAACTAGTGGGGTGCCACAAGGATCAGTGCTTGGGGCCTCAGCTAATTGCAATTAATATTAATGATCTCGATGAAGGGACCAAGTGTAATGTATCCAAGATTACTGATGATACAAAGCTAGGTGGGACAGTAAGCTGTGAGGAGAACACAAAGAGTCAGCAAAGGGATATAGGTAGACTGAGTGAGTGGGCAGTAAGGTGGCAGATGGAGTATAATGTAGGGAAACGTGAGGTTATCGTATGGTGAGACCACACCTGGAGTACTGGGCACAGTTTAGGTCTCCTTATCTAAGGAAGGATATACTTGCCTTGGAGGCGGTGCAACAAAGTTTCACTAGATTGATTCCTGGGATGAGAGGGCTGTTCTATGATGAGAGATTGTGTAGAATGGGCCGATACTCTCTGGAGTTTAGGAGAATGAGAGGTGATCTCATTGAAACATACAAGGTTCTGAAGGGGATGGACAGGGTAAATGCTGAGAGGTTGTTTCCCTTGGCTGGGGAGTCTAGAACTAGGGGGCATAGTCTCAGGATAAGGGGTCGGCCATTTAAGACTGAGATGAGGAGGAATTTCTTCGCTCAGAGGGTGGTGAATCTTTGGGTTTCTCTGCCCCAGAGGGCTGTGGATGCTGAATCGTTGAGTATATTCAAGGCTGAGATCGATAGATATTTGGATTCTAGGAGAATCAAGGGATATGGGGATCGGGCGGGAAAGTGGAGTTGAGGTCGATGATCAGCCATGATCTTATTGAATGGCGGAGCAGGCTCGAGGGGCCGAATGGCCGGCTCCTGCTCTTACTTCTTTTGTTGTTATGCTCTCTGACTCGCTGTGTTTTCCCAGCATCCACAGCTTGTCTTTCTCTCCTCCCACTCACAGACCCTCGCGCGTTCTCACGGGGACCCTGCACCGCGCGGGCTCTGGGGCTGCACAGTACCTTCCAAATCGTTGGCAGGTTTTATGGCAGAGAGCTCAGGATCAAACTTCCCGCTGTCCGCTTTGTTGGACTTCTTGGGGCTGGAGGTGGTTGGATTCTTTTCAGAAGCTGAGAGAAAAGAAGGGGAGAAAAACAAATGAGCCAGATGAAGTGAACATTGGGATAATGCTGGGGTAAAGGGAAAGGAGGGGGAGGAATTTCTGAAATGTGGTCAGGAAAATTTCCTTGACCAATATGTTCTAGGAAGGAGACATTGCTGGATCTGGTGTTGGGGAATGAGGTCGACCAAGTGTTTGTGGGAGAACACTTGGGTGCGAGTGATCATCGTATCATAAGATTTAGATTAGCAATGGAGAGGAGCAAGGAACAATCTAGAGTGGAACTTCTAAACTGGAATAGGGCTAACTTCAATGGGATGCGAAAGGATCTAGCCTGGGTAAAATGGAACCAAAGACTGACAGGAGAAACAGTAACGGAACAATGGGTGATCTTTAAGGAGATGTTCCAAGTACAGGCTAGGTACATTCCAACAAGAGGGAAGGGTAAGGGAACCAAAGCAAGGGCTCCTTGGATGATGAGGGCGATAGAGAAGATGATGAAACAAAAAAAGAGGGTGTTTGATGCATGTCAGGTGAATTCTTCAAGGGAGAATCAGGCCAAATACAATAAGTTGAGAGGGGAAGTGAAGATGAAAATAAGATTGGCAAAGAGAGAATATGAGAGTAGAATGGCGGTTAACATAAAAGGGAACCCAAAAATCTTCTGCCGGCATGTAAATAGTAAGCGGGTAGTAAGAGGCGGGGTGGGGCCTATTAGGGACAAAGAAGGTGATATATACTTAGAGGTGCAGGGCAAGGCTAGAATACTCAATGAGTACTTTGTATCGGTGTTTACTAAGGAGGTGGATGCTGACAAAATATCGGTAGAAGTGGAAAAGGTAGAAGCAATGGAAGGGGTGAAAATTGATAGACAGGATGTACTAGAAAGGCTGGGTATGCTTAGAGTTGACAAGTCGCCTGGTCCAGATGGCTTGCATCCCAGGTTGCTAAGGGAATTGGGGGAGGAGATAGCGGAAGGGCTTGCCATAATTTTCCAATCTTCCCTAGATGCGGGGGAGGTGCCCGAGGGTTGGAAAGTGGCAAATGTGATACCATTGTTCAAGAAAGGGTGTAAGGACAATCCTAGTAACTACAGGCCGGTCAGTTTAACATCAGTGGTGGGTAAAGTTTTAGAAACAATAATCAAGGAAAAAATGAATGGGCACATGGAGAGGTTTAAGCTAATTAAGGAGAGCCAACACAGATTTGTAAAAGGCAGATCGTGTTTGACTAATCTAATTGAATTTTTTGATGAAGTAACAGGGAGGATTGATGAAGGGAATGCAATGGATGTTGTCTACATGGATTTTTGGAAGGTGTTTGACAAAGTACCACATAGAAGGCTGGTTAACAAAATTGAGGCTCATGCAATAATATAAGATTGTGAGGGGGCTTGATCGGGTGGATGCGGGGAGGATGTTTCCACTGATGGGTGAGACAAGAACTAGGGGGCATAATCTTAGAATAAGGGGCTGCCGTTTCAAAACTGAGATGAGGAGAAACTTCTTCACTCAGAGGGTAGTAAATCTATGGAATTTGCTACCTCAGAGAGCTGTGGAAGCTGCGACATTAAATACATTTAAAACGGAGATAGACAGTTTCCTAGCTGATAAGGGAATTAGGGGTTACGGGGAGCGGGCAGGGAAGTGGACGTGAGTCTAGGTTCAGATCAGCCATGATCCTATTGAATGGCGGAGCAGGCCCGAGGGGCCGTGTGGCCTACTCCTGCTTCTACTTCTTATGTTCTTATGTTCTTATGAATAGGTGGGTCAGTGGCAGCTTGGATAAGGAATTGGCTTAAGGACAGAAAACAGTGAGTTGTGGTAAATGGCTGTTTTACAGACTGGAGGGTGGTAGACAGTGGTGTTCCCCAAGGGTCAGTGCTGGGGCCACTGCTTTTTTTGATATATATAAATGACCTGGATATTGGAATAGAGAGTAGAATTTCTAAATTTGCCGATGACACCAAACTTGGGGGTGTGGCAAACAGTGAGGATGATACCAATCGACTGCAACAGGACATAGAAAGGCTAGCAGAATGGGCAGACAAGTGGCAGATGGAATTTAATACAGAGAAGTGTGAGGTGATGCATTTTGGCAGAAGGAACAGGGAGAGGCAATATACACTTAATGGCACAGTTTTAAAGAGTGTGCAGGGACAGAGGGACCTGAGAGTTAATGTGCATAGGTCCCTGAAGGTGGCGGGACATATTGAGAGAGTGGTTAACAAAGCATATGGGATCTTGGGCTTCATAAATGGAGGTATTGTGTACAAAAGTAGAGAAGTTATGCTGAACCTTTATAAAGCGCTGGTTAGGCCACAACTGGAGTATTGCGTCCAGTTCTGGTCACCACACTTTAGGAAGGATGTGAAGGCCCTTGAGAGGGTGCAGAGGAGTTTTACCAGAATGGTTCCGGGGATGGGGGATCTTAGCTACAAGGACAGGTTGGAGAAGCTGGATTTGTTTTCATTAGAGCAAAGGAGGTTGAGACATGATTTGATAGAGGTGTACAAGATTATGACGGGTTTGGATAGGCTAGACGGGGAAAGGCTGTTCCCACTAGTTGATGGTACAAGGACTAGGGGACACAGATTTAAGGTTTTGGGCAAGAGATACAGGGGGACGTGAGGAAAAACCTTTTTACGCAGCGAGTGGTGAAGACCTGGAACTCACTGCCGACGGAAGTGGTGGAAGCGGAGACACTGAATGTTTTCAAGGGGAGACTGGATAGGCACTTGAGGGAAATAAACTTGCAGGGCTACGGGGATAGAGCGGGGGAATGGGACTGACTGGATTGTTCTAGAGAGCCGGCACGGACTCGATGGGCCGAATGGCCTCCTTCTGTGCCTTTGTGATGCTATGTCAACAGGATGCACCTTCTGATAGATAAGAGGTGTGACGGGACAATCAGCGGGAGAGCTGCGTACTTGCTTATTTTTTTTACATACTTTTATAGGATGTGGGCATCATTTATTGCCCATCCCTATTTGCCCTTGAGAAGGTAGTGGTGAGCCACTTTCTTGAACCGCTGCAGTCCATGTGGTGAAGGTACTCCCACAGTGCTGTTAGGGAGGGAGTTCCAGGACTTTGACCCAGCAACGATGAAGGATCGGCCGATATATTTCTAAGTCAGGATGGTGTGTGACTTGGAGGGGAACTTGGAGGTGGTGGTGTTCCCATTCGCCTGCTGTTCTTGTCACCCATCCTGCCCTGAAGCTGCTGGCTTGTGCTGGGATAGTTTACAGGTGCTCTCTACCCTACCGCACTTCGCCCAGGTCCTTATTCTTCAGGTGCAAGCCTAGACGTTGTGTTGCCACAATATTTGATCATGGAATGCGTCAAGACCTAGCCGGGTCCTGTCTCCCCACAGCGTCCACACATGCGCACTTTCCAGGGGGCTCAGAGGACAGCAGACAGGAGCACGTGGTGTGTCCCCCACCCTCCTTAGCCCCGGGGCTCTGAGGCCAATTGTAGTGACCTCACCACTGTCCCAACTGAGGCCAGCTCAGTCAATGCGTCCCAGGACAGAAGCTGGGATCGTCCAGAGCTGTGCATTGGGCACAAGTTTTCGGGAAGTCACGTACCCCCACTTTAGATTACCTTCTCTTGTTCTCCCCCAATTGTCTTCCCTGTGCCACAGAGCCTGGGTGAAAGAGCGGATGGGTAACTCACTCGTAGACCAATCCCCGTACCCTCTGGAACCAGCCGCCATGAGATGTACGTGAGCAGGCATCTCTAGCTCTGAGTTTTCCTCCCTCTCTGTGAGCAACACCTGATCTCCATTCTGATGAAAGTTCTAACGAAAGGTCATCGACCTGAAATGTTAACTCTGGACTGGATTTTGTGAATGGGGGCGCGTTGGGGGCGGGACTGCTGGTTTTCGGGTTTCAGTCCCGCACCCAATGACGTCTGGCCAATCCACGCTATTTTCCCTTGATTGACCTTGTTAAGCCCGCCCTGCGGGCTTAGCCAGTCAATTAAGGGAAAGCCGGTGACAGAGGGCGTCAGCGTATGACGTTTCATCTGCCGAAAACTTTTTGACAGATGAATTGTCAGCGTTTGACAGTTTAGAGAAGCTGCCAAACACCGACAATCCCTGTTTTAAGGTGAGCCCTTGCACAGAAGGCTCACCAAAACCTCTTTTCTCAGCAGAAATCAGATGGCTGCTACATCTGAGAATGCAGCAACCATTCTGTCATCTCTATCTGAGAATGCAGCAACCATTCTGTCATCTCTATCTGAGAATGCAGCAGCGACTCTGTCATCTCTATCTGAGAATGCAGCAACCATTCTGTCATCTCTATCTGAGAATGCAGCAACCATTCTGTCATCTCTATCTGAGAATGCAGCAACCATTCTGTCATCTCTATCTGAGAATGCAGCAGCGACTCTGTCATCTCTATCTGAGAATGCAGCAACCATTCTGTCATCTCTATCTGAGAATGCAGCAACCATTCTGTCATCTCTATCTGAGAATGCAGCAGTGACTCTGTCATCTCTATCTGAGAATGCAGCAGCGACTCTGTCATCTCTATCTGAGAATGCAGCAGCGACTCTGTCATCTCTATCTGAGAATGCAGCAGCGACTCTGTCATCTCTATCTGAGAATGCAGCAGCGACTCTGTCATCTCTATCTGAGAATGCAGCAGCGACTCTGTCATCTCTATCTGAGAATGCAGCAGCGACTCTGTCATCTCTATCTGAGAATGCAGCAGCGACTCTGTCATCTCTATCTGAGAATGCAGCAGCCATTCTGTCATCTCTGCTGCTGAGATGAGGCACCTCCGGATCCCCAAGGGTTGAAACCTGCAGGAAGAAACAAAGGTAAGTAAACTTTTTCCAACACTTTACACTCACCTCTCATACTTACCTCTCCACACTTGCACCCATCACTCACCTCCACAGCGCACTTTTCGATCCCTCTCACCCCCGGAGACCCACTGCTCGCCTCGCTGACCCTGGCGAGGTTCACAGCCGTCGGGGAGCCCGCACTTGCAAGGGTAAAATGGGGATAATCCTCAATACTGCCTGTTAACAGGCAGTTAATTGGCTCTAATCCCCTTGCTGCCTCGAGGAGACGGGTCCCTGCGTGAGTTGAGGACCCGCCTCCCAGGAAAATGGCACGGAGGCGGGTTGGGAGCGGGTTCGTTACCCGCTTCCAGTTTCTGCCATTTTCCCGGCAGTCCCGCCTCCCCAGGGCTGGGAAAATTCCTCCTCTGTTTCTCTCTCCACAGATGCTGCCTGACCTGCTGAGTGTTTCCAGCATTTTCTGTTTTTATTCCTGATCTCCACTTGCTGAGATTACGGTATTTGAGGGCGTTATGAATTCAGGTCTGCCCCGATACCTATTCGGGTTCAGTAACGTCAGCCGCTCGCTTAAGTGGTTTGGCCACTCGTATCCCTTGGACATTAACTCGCACTGCCCTATACCTACTAGCCCGGTGTGTAATAGTGATACCCTGTCCCTTGTGATCGGGACATTTCTTACACATAAGTACTCCTTCAATTTCTCCAAAGAAATATCCACCGGCATTTATATTATTCCTTTAATGTTGTCAAATGTCCCAAGGCGCTTCATAATATATAATCAGGCAGAAATTGACACCGAGCCTTGTAAGGAGATATCAGGACAAGTGACCAAAAGTTTGGTCAAAGGGATACTCCGACTCTCTGATGGTCACCCCCGGCCCCCACACGATACTCCGACCCTCTGATGGTCACCCCCGGCCTCCACACGATACTCCGACCCTCTGATGGTCACCCCCGGCCCCCACACGATACTCCGACCCTTTGATGGTCACCCCCGACCCCCACACGATACTCCGACCCTCTGATGGTCACCCCTGACCCCCACAAGATACTCCAACCCTCTGATGGTCACCCCTGACCCCCACACGATACTCCGACCCTCTGATGGTCACCCCTGACACCCACACGATACTCCGACCCTCTGATGGTCACCCCTGACCCCCACACGATACTCCGACCCTCTGATGGTCACCCCTGACCCCCACAAGATACTCCGACCCTCTGATGATCGCTCCTGACCCCCACACGATACTCCGACCCTCTGATGGTCACCCCTGACCCCCACACGATACTCCGACCCTCTGATGGTCACCCCTGACCCCCACACGATACTCCGACCCTCTGATGGTCACCCCTGACCCCCACACGATACTCCGACCCTCTGATGGTCACCCCTGACCCCCACATGATACTCCGACCCTCTGATCATCACCCCCAGCTCCCACACGATACTCCGACCCTCTGATGGTCACCCCTGACCCCCACTCGGTGCTCCGACCCTCTGATGGTCACCCCCGACCCCCACATGGTACTCCGACCCTCTGATGGTCACCCCTGACCCCCACACGATACTCCGACCCTCTGATGGTCACCCCTGACCCCCACACGATACTCCAACCCTCTGATGCTCACCCCTGACCCCCACACGATACTCCGACCCTCTGATGGTCACCCCCGACCCCCACACGATACTCCGACCCTCTGATGGTCACCCCTGACCCCCACACGATACGCCGACCCTCTGATGGTCACCCAATACAATACAATACAAATCGCTTTATTGGCATGATAAGGTACATCTTATGTTGCCAAAGCATCAAAATACATTTATGGTTGAACACATAAACGCGGTTCCATTCATACAGTGTATAAACAGGTATATCCCTGAGTTTATAAATATATTTTCGCCTTGTTTATATATACTCTTGTCTTAGTTTACTGGTTGTCCCTCTGTTCATGGCAAGCTGTAACATAGTGTGCCGCCAGTGTTACACAGCTTCTCTCCTCCCCCAGTAGGAATGGGAGTTTTTGGTTGTCAGTCAGATTTCTGAATTCAGGGCATATTTGTGAGAATTTTTGATAGAAATTCTCTCTGATGCCCTGGTATTTTCCACAGGCTGTGAGGAAGTGCATCTCTGTCTCAACTACTCCCTGACTGCAGTGAGAGCATATCCTGTCTTCTCTTGGCAGCCTGGTCTGCCTGTGTCTGCCTTTTTCGATCGCTAGGCTATGTTCGCTAAGTCTGTACCTTGTCAAGGTTCTTCTCAGTTTGTTATCCTTTACCATGGTCAGGTAATCAGCTATGTTGTATTGTCTGTTTAGGGCCAAGTAGCAATTGAGTTTGCTTTGGGTTTTTGTTGTTTCTGCCCAATATGACAGATATTTTTCCTTTTGCTTAGCGACGATTGTGTTGGGTCGAATTCTTTGTGTTACCCTGTCACTGTCCTGGGGCTGGTTATTGTTAGTATTGTTATTAGTTACTTTATTGAGTCCCAGGACTAGTTGACTGAGGGTATTCTTCTTTATGGTCAGCTCTTGGCATTTCAGGGCGTCGTAGTGATAGCATTGGGGGTTGCTCATTTGTAGGTGATTCCAAAATTTGGTGGCTCTTTTTTGGATAGTGATTATTAATGGGTATTGGCCTAGTTCCGCCCTGCATGCGTTGTTTACTGTTTTCCTTTGAGTCCGGAGGATACTTTTACAGAATTCCGCATGTAGGATCTCAATTGGGTGTTTGTCCCATTTTGCAAAACCCCCGACCCCCACACGGTGCTCCGACCCTCTGATGGTCACCCCTGACCCCACACGATACTCCGACCCTCTGATGGTCACCCCCGAGCCCCACACGGTGCCCCGGCCCTCTGATGGTCACCCCTGACCCCCACACGGTGCTCCGACCCTCTGATGGTCACCCCTGACCCCCACACGGTGCTCTGACCCTCTGGTGGTCACCCCTGACACCCACACGGTGCTCCGACCCTCTGATGATCACCCCTAACCCCCACACGATACTCCGACCCTCTGATGATCACCCCCGACCCCCACACGGTGCTCCGACCCTCTGATGGTCACCCCCAACCCCCACACGGTGCTCCGACCCTCTGATGGTCAACTCTGACCCCCACACGGTGCTCTGACCCTCTGATGATCACCCCTGACCCCCACACAGTGCTCCGACCCTCTGATGGTCACCCCTGACCCCCACACAATACTCCGACCCTCTGATGATCACCCCCGACCCCCACACGATACTCCAACCCTCTGATGATCACCCCTGACCCCCACACGGTGCTCCGACCCTCTGATGGTCACCCCTGACCCCCACACGGTACTCCGACCCTCTGATGGTCACCCCTGACCCCCACACGGTGCTCCGACCCTCTGATGGTCACCCCTGACCCCCACACGATACTCCGACCCTCTGATGATCGCCCCCTGACCCCCACACGGTGCTCCGACCCTCTGATGATCACCCCTGACCCCCACACGGTACTCCGACCCTCTGGTGGTCACCCCTGACCCCCACACGGTGCTCCGACCCTCTGATGATCACCCCTGACCCCCACACAATACTCCGACCCTCTGATGATCACCCCCGACCCCCACACGATGCTCCGACCCTCTGATGGTCACCCCCGACCCCCACACGGTGCTCCGACCCTCTGATGGTCAACCCTGACCCCCACACGGTGCCCTGACCCTCTGATGATCACCCCTGACCCCCACACGGTGCTCCGACCTTCTGATGATCACTCCGCAACACTCCCCCGAACCTCCGGCCCTCCAATCAGCTGCTTCGGCCCCCAATCGATCCCTACTAACCCCCCACCCCCCCCGACCCCAGGGCCCCCTCCCCGGGCTCCTCCGGCACCCCCGCGACCACGCCCCAGCTCCATCTCGATTCTTGCCTCCCTCCCGGCCTCCTCTCTGCAGCCTAGTGCCAAAGGCCTACCAGGCCGCAGCCAGCCAACCTCTCAATCTAGCTGGCTGCAGGTGGGAAACAGAGGTTTCCAAAGCAAATCAGGCCCTGCCATTAAATTCAGCAGGACCTGCAGGAAACCTGTTCTCCCGATTAAAGTTCAGGCCATTGAACCTGCAAAGGGATATAGGTAGACTGAGTGACTGGGCAGTAAGGTGGCAAATGGAGTATAATGTAGGGAAATGTGAGGTTATTCACTTTGGTAGGAAGAATAGAAAAAACAGAATATTTTTTAAATGACGAGAAACTATTAAATGTTGGTGTTCAGAGGGAATTGGGGGTTCTTGTACAAGAAACACAGAAAGCTGGCATGCAGGTACAGCAAGCAATAAGGAAGGCAAATGGCATGTTGGCCTTTATTTCAAGGGGATTGGAGTATAAGAGTAAGGAGGTATTGCTACAATTGTACAGGGCCTTGGTGAGACCACACCTGGAGTACTGGGCACAGTTTTGGTCTCCTTATCTAAGGAAGGATATACTTGCCTTGGAGGTGGTGCAACAAAGGTTCACTAGATTGATTCCTGGGATGAGAGGGCTGTCCTATGATGAGAGATTGTGTAGAATGGGCCGATACTCTCTGGAGTTTAGAAGAATGAGAGGTGATCTCATTGAAACATACAAGATTCTGAGGGGGATTGACAGGGTAAATGCTGAGAGGTTGTTTCCCCTGGCTGGAGTGTCTAGAACTAGGGGTCACAGTCTCAGGATAAGGGGTCGGCCATTTTAGACTGAGATGAGGAGGAATTTCTTCACTCAGAGGGTTGTGAATCTTTGGATTTCTCTGCCCCAGAGGGCTGTACATGCTGAGTCTTTGAGTATAATCGATAGGTTTTCGACTCTAGGGGAATCAAGGGATATGGAGATCGGGCAGGAAAGTGGTGTTGAGGTCGATGATCAGCCATGGTCTCATTGAATGGCGGAGCAGGCTCGAGGGGCCGAATGGCCGACTCCTGCTCCTATCTTCTATGTTTCTATGTTTGTCTTGCTCACAATTTTCTCCACTCCTTCGCTGATGCTGCTGACGAGGAGAAAACTGGTGGAAAGGAGGAGGAAGGAACACAAAAATCCTACAATCAAGCTGAGGATTTGGAGGTTTCAAATCGCGTGCCCTTTGCAGCCGTGCTTTCTGCCAGCTGCAGACTCCCTCGGTCAGACTTCTGCTTTGTGTACTTTGTGATCCAATATCTACAAGTATTTTCAATACCTTTTTTTGCCGCCTGACTGGATTTCTTTGTTGCTTTCCCAGCTCCGGGCTTTGATTTCCCTCCTTTGCGGTTGGACATGTTGTTAAACGCATCAAAAAACTCTCTGATCGGGAGCGTCACTGGAACAGAGAGAGAATTTATCTCCAGTTAATCACCGGGGAAATAGCTGCCCCGGAGCTGAATGTAGTGCTGAAGACACTGCGAAGAGGGATGGTCCCAGCACTTAACAAAGAGACTCGGAGGCAGGGAAAAGGACTCCAAGAAGGGCAATGGCATGAGCTAAATGTAGGCAGAACCCGTGGGTCCCACCAGCCTAGCTGAACATCCCAGGAACTACGACCGAGCAGAGTGCAACTGCTAAATACATGCTGCCCCAACTGAACCACAAAACAAACCAAATTTAACAATGTACGTCCCACACGTACCATGTCATGAAAGTGAACAAAGTATCTCCTTCAAACACCGTGCACCCAGTGTCCCAGAGCATTGCCCACAGATACCCTGCACCCAGTGTCCCAGAGCATTGCCCGCAGTTACCCTGCACACAGTGTCCCAGAGCATTGCCCGCAGTTACCCTGCACCCAGTGTCCCAGAGCATTGCCCACAGATACCCTGCACACAGTGTCCCAGAGCATTGCCCGCAGTTACCCTGCACCCAGTGCCC
Source organism: Somniosus microcephalus (assembly GCF_052327205.1). Lineage (NCBI taxonomy): Eukaryota > Metazoa > Chordata > Chondrichthyes > Squaliformes > Somniosidae > Somniosus > Somniosus microcephalus. The sequence continues at coordinate 6,021,648 of NC_140991.1, read as the reverse complement.
CAGAGCATTGCCCGCAGTTACCCTGCACCCAGTGTCCCAGAGCATTGCCCGCAGTTACCCTGCACCCAGTGTACCAGAGCATTGCCTGCAGATACCCTGCACCCAGTGTCCCAGAGCATTGCCTGCAGATACCCTGCACCCAGTGTCCCAGAGCATTGCCTGCAGATACCCTGCACCCAGTGTCCCAGAGCATTGCCTGCAGATACCCTGCACCCAGTGTCCCAGAGCATTGCCCGCAGATACCCTGTACCCAGTGTACCAGAGCATTGCCCGCAGTTACCCTGCACCCAGTGTCCCAGAGCATTGCCCGCAGATACCCTGCACCCAGTGTACCAGAGCATTGCCCGCAGTTACCCTGCACCCAGTGTCCCAGAGCATTGCCCGCAGATACCCTGCACCCAGTGTCCCAGAGCATTGCCTGCAGATACCCTGCACCCAGTGCCCCAGAGCATTGCCCTCAGATACCATGCACCCAGTGTCCCAGAGCATTGCCCCCAGATACCCCGCACCCAGTGTACCAGAGCATTGCCCGCAGATACCCTGCACCCAGTGTCCCAGAGCATCGCCCGCAGATACCCTGTACCCAGTGTACCAGAGCATTGCCCGCAGATACCCTGCACCCAGTGTCCCAGAGCATTGCCCGCAGATACCCTGCACCCAGTGTCCCAGAGCATTGCCCGCAGATACCCTGCACCCAGTGTCCCAGAGCATTGCCCCAGATACCCTGCACCCAGTGTACCAGAGCATTGCCCGCAGATACCCTGCACCCAGTGTCCCAGAGCATTGCCCGCAGATACCCTGCACCCAGTGTCCCAGAGCATTGCCCGCAGATACCCTGCACCCAGTGTCCCAGAGCATTGCCCTCAGATACCATGCACCCAGTGTCCCAGAGCATTGCCCCCAGATACCCCGCACCCAGTGTACCAGAGCATTGCCCGCAGATACCCTGCACCCAGTGTACCAGAGCATTGCCCGCAGACACACTGCACCCAGTGTACCAGAGCATTGCCCACAGATACCCTGCAACCAGTGTACCAGAGCATTTCCCAGAGATACCCTGCACCCAGTGTCCCAGAGCATTGCCCGCAGATACCCTGCAACCAGTGTACCAGAGCATTTCCCACAGATACCCTGCACCCAGTGTCCCAGAGCATTGCCCGCAGATACCCTGTACCCAGTGTACCAGAGCATTGCCCGCAGATACCCTGCACCCAGTGTCCCAAAGCATTGCCCGCAGATACCCTGTACCCAGTGTACCAGAGCATTGCCCGCAGATACCCTGCACACAGTGTCCCAGAGCATTGCCCACAGATACCCTGCACCCAGTGTCCCAGAGCATTGCCCGCAGATACCCTGCACCCAGTGTCCCAGAGCATCGCCCGCAGATACCCTGTACCCAGTGTACCAGAGCATTGCCCGCAGATACCCTGCACCCAGAGCCCCAGAGCATTGCCCGCAGTTACCCTGCACCCAGTGTCCCAGAGCATTGCCCGCAGTTACCCTGCACCCAGTGTCCCAGAGCATTGCCCGCAGTTACCCTGCACCCAGTGTACCAGAGCATTGCCTGCAGATACCCTGCACCCAGTGTCCCAGAGCATTGCCTGCAGATACCCTGCACCCAGTGTCCCAGAGCATTGCCTGCAGATACCCTGCACCCAGTGTCCCAGAGCATTGCCTGCAGATACCCTGCACCCAGTGTCCCAGAGCATTGCCCGCAGATACCCTGTACCCAGTGTACCAGAGCATTGCCCGCAGTTACCCTGCACCCAGTGTCCCAGAGCATTGCCCGCAGATACCCTGCACCCAGTGTACCAGAGCATTGCCCGCAGTTACCCTGCACCCAGTGTCCCAGAGCATTGCCCGCAGATACCCTGCACCCAGTGTCCCAGAGCATTGCCTGCAGATACCCTGCACCCAGTGTCCCAGAGCATTGCCCTCAGATACCATGCACCCAGTGTCCCAGAGCATTGCCCCCAGATACCCCGCACCCAGTGTACCAGAGCATTGCCCGCAGATACCCTGCACCCAGTGTCCCAGAGCATCGCCCGCAGATACCCTGTACCCAGTGTACCAGAGCATTGCCCGCAGATACCCTGCACCCAGTGTCCCAGAGCATTGCCCGCAGATACCCTGCACCCAGTGTCCCAGAGCATTGCCCGCAGATACCCTGCACCCAGTGTCCCAGAGCATTGCCCCCAGATACCGTGCACCCAGTGTACCAGAGCATTGCCCGCAGATACCCTGCACCCAGTGTCCCAGAGCATTGCCCGCAGATACCCTGCACCCAGTGTCCCAGAGCATTGCCCGCAGATACCCTGCACCCAGTGTCCCAGAGCATTGCCCTCAGATACCATGCACCCAGTGTCCCAGAGCATTGCCCCCAGATACCCCGCACCCAGTGTACCAGAGCATTGCCCGCAGATACCCTGCACCCAGTGTACCAGAGCATTGCCCGCAGACACCCTGCACCCAGTGTACCAGAGCATTGCCCACAGATACCCTGCAACCAGTGTACCAGAGCATTTCCCAGAGATACCCTGCACCCAGTGTCCCAGAGCATTGCCCGCAGATACCCTGCAACCAGTGTACCAGAGCATTTCCCACAGATACCCTGCACCCAGTGTCCCAGAGCATTGCCCGCAGATACCCTGTACCCAGTGTACCAGAGCATTGCCCGCAGATAACCTGCACCCAGTGTCCCAAAGCATTGCCCGCAGATACCCTGTACCCAGTGTACCAGAGCATTGCCCGCAGATACCCTGCACACAGTGTCCCAGAGCATTGCCCACAGATACCCTGCACCCAGTGTCCCAGAGCATTGCCCGCAGATACCCTGCACCCAGTGTCCCAGAGCATCGCCCGCAGATACCCTGTACCCAGTGTACCAGAGCATTGCCCGCAGATACCCTGCACCCAGTGTCCCAGAGCATTGCCCGCAGATACCCTGCACCCAGTGTCCCAGAGCATTGCCCGCAGATACCCTGCACCCAGTGTCCCAGAGCATTGCCCCCAGATACCCTGCACCCAGTGTACCAGAGCATTGCCCGCAGATACCCTGCACCCAGTGTCCCAGAGCATTGCCCGCAGATACCCTGCACCCAGTGTCCCAGAGCATTGCCCGCAGATACCCTGCACCCAGTGTCCCAGAGCATTGCCCTCAGATACCATGCACCCAGTGTCCCAGAGCATTGCCCCCAGATACCCCGCACCCAGTGTACCAGAGCATTGCCCGCAGATACCCTGCACCCAGTGTACCAGAGCATTGCCCGCAGACACCCTGCACCCAGTGTACCAGAGCATTGCCCGCAGATACCCTGCACCCAGTGTCCCAGAGCATTGCCCGCAGATACCCTGCACCCAGTGTCCCAGAGCATTGCCCGCAGATACCCTGCACCCAGTGTCCCAGAGCATTGCCCCCAGATACCCTGCACCCAGTGTACCAGAGCATTGCCCGCAGATACCCTGCACCCAGTGTACCAGAGCATTGCCCGCAGACACCCTGCACCCAGTGTACCAGAGCATTGCCCGCAGATACCCTGCACCCAGTGTCCCAGAGCATTGCCCGCAGATACCCTGCACCCAGTGTCCCAGAGCATTGCCCGCAGATACCCTGCACCCAGTGTCCCAGAGCATTGCCCGCAGATACCCTGCACCCAGTGTCCCAGAGCATTGCCCGCAGATACCCTGCACCCAGTGTCCCAGAGCATTGCCCCCAGATACCCTGCACCCAGTGTACCAGAGCATTGCCCGCAGATACCCTGCACCCAGTGTCCCAGAGCATTGCCCGCAGATACCCTGCACCCAGTGTCCCAGAGCATTGCCCGCAGATACCGTGCACCCAGTGTCCCAGAGCATTGCCCGCAGATACCCTGCACCCAGTGTCCCAGAGCATTGCCCCCAGATACCCTGCACCCAGTGTACCAGAGCATTGCCCGCAGATACCCTGCACCCAGTGTCCCAGAGCATTGCCCGCAGATACCCTGCACCCAGTGTCCCAGAGCATTGCCCGCAGATACCCTGCACCCAGTGTCCCAGAGCATTGCCCTCAGATACCATGCACCCAGTGTCCCAGAGCATTGCCCCCAGATACCCTGCACCCAGTGTACCAGAGCATTGCCCGCAGATACCCTGCACCCAGTGTACCAGAGCATTGCCCGCAGACACCCTGCACCCAGTATACCAGAGCATTGGCCGCAGATACCCTGCACCCAGTGTCCCAGAGCATTGCCCGTAGATACCCTGCACCCAGTGTCCCAGAGCATTGCCCGCAGATACCCTGCACCCAGTGTCCCAGAGCATTGCCCGCAGATACCCTGCACCCAGTGTCCCAGAGCATTGCCCGCAGATACCCTGCACCCAGTGTCCCAGAGCATTGCCCCCAGATACCCTGCACCCAGTGTACCAGAGCATTGCCCGCAGATACCCTGCACCCAGTGTCCCAGAGCATTGCCCGCAGATACCCTGCACCCAGTGTCCCAGAGCATTGCCCGCAGATACCCTGCACCCAGTGTCCCAGAGCATTGCCCTCAGATACCATGCACCCAGTGTCCCAGAGCATTGCCCCCAGATACCCTGCACCCAGTGTACCAGAGCATTGCCCGCAGATACCCTGCACCCAGTGTACCAGAGCATTGCCCGCAGATACCCTGCACCCAGTGTACCAGAGCATTGCCCACAGATACCCTGCACCCAGTGTACCAGAGCATTGCCCGCAGATACCCTGCACCCAGTGTACCAGAGCATTGCCCCCAGATACCCTGCACCCAGTGTACCAGAGCATTGCCCGCAGATACCCTGCACCCAGTGTACCAGTGCATTGCCACAGATACCGTGCCAAGTGTGCTGAGGTAACCCCCACAAATACCATATCAAGTGTTCCAATGCACAATCCACAAACATCCCAGTGTCTCTCTCTGTTATTCCCATTATCCCAGTCTCTCTCTCCCTCTCTGTTATTCCCAGTCTCTCTCTCACCCTCCCTGTTATTCCCAGTCTCTGTCTCTCTCTCTGTGTATTATTGCCATTATCCCAGTCTCTCTCTCTCCCTCCGTTATTCCCAGTCTCTCCCTCTCTGCTTTTCCCATTATCCCAGTCTCCCTCTCTCTGTATTATTCCCATGATCCCAGTCTCTCTCTCTGTATTATTCCCATTATCCCAGTCTCTCTGGCTGTATTATTCCCATGATCCCAGTCTCTCTCTCTGTATTAGTCCCATTATCCCAGTCTCCCTCTCTGTATTATTCCCATTATACCAGTCTCTCTCTCTGTATTATTCCCATTATCCCAGTCTCCCTCTCTGTATTATTCCCATTTTCCCAGTCTCCCTCTCTGTATTATTCCCATTATCCCAGTCTCCCTCACTGTATTATTCCCATTATCCCAGTCTCTCTCTCTGTATTATTCCCATTATCCCAGTCTCCCTCTCTGTATTATTCCCATTATCCCAGTCTCCCTCACTGTATTATTCCCATTATCCCAGTCTCTCTCTCTCTCTCTCTCTCTCTATTGTCCCAGTCTCTCTCTCTCTCTCTCTATTATCCCAGTCTCTCTCTCTCTCTCTCTCTCTATTATCCCAGTCTCTCTCTCTCTCTCTCTCTCTCTATTGTCCCAGTCTCTCTCTCTCTCTCTCTATTATCCCAGTCTCTCTCTCTCTCTCTCTCTCTATTATCCCAGTCTCTCTCTCTCTCTCTCTCTCTGTTTTATCCCAGTCTCTCTCTCTCTCTCTCTCTATTATCCCAGTCTCTCCCTCTCTGTTTTTACCATTCTTCTAGTTGCTCTCTTTCTCTTTCTCTCTCTCGGTGTTTGTGAGTGTCTCCTAGCAACCGCCCGCTGCCGGAAATTGCGTTCCGACCTTTGCCCCGCCCCCTCAGAATGATATTCGCGCGGGAAACATTCCGACTTCTGCTTTGACCACGTGCCCCAACTGGCCACAGCTATAGGATGGGTCTGTATGGCCCAATGGGCAGTGAGTCTATAGGATGGGTCTGTATGGTCCAATAGGCAGTGAGTCTATAGGATGGGTCTGTATGGCCCAATGGGCAGTGAGTCTATAGGATGGGTCTGTATGGTCCAATGGGCAGTGAGTCTATAGGATGGGTCTGTATGGTCCAATGGGCAGTGATTCTATAGGATGGGTCTGTATGGCCCAATGGGCAGTGATTCTATAGGATGGGTCTGTATGGCCCAATGGGCAGTGAGTCTATAGGATGGGTCTGTATGGTCCAATGGGCAGTGAGTCTATAGGATGGGTCTGTATGGTCCAATGGGCAGTGATTCTATAGGGTGGGTCTGTATGGTCCAATGGGCAGTGATTCTATAGGATGGATCTGTATGGTCCAATGGTCAGTGATTTTATAGGATGGGCCTGTATGGTCCAATGGGCAGTGGGTCTATAGGATGGGTCTGTATGGTCCAATGGGCAGTGAGTCTATAGGATGGGTCTGTATGGTCCAAAGGGCAGTGATTCTATAGGATGGGTCTGTATGGTCCAATGGACAGTGAGTCTATAGGATGGGTCTGTATGGTCCAATGGGCAGTGAGTCTATAGGATGGGTCTGTATGGTCCAATGGGCCGTGATTCTATAGGATGGGTCTGTATGGTCCAATGGGCAGTGAGTCTATAGGATGGGTCTGTATGGTCCAATAGGCAGTGATTCTATAGGATGGGTCTGTATGCTCCAATGGGCAGTGATTCTATAGGGTGGGTCTGTATGGTCCAATGGGCAGTGATTCTATAGGATGGGTCTGTATGGTCCAATGGGCAGTGAGTCTATAGGATGGGTCAGTATGGTCCAATGGTCAGCGAGTCTATAGGATGGGTCTGTATGGTCCAATGGGCAGTGAGTCTATAGGATGGGTCTGTATGGTCCAATGGGCAGTGAGTCTATAGGATGGGTCTGTATGGTCCAATGGGCAGTGATTCTATAGGATGGGTCTGTATGGTCCAATGGGCAGTGAGTCTATAGGATGGGTCTGTATGGTCCAATGGGCAGTGAGTCTATAGGATGGGTCTGTATGGTCAAATGGGCAGTGAGTCTATAGAATGGGTCTGTATGGTGCAATGGGCAGTGAGTCTATAGGATGGGTTTGTGTGGCCCAATGGGCAGTGAGTCTATGGGATGGGTCTGTATGGTCCAATGGGCAGCGATTCTACAGAATGGATCTGTGTGGTCCAATGGGCAGTGAGTCTATAGGATGGGTCTGTATGGTCAAATGGGCAGTGAGTCTATAGAATGGGTCTGTATGGTGCAATGGGCAGTGAGTCTATAGGATGGGTTTGTGTGGCCCAATGGGCAGTGAATCTATGGGATGGGTCTGTATGGTCCAATGGGCAGCGATTCTACAGAATGGATCTGTGTGGTCCAATGGGCAGTGAGTCTATAGGATGGGTCTGTGTGATCCAATGGGCAGTGATTCTATAGAATTGGTCTGTGTGGTCCAATGGGCAGTGAGTCTATAGGATGGGTCTGTGTGGTCAAATGGGCAGTGATTCTATAGGATGGGTCTGTATGGTCCAATGGGCAGTGAGGCTATAGGATGGGTCTGTGGGGCCCAATGGGCAGTGAGTCTATAGGATGGGTCTGTATGGTCCAATGGGCAGTGATTCTATAGAATGGGTCTGTGTGGTCCAATGGGCAGTGAGTCTATAGGATGGGGCTGTGTGGTCCAATGGGCAGTGAGTCTATAGGATGGGTCTGTGTGGTCCAATGGGCAGTGAGTCTATAGGATGGGTCTGTATGGTCCAATGGGCAGTGACTCTATAGAGTCAGTGTTATACAGCACAGAAAGAGGCCCTTCGGCCCATCGTGTCTGCGCCGTCCATCAAGCCCTGTCCAATCTAATCCCATTTTCCAGCATTTGGTCCATAGCCTTGTATGCAATGGCATTTCAAGTGCTCATCCAAATGCTTCTTGAATGTTGTGAGGGTTCCTGCCTCTACCATCCTTTCAGGCAGTGAGTTCCAGACTCCAACCACCCTCTGGGTGAAAAAGTTCCTCCTCAAATCCCCTCTAAACCTCCTGCCCCTTACCTTGAATCTATGCCCCCTTGTTATTGACCCCCCTACTAAGGGGAAATGTTCCTCTTTATCTACCCTATCTATGCCCCTCATCATTTTGTACACCTCAATCAGGTCCCCCTCAGCCTTCTTTGCTCCAAGGAAAACAACCCCAGCCTGTTTAGTCTTTCTTCATAGCTGAGGCGCTCCATCCCAAGTAACATCCTGGTGAATCTTCTCTGCACCCTCTCCAAAGCAATCACATCCTTCCTATAGTGAGGCGACCAGAACTGCACACAGTACTCCAGCTGTGGCCTTACCAGCGTTTTGTACAGCTCCATCATAACCTCCCTGCTCTTATATTCTATGCCTCGGCTAATGAAGGCAAGTATCCCATATGCCTTTTTAACCACCTTATCTACCTATTCCGCTGCCTTCAGGGATCTATGTATATGTACACCAAGGTCCCTCTGACCCTCTGTACTTCCTAGGGTCCTACCACTCATTGTGTATTCCCTTGCCTTATTTGTCCGTCCAAAATGCATCACCTCGCACTTTTCAGGGTTAAATTCCATTTGCCACTTTTCCGCCCATCTGGCCAACCCGTTTATATCGTCCTGTAGCCTGAGGCTTTCCTCCTCGCAATTTACCACCCCACCAATTTTCGTGTCATCTGCGAACTTACTGATCATACCTTTTACATTCTCATCCAAATCATTTATGTAGATCACAAACAGCAAGGGACCCAGCACCGATCCCTGAGGTACCCCACTGGACACAGGCTTCCAGTCACAAAAGCAACCTTCGACCATCACCCTCTGCCTCCTGCCACTCAGCCAGTTTAGGATCCAACGTGCCAAGGCACCCTGGATACCATGGGCTCTTACCTTCTTGACCAGTCTCCTATGCGGGACTTTGTCAAAAGCCTTACTGAAGTCCATGTATACCACATCCACAGCATTTCCCTCATCCACACACCTAGTCACCCCCTCGAAAAATTCAATCAGATTGGTCAGACATGATTTACCCTTGACAAAGCCATCCTGACTATTCCCGATTAATCCTTGCCTCTCCAAGTGGAGACTAATTTTGTCCCTCAGAATTTTTTCCAATAATTTCCCTGCCACAGATGTTAGGCTCACTGGCCTGTAATTCTCTGGTTTATCCCTGCTACCCTTCTTGAATAATGGTACTACGTTAGCTGTTCTCCAGTCCTCTAGTACATCCCCTGTGGCCAGAGAGGTTCTGAAAATTTGTGTCAGAGCCCCTGCAATCTCCTCCTTTGCTTCACACAGCAGCCTGGGATACATCTCGTCCGGGCCTGGGGATTTATCCACTTTTTGGCCTGCTAAAACCGCTAGTACCTCCTCCCTCTCGATGCTAATATGTTCAAGTATATCACAGTCCCCTTGCCCGATTTCTATGTCTACATCATCTTTCTCCATAGTGAACACAGATGCAAAACATTCATTTAAAACCCCGCCTACATCATCTGGATCTACACACAGATTGCCACTTTGGTCCCTAATGGGCCCTACCCTTTCCCTGGTTATCCTCTTGCCCTTAATATACTTATAAAACATCTTAGGATTTTCCTTTATTTTGCTCGCCAGTGTTATTTCATGGCCCCTCCTCGCTCTCCTAATTTCTTTTTTAAGTATGCCCCTGCACTTTTTATACTCCTCTAGGGCTTCCTCCATCTTTAGTCTTTTGTAACTGCCAAAAGCCCCCCTTTTTAATCCTAATGCATTTTTGTATATCTCTTGTCATCCAAGGTTCCCTTTGCTTGTTGGTCCCCCCCTTGACCTTTACGGGAACATGTTGGCGTTGTACTCTCTCTATTTCCCTTCTGAAAGTCTCCCACTGCTTTGATGTGGATTTTCCTATAAGTAGCTGCTCCCAGTCCACTTTGGCCAGATCCTGCCTTATCATATTAAAATCGGCCTTCCCCCAATTTAGAACCCTTATTTCCGGGCCGTCTTTGTCTTTATTCCATGACCACCTTAAATCTCACCGAATTATGGTCACAGTCGCCAAAATGCTCTCCTACTGACACTTCCACCACTTGCCCGGCTACATTCCCTAGAATTAGGTCCAGTACCGCCCCCTCTCTTGTAGGACTTTCTACATGTTGGCTCAAAAAGCTCTCCTGGATGCACTTTAAGAATTCTGCACCCTCTAAGCCTTTCACACTCTGACTATCCCAATTAATATTGGGGAAGTTGAAATCCCCCACTATTATTACCCTATTATTTTCGCACTTCTCTGAGATTTGCCTACATATATGTTCCTCTATCTCCCCCTGACTGTTTGGGGGCCTATAGTACACTCCCAGCAAAGTGCTTGCCCCCTTATTGTTTTTAAGTTCTACCCATATGGCCTCATTAGAGGAACCTGCTAATATATCATCCCTCCTTACAGCAGTAATTGACTCCTTAATTAATATTGCAACACCCCCTCCCCTTTTACAGCCCCCTCTGTCTCGCCTGAAGATTCTATACCCCAGAATATTGAGCTGCCAGTCCTGACCCTCCCTCAACCATGTCTCCGTGATAGCGACAATATCGTACTACCATGTGTTCAACAACAACTTCAGTTCATCCACCTTATTTGCAAGACTCCCATAGGGTGGGTCTGTATGGTCCAATCGGCAGTGAGTGTATAGGATGGGTCTGTATGGTCCAATGGGCAGTGATTCTATAGGGTGGGTCTGTATGGTCCAATGCGCAGTGATTCTATAGGGTGCGTCTGTATGGTCCAATGGGCAGTGATTCTAAAGGATGGGTCTGTATGGTCCAATGGGCAGTGATTCTAAAGGATGGGTCTGTATGGTCCAATGGGCAGTGAGTCTATAGGATGGGTCTGTATGGTCCAATTGGCAGTGATTCTATAGGGTGGGACTGTATGGTCCAATGGGCAGTGAGCCTATAGGATGGGTCTGTATGGTCCAATCGGCAGTGAGTCTATAGAATGGGTCTGTATGGGCCAATGGGCAGTGCGTCTATAGGATGGGTCTGTATGGTCCAATGGGCAGTGATTCTATTGGATGGGTCTGTATGGTCCAATGTGCAGTGATTCTATAGGATAGGTCTGTATGGTCCAATGGGCAGCAACTCTATAGGATGGGTCTGTATGGTCCAATGGGCAGTGACCCTATAAGATGGGTCTGTATGGTCCAATGGGCAGTGAGTCTATAGGATGGGTCTGTATGGTCCAATGGGCAGTGATTCTATAGGATGGGTCTGTATGGTCCAATGGGCAGTGAGTCTATAGGATGGGTCTGTATGGTCCAATAGGCAGTGAGTCTATAGGATGGGTCTGTATGGTCCAATGGGCAGTGAGTCTATAGGATGGGTCTGTATGGTCCAATGGGCAGTGAGTCTATAGGATGGGTCTGTATGGTCCAATGATCAGTGATTCTAAAGGATGGGCCTGTATGGTCCAAAGGGCAGTGAGTCTATAGGATGGGTATGTATGGTCCAATGGGCAGTAATTCTATAGGATGGGTCTGTATGGTCCAATGGGCAGTAATTCTATAGGATGGGTCTGTATGGTCCAATGGGCAGTGAGTCTATAGGATGGGTCTGTATGGTCCAATGGGCAGTAATTCTATAGGATCGGTCAGTATGGTCGAATGGGCTGTGATTCTATAGCATAGGTTTGTATAGTCCAATGGGCAATGATTCTATAGGATGGATCTGTATGGTCCAATGGGCAGTGAGTCTATAGGATGGGAGTTTGTGGTCCAATGGGCAGTGATTCTATAGGATGGATCTGTATGGTCCAATGGTCAGTGAATTTATAGGATGGGCCTGCATGGTCCAATGGGCAGTGAGTCTATAGGATGGGTCTGTATGGTCCAATGGGCAGTAATTCTATAGGATGGGTCTGTATGGTCCAATGGTCAGTGATTCTATAGGATGGGCCCGTATGGCCCGATGGGCAGTGAGTCTATAGGATGGGTCTGTGTGATCCAATGGCCAGTAAGTCTATACGATGGGTGGGTATGGTCTAATGGGCAGTGAGTCTATAGGATGGGTCCGTATGGTCCAATGGGCAGTGAGTCTATAGGATGGGTCTGTATGGTCCAATGGGCTGTGATTCTATAGCATAGGTCTGTATGGTCTAATGGGCAGTGATTCTATAGGATGGATCTGTATGGTCCAATGGGCAGTGAGTCTACAGGATGGGTCTGTGTGGTCCAATGGTCAGTGATTCTATAGGATGAGCCTGTATGGTCCAATGGGCAGTGAGTCTATACGATGGGTGTGTATGGTCCAATGGGCAGTGAGTCTATAGCATGGGTTTGTATGGTCCAATGGTCAGTGAGTCTATAGGATGGGTCTGTGTGGTCCAATGGGCAGTGAATCTATAGCTTGGGTCTGTATGGTCCAATGGACAGTGAGTCTATAGGATGGGTCTGTATGGTCCAATAGGCAGTGCATCTATAGGATGGGTCTGTATGGTCCAATGGGCAGTGAGTCTACAGGATGGGTCTGTGTGGTCCAATGGGCAGTGATTCTATAGGATGGATCTGTATGGTGCAATGGGCTGTGATTCTATAGGATGGGTCTGTATGGCCCAATGGGCAGTGAGTCTATAGGATGGGTCTGTGTGGTCCAATGGACAGTGATTCTACAGGATGGGTCTGTATGGTCCAAAGGGCAGTGAGTCTATAGGATGGGTCTGTATGGTCCAATGGGCAGTGGGTCTATAGGATGGGTCTGTATGGTCCAATGGGCAGTGAGTCTATAGGATGGGTCTGTGCGGTCCAATTGGCAGTGACTCTATAGAATGGGTCTGTATGGTCCAATGGGCAGTGAGTCTATAGGATGTGTCTGTGTGGTCCAATGGGCAGTGAGTCTATAGGATGGGTCTGTGTGGTCCAATGGGCAGTGATTCTATAGGATGGGTCTGTATGGTCCAATGGGCAGTGAGTCTATAGGATGTGTCTGTATGGTCCAATGGGCAGTGAATCTATAGGATGTGTCTGTATGGTCCAATGGGCAGTGAGTCTATAGGATGGGTCTGTATGGTCCAATGGGCAGTGAGTCTATAGGATGGGTCTGTATGTTCCAATGGGCAGTGTGTCTATAGAATGGGTCTGTATGGTCCAATGGGCAGTGATTCTATAGGATGGGTCTGTATGTTCCAATGGGCAGTGAGTCTATAGAATGGGTCTGTATGTTCCAATGGGCAGTGAGTCTATAGGATGTGTCTGTATGGTCCAATGGGCAGTGAGTCTATAGGATGGGTCTGTGTGGTCTAATGGGCAGTGATTCTATAGGATAGGTCTGTATGGTCCAATGGGCAGCGACTCTATAGGATGTGCCTGTATGGTCCAATGGGCAGTGACCTTATAGGATGGGTCTGTAAGGTCCAATGGGCAGTGAGTCTATAGGATGGGTCTGTATGGTCCAATGGGCAGTGATTCTATAGGATGCGTCTGTATGGTCCAATGGTCAGTGATTCTATAGGATGGGCCTGTATGGTCCATTGGGCAGTGAGTCTATAGGATGGGTCTGTATGGTCCAATAGGCAGTGCATCTATAGGATGGGTCTGTATGGTCCAATGGGCAGTGAGTCTACAGGATGGGTCTGTGTGGTCCAATGGGCAGTGATTCTATAGGATGGATCTGTATGGTGCAATGGGCTGTGATTCTATAGCATGGGTCTGTATGGCCCAATGGGCAGTGAGTCTATAGGATGGGTCTGTGTGGTCCAATGGACAGTGATTCTACAGGATGGATCTGTATGGTCCAAAGGGCAGTGAGTCTATAGGATGGGTCTGTATGGTCCAATGGGAAGTGGGTCTATAGGATGGGTCTGTATGGTCCAATGGGCAGTGAGTCTATAGGATGGGTCTGTGCGGTCCAATTGGCAGTGACTCTATAGGATGGGTCTGTATGGTCCAATGGGCAGTGAGTCTATAGGATGTGTCTGTGTGGTCCAATGGGCAGTGAGTCTATAGGATGGGTCTGTGTGGTCCAATGGGCAGTGATTCTATAGGATGGGTCTGTATGGTCCAATGGGCAGTGAGTCTATAGGATGTGTCTGTATGGTCCAATGGGCAGTGAGTCTATAGGATGTGTCTGTATGGTCCAATGGGCAGTGAGTCTATAGGATGGGTCTGTATGGTCCAATGGGCAGTGAGTCTATAGGATGGGTCTGCATATTCCAATGGGCAGTGTGTCTATAGAATGGGTCTGTATGGTCCAATGGGCAGTGATTCTATAGGATGGGTCTGTATGTTCCAATGGGCAGTGAGTCTATAGAATGGGTCTGTATGTTCCAATGGGCAGTGAGTCTATAGGATGTGTCTGTATGGTCCAATGGGCAGTGAGTCTATAGGATGGGTCTGTGTGGTCCAATGGGCAGTGATTCTATAGGATAGGTCTGTATGGTCCAATGGGCAGCGACTCTATAGGATGTGCCTGTATGGTCCAATGGGCAGTGACCTTATAGGATGGGTCTGTAAGGTCCAATGGGCAGTGAGTCTATAGGATGGGTCTGTATGGTCCAATGGGCAGTGATTCTATAGGATGGGTCTGTATGGTCCAATGGTCAGTGATTCTATAGGATGGGCCTGTATGGTCCATTGGGCAGTGAGTCTATAGGATAGAGTCATAGAGTCATAGAGTAATACAGCACGGATAGAGGCCCTTCGGCCCATCGTGTCCGCGCCGGCCATCAAGCCCTGTCTAATCTAATCCCATATTCCAGCATTTGGCCCGTAGCCTTGTATGTTATGGCATTTCAAGTGCACATCCATATGCTTCTTAAATGTTGTGAGGGTTTCTGCCTCCACAACCCTTTCAGGCAGTGAGTTCCAGACTCCAACCACCCTCTGGGTGAAAAAGTTCTTTCTCAAATCCCCTCTAAACCTCGCGCCCTTTACCTTGAATCTATGCCCCCTAGTTATCGACCCCTCTACTAAGGGAAAAAGCTCCTCAGCATCCATCCTATCTATGCCCCTCATAATTTTGTACACCTCAATCATGTCCCCCCTCAGCCTCCTCAGCTCCAAGGAAAACAAACCCAACCTGCCCAGCCTCTCTTCATAGCTGAAGCGCTCCAGCCCTGGTAACATCCTGGTGAACCTCCTCTGCACCCTCTCTAACGTGATCACATCCTTCCTGTAGTGTGGCGACCAGAACTGCACACAATATTCCAGCTGTGGCCTAACCAGTGTTTTATACAGCTCCATCATAACCTCCTTGCTCTTATATTCAATGCCTCGGCTAATGAAGGCAAGTATCCCATATGCCTTTTTTACCACCTTATCCACCTGTTCCGCCGCCTTCAGGGATCTGTGTACTTGCACACCCAGATCCCTCTGACCCTCCGTCTTGCCTAGGGTCTTTCCATTCATTGTGTATTCCTTTGCCTTGTTAGTCCCCCCAAAGTGCATCACCTCGCACTTTTCCGGGTTAAATTCCATTTGCCACTGTTCCGCCCATCTGACCAACCCATCTATATCGTCCTGCAGACTGAGGCTACCCTCCTCGCTATTTACCACCCTACCAATTTTTGTATCATCCGCGAACTTACTGATCATACCCTTTACATTCATATCCAAGTCATTAATGTAGACCACAAACAGCAAGGGACCCAGCACCGATCCCTGTGGTACCCCACTGGCCACAGGCTTCCAGTCACAAAAACAACCTTCGACCATCACCCTCTGCCTTCTGCCACTAAGCCAGTTTTGTATCCAATGTGCCAAGGCACCCTGGATTCCATGGGCTCTTACCTTCTTGACCAGTCTCCTGTGCGGGACTTTATCGAAGGCCTTACTGAAATCCATGTATACCACATCCACTGCGTTACCCTCATCCACACACCTAGTCACCCCCTCAAAAAATTCAATCAAATTAGTCAGACATGATCTTCCCTTGACAAAGCCATGTTGACTATCCCTGATTAATCCTTGCCTCTCCAAGTGGAGACACATTTTGTCCCTCAGGATTTTTTCCAATAATTTTCCTACCACTGATGTTAGGCTCACTGGCCTGTAGTTCCCCGGTTTTTCCCTACTACCCTTCTTGAATAATGGTACTACATTAGCGGTTCTCCAGTCCTCTGGCACATCCCCTGTGGCCAGAGAGGTCCTGAATATATGTGTTAGAGCCCCCGCAATCTCCTCCTTTGCCTCACACAGCAGCCTGGGATACATTTCATCCGGGCCTGGGGATTTATCCATTTTTAGGCCAGCTAAAACCGCCAATACCTCCCCCCGCTCGATGTTAATATGTTCGAGCATATCACAGTCCCCCCGCCCTATTTCTATGTCTACATCGTCCTTCTCCATAGTGAAAACAGACGCAAAAAATTCATTCAGAACCCCTCCTACATCTTCCGGCTCCACACACAGATTGCCACTTTTGTCCCTAATGGGCCCTATTTTTTCCCTAGTTATCCTCTTACCCTTAATATACTTATAAAACATCTTCGGATTTTCCTTTATTTTGCTTGCCAGTGTTATTTCATGGCCCCTCCTTGATCTCCTAATTTCTTTTTTAAGTATCCCCCTGCACTTTTTGTACTCCTCTAGGGCTTCCTCCGTCTTTAGCCTTTTGTATCTACCAAAAGCCCTCCTTTTTTTCCTAATCCATTCCCGTATATCCCCTGACATCCAAGGTTCCCTGTGGTTTTTGGAACCACCCTTGACCTTTACGGGAACATGTTGCCATTGTATGTTCTCAATCTCCCTTCTGAAAGCCTCCCATTGCTCCGATGCGGATTTTCCTACAAGTAGCTGATCCCAGTCCATTTTGGCCAGATCCTGCCTTATCCTATTAAAATCGGCCTTCCCCCAATTTAGAACCTTTATTTCCGGCCCATCCCTGTCCTTTTCCATGGCCACCTTAAATCTTACCATATTATGGTCACTATCACCAAAGTGCTCACCTACTAGCACTTTTTCCACTTGGCCGGCCACATTCCCAAGAATTAGGTCCAGTACCGCCCCCTCTCTTGTAGGACTTTCTACATGCTGGCTCAAAAAGCTCTCCTGGATGCACTTTAAGAATTCTACACCCTCTGAGCCTTTCACACTCTGACTATCCCAGTTAATATTGGGGAAGTTGAAATCCCCCATTATTATTACCCTATTATTTGCACATTTCTCTGAGATTTGCCTACATATCTGTTCCTCTATCTCCCCCTGACTGTTTGGAGGCCTATAGTACACTCCCAGCAAAGTGCTTGCCCCCTTTTTGTTTTTAAGCTCCACCCATATGGCCTCATTAGAGGACCCTGCTAATATATCATCCCTCCTTACTGCAGTAATTGACTCCTTAATTAATATTGCGACACCCCCTCCTCTTATACCTCCCCCTCTGTCTCGCCTGAAGATTCTGTACCCCGGAATATTGAGCTGCCAGTCTTGCCCTTCCCTCAACCATGTCTCCGTGATAGCAACAATATCATACTCCCATGTGTTTATCAACACCTTCAGTTCATCCACCTTATTCGCAAGACTCCTTGCATTAAAATAGATGCCATCCAGCCTTGCCCTTATATATTTGCCCTGTCTACCAAGCTGACTTGTTTTTTTCTCTATAATTGGCTGTATGGGTCTGTATGGTCCAACGATCAGTGATTCTATAGGATGGGCCTGTATGGTCCAATGGGCAGTGAGTCTATAGGATGTGTGTGTATGGTCCAGTGGGCAGTGAGTCTATAGGATGGGTCTGTATGGTCCAATGGGCAGTAATTCTATAGGATGGGTCTGTATGGTCCAATGGGCAGTGTTTCTACAGGGTGGGTCTGTATGGTCCAATGGGCTGTGAATCTATAGCATAGGTTTGTGTAGTCCAATGGGCCATGATTCTATAGGATGGATCTGTATGGTCCAATGGGCAGTGAGTCTATAGGATGGGTCTTTGTGGTCCAATGGGCAGTGATTCTATAGGATGGATCTGTATGGTCCAATGGTCAGTGATTTTATAGGATGGGCCTGCATGGTCCAATGGGCAGTGAGTCTATAGGATGGGTCTGTATGGTCCAATAGGCAGTAATTCTATAGGATGGGTCTGTATGGTAAAATGGTCAGTGATTCTGTAGGATGGGCCTATATGGCCCGATGGGCAGTGAGTCTATAGGACGGGTCTGTGTGATTCAATGGGCAGTAAGTCTATACGATGGGTGGGTATGGTCCAATGGGCAGTGAGTCTATAGGATGGGTTTGTATGGTCCAATGGGCAGTGAGTCTATAGGATGGGTCTGTAGGGTCCAATGGGCTGTGAATCTAAAGCATACGTTTGTATGGTCTAATGGGCAGTGATTCTATAGGATGGATCTCTTTGGTCCAATGGGCAGTGAGTCTACAGGATGGGTCTGTGTGGTCCAATGGGCAGTGAGTCTATAGGATGGGTCTGTATGGTCCAATGGGCAGTGAGTCTATAGGATGGGTCTGTGTGGTGCAATGGGCAATGAGTCTATAGGATGGGTCTTAATGGTCCAATGGGCAGTGAGTCTATAGGATGGGTCTGTATGTTCCAATGGGCAGTGAGTCTATAGGATGGGTCCGTGTGGTCCAATTGGCAGTGATTCTATAGGATGGATCTGTATGGTCCAATGGGCAGTGATTCTATAGCATAGGGCTGTATGGTCCAATGGGCAGTGATTCTATAGGATGGATCTGTATGGTCCAATGGGCAGTGAATCTATAGGATGGGTCTGTATGGTCCAATGGTCAGTGATTCTATAGGATGGGCCTGTATGGTCCAATGGGCAGTGAGTCTATACGATGGGTGTGTATGGTCCAATGGGCAGTGAGTCTATAGGATGGGTTTGTATGGTCCAATAGTCAGTGATTCTATAGGATGGGTCTGTGTGGTCCAATGGGCAGTGAGTCTATACGATGGGTGTGTATGGTCCAATGGGCAGTGAGTCTATAGCATGGGTTTGTATGGTCCAATGGTCAGTGAGTCTATAGGATGGGTCTGTGTGGTCCAATGGACAGTGATTCTACAGGATGGATCTGTATGGTCCAAAGGGCAGTGAGTCTATAGGATGGGTCTGTATGGTCCAATGGGCAGTGGGTCTATAGAATGGGTCTGTATGGTCCAATGGGCAGTGAGTCTATAGGATGGGTCTGTGCAGTCCAATTGGCAGTGACTCTATAGGATGGGTCTGTATGGTCCAATGGGCAGTGAGTCTATTGGATGTGTCTGTGTGGTCCAATGGGCAGTGAGTCTATAGGATGGGTCTGTGTGGTCCAATGGGCAGTGATTCTATAGGACGGGTCTGTATGGTCCAATGGGCAGTGAGTCTATAGGATGTGTCTGTATGGTCCAATGGGCAGTGAGTCTATAGGATATGTCTGTATGGTCCAATGGGCAGTGAGTCTATAGGATGGGTCTGTATGGTCCAATGGGCAGTGAGTCTATAGGATGGGTCTGTATGTTCCTATGGGCAGTGTGTCTATAGGATGGGTCTGTATGGTCCAATGGGCAGTGATTCTATAGGATGGGTCTGTATGTTCCAATGGGCAGTGAGCCTATAGTATGTGTCTGTGTGGTCCAATGGGCAGTGAGTCTATAGGTTGTGTCTGTGTGGTCCAATGGGCAGTGATTCCATAGGACGGGTCTGTATGTTCCAATGGGCAGTGAGTCTATAGAATGGGTCTGTATGTTCCAATGGGCAGTGAGTCTATAGGATGTGTCTGTATGGTCCAATGGGCAGTGAGTCTATAGGATGGGTCTGTGTGGTCCAATGGGCAGTGATTCTATAGGATAGGTCTGTATGGTCCAATGGGCAGCGACTCTATAGGATGTGCCTGTATGGTCCAATGGGCAGTGACCTTATAGGATGGGTCTGTAAGGTCCAATGGGCAGTGAGTCTATAGGATGGGTCTGTATGGTCCAATGGGCAGTGATTCTATAGGATGGGTCTGTATGGTCCAATGGTCAGTGATTCTATAGGATGGGCCTGTATGGTCCATTTGGCAGTGAGTCTATAGGATGGGTCTGTATGGTCCAACGATCAGTGATTCTATAGGATGGGCCTGTATGGTCCAATGGGCAGTGAGTCTATAGGATGTGTGTGTATGGTCCAGTGGGCAGTGAGTCTATAGGATGGGTCTGTATGGTCCAATGGGCAGTAATTCTATAGAATGGGTCTGTATGGTCCAATGGGCAGTGTTTCTATAGGGTGGGTCTGTATGGTCCAATGGGCTGGGAATCTATAGCATAGGTTTGTATAGTCCAATGGGCCATGATTCTATAGGATGGACCTGTATGGTCCAATGGGCAGTGAGTCTATAGGATGGGTCTTTGTGGTCCAATGGGCAGTGATTCTATTGGATGGATCTGTATGGTCCAATGGTCAGTGATTTTATAGGATGGGCCTGCATGGTCCAATGGGCAGTGAGTCTATAGGATGGGTCTGTATGGTCCAATGGGCAGTAATTCTATAGGATGGGTCTGTATGGTCCAATGGTCAGTGATTCTATAGGATGGGTCTGTATGGCCCGATGGGCAGTGAGTCTATAGGACGGGTCTGTGTGATCCAATGGGCAGTAAGTCTATACGATGGGTGGGTATGGTCCAATGGGCAGTGAGTCTATAGGATGGGTTTGTATGGTCCAATGGGCAGTGAGTCTATAGGATGTGTCTGTAGGGTCCAATGGGTTGTGAATCTATAGCATAGGTTTGTATGGTCTAATGGGCAGTGATTCTATAGGATGGATCTCTTTGGTCCAATGGGCAGTGAGTCTACAGGATGGGTCTGTGTGGTCCAATGGGCAGTGAGTCTATAGGATGGGTCTGTATGGTCCAATGGGCAGTGAGTCTATAGGATGGGTCTGTGTGGTGCAATGGGCAGTGAGTCTATAGGATGGGTCTTAATGGTCCAATGGGCAGTGAGTCTATAGGATGGGTCTGTATGTTCCAATGGGCAGTGAGTCTATAGGATGGGTCCGTGTGGTCCAATTGGCAGTGATTCTATAGGATGGATCTGTATGGTCCAATGGGCAGTGATTCTATAGCATAGGGCTGTATAGTCCAATGGGCAGTGAGTCTATAGGTTGTGTCTGTGTGGTCCAATGGGCAGTGATTCCATAGGACGGGTCTGTATGTTCCAATGGGCAGTGAGTCTATAGAATGGGTCTGTATGTTCCAATGGGCAGTGAGTCTATAGGATGTGTCTGTATGATCCAATGGGCAGTGAGTCTATAGGATGGGTCTGTGTGGTCCAATGGGCAGCGACTCTATAGGATGTGCCTGTATGGTCCAATGGGCAGTGACCTTATAGGATGGGTCTGTAAGGTCCAATGGGCAGTGAGTCTATAGGATGGGTCTGTATGGTCCAATGGGCAGTGATTCTATAGGATGGGTCTGTATGGTCCAATGGTCAGTGATTCTATAGGATGGGCCTGTATGGTCCATTTGGCAGTGAGTCTATAGGATGGGTCTGTATGGTCCAACGATCAGTGATTCTATAGGATGGGCCTGTATGGTCCAATGGGCAGTGAGTCTATAGGATGTGTGTGTATGGTCCAGTGGGCAGTGAGTCTATAGGATGGGTCTGTATGGTCCAATGGGCAGTAATTCTATAGAATGGGTCTGTATGGTCCAATGGGCAGTGTTTCTATAGGGTGGGTCTGTATGGTCCAATGGGCTGTGAATCTATAGCATAGGTTTGTATAGTCCAATGGGCCATGATTCTATAGGATGGATCTGTATGGTCCAATGGGCAGTGAGTCTATAGGATGGGTCTTTGTGGTCCAATGGGCAGTGATTCTATTGGATGGATCTGTATGGTCCAATGGTCAGTGATTTTATAGGATGGGCCTGCATGGTCCAATGGGCAGTGAGTCTATAGGATGGGTCTGTATGGTCCAATGGGCAGTAATTCTATAGGATGGGTCTGTATGGTCCAATGGTCAGTGATTCTATAGGATGGGCCTGTATGGCCCGATGGGCAGTGAGTCTATAGGACGGGTCTGTGTGATCCAATGGGCAGTAAGTCTATACGATGGGTGGGTATGGTCCAATGGGCAGTGAGTCTATAGGATGGGTCTGTATGGTCCAATGGGCAGTGAGTCTATAGGATGTGTCTGTGTGGTCCAATGGGCAGTGAGTCTATAGGACGGGTCTGTGTGGTCCAATGGGCAGTGATTCTATAGGACGGGTCTGTATGGTCCAATGGGCAGTGAGTCTAGAGGATGTGTCTGTATGGTCCAATGGGCAGTGAGTCTATAGGATATGTCTGTATGGTCCAATGGGCAGTGAGTCTATAGGATGGGTCTGTATGGTCCAATGGGCAGTGATTCTATAGAATGGGTCTGTATGTTCCAATGGGCAGTGAGCCTATAGTATGTGTCTGTGGGGTCCAATGGGCAGTGAGTCTATAGGTTGTGTCTGTGTGGTCCAATGGGCAGTGATTCCATAGGACGGGTCTGTATGTTCCAATGGGCAGTGAGTCTATAGAATGGGTCTGTATGTTCCAATGGGCAGTGAGTCTATAGGATGTGTCTGTATGGTCCAATGGGCAGTGAGTCTATAGGATGGGTCTGTGTGGTCCAACGATCAGTGATTCTATAGGATGGGCCTGTATGGTCCAATGGGCAGTGAGTCTATAGGATGTGTGTGTGTGGTCCAGTGGGCAGTGAGTCTATAGGATGGGTCTGTATGGTCCAATGGGCAGTAATTCTATAGAATGGGTCTGTATGGTCCAATGGGCAGTGTTTCTATAGGGTGGGTCTGTATGGTCCAATGGGCTGTGAATCTATAGCATAGGTTTGTATAGTCCAATGGGCCATGATTCTATAGGATGGATCTGTATGGTCCAATGGGCAGTGAGTCTATAGAATGGCTCTTTGTGGTCCAATGGGCAGTGATTCTATTGGATGGATCTGTATGGTCCAATGGTCAGTGATTGTATAGGATGGGCCTGCATGGTCCAATGGGCAGTGAGTCTATAGGATGGGTCTGTATGGTCCAATGGGCAGTAATTCTATAGGATGGGTCTGTATGGTCCAATGGTCAGTGATTCTATAGGATGGGCCTGTATGGCTCGATGGGCAGTGAGTCTATAGGACGGGTCTGTGTGATCCAATGGGCAGTAAGTCTATACGATGGGTGGGTATGGTCCAATGGGCAGTGAGTCTATAGGATGGGTTTGTATGGTCCAATGGGCAGTGAGTCTATAGGATGGGTCTGTAGGGTCCAATGGGTTGTGAATCTATAGCATAGGTTTGTATGGTCAAATGGGCAGTGATTCTATAGGATGGATCTCTTTGGTCCAATGGGCAGTGAGTCTACAGGATGGGTCTGTGTGGTCCAATGGGCAGTGAGTCTATAGGATGGGTCTGTATGGTCCAATGGGCAGTGAGTCTATAGGATGGGTCTGTGTGGTGCAATGGGCAGTGAGTCTGTAGGATGGGTCTTAATGGTCCAATGGGCAGTGAGTCTAAAGGATGGGTCTGTATGTTCCAATGGGCAGTGAGTCTATAGGATGGGTCCGTGTGGTCCAATTGGCAGTGATTCTATAGGATGGATCTGTATGGTCCAATGGGCAGTGATTCTATAGCATAGGGCTGTATGGTCCAATGGGCAGTGAGTCTATAGGTTGTGTCTGTGTGGTCCAATGGGCAGTGATTCCATAGGACGGGTCTGTATGTTCCAATGGGCAGTGAGTCTATAGAATGGGTCTGTATGTTCCAATGGGCAGTGAGTCTATAGGATGTGTCTGTATGATCCAATGGGCAGTGAGTCTATAGGATGGGTCTGTGTGGTCCAATGGGCAGTGGTTCTATAGGATAGGTCTGTATGGTCCAATGGGCAGCGACTCTATAGGATGTGCCTGTATGGTCCAATGGGCAGTGACCTTATAGGATGGGTCTGTAAGGTCCAATGGGCAGTGAGTCTATAGGATGGGTCTGTATGGTCCAATGGGCAGTGATTCTATAGGATGGGTCTGTATGGTCCAATGGTCAGTGATTCTATAGGATGGGCCTGTATGGTCCATTTGGCAGTGAGTCTATAGGATGGGTCTGTATGGTCCAACGATCAGTGATTCTATAGGATGGGCCTGTATGGTCCAATGGGCAGTGAGTCTATAGGATGTGTGTGTATGGTCCAGTGGGCAGTGAGTCTATAGGATGGGTCTGTATGGTCCAATGGGCAGTAATTCTATAGAATGGGTCTGTATGGTCCAATGGGCAGTGTTTCTATAGGGTGGGTCTGTATGGTCCAATGGGCTGTGAATCTACAGCACAGGTTTGTATAGTCCAATGGGCCATGATTCTATAGGATGGATCTGTATGGTCCAATGGGCAGTGAGTCTATAGGATGGGTCTTTGTGGTCCAATGGGCAGTGAATCTATTGGATGGATCTGTATGGTCCAATGGTCAGTGATTTTATAGGATGGGCCTGCATGGTCCAATGGGCAGTGAGTCTATAGGATGGGTCTGTATGGTCCAATAGGCAGTGCATCTATAGGATGGGTCTGTATGGTCCAATGGGCAGTGAGTCTACAGGATGGGTCTGTGTGGTCCAATGGGCAGTGATTCTATAGCATAGGTCTGTATGGTCTAATGGGCAGTGATTCTATAGGATGGATCTGTATGGTCCAATGGTCAGTGATTTTATAGGATGGGCCTGCATGGTCCAATGGGCAGTGAGTCTATAGGATGGGTCTGTATGGTCCAATGGGCAGTAATTCTATAGGATGGGTCTGTATGGTCCAATGGGCAGTGTTTCTACAGGGTGGGTCTGTATGGTCCAATGGGCTGTGAATCTATAGCATAGGTTTGTGTAGTCCAATGGGCCATGATTCTATAGGATGGATCTGTATGGTCCAATGGGCAGTGAGTCTATAGGATGGGTCTTTGTGGTCCAATGGGCAGTGATTCTATAGGATGGATCTGTATGGTCCAATGGTCAGTGATTTTATAGGATGGGCCTGCATGGTCCAATGGGCAGTGAGTCTATAGGATGGGTCTGTATGGTCCAATAGGCAGTAATTCTATAGGATGGGTCTGTATGGTAAAATGGTCAGTGATTCTATAGGATGGGCCTATATGGCCCGATGGGCAGTGAGTCTATAGGACGGGTCTGTGTGATTCAATGGGCAGTAAGTCTATACGATGGGTGGGTATGGTCCAATGGGCAGTGAGTCTATAGGATGGGTTTGTATGGTCCAATGGGCAGTGAGTCTATAGGATGGGTCTGTAGGGTCCAATGGGCTGTGAATCTAAAGCATACGTTTGTATGGTCTAATGGGCAGTGATTCTATAGGATGGATCTCTTTGGTCCAATGGGCAGTGAGTCTACAGGATGGGTCTGTGTGGTCCAATGGGCAGTGAGTCTATAGGATGGGTCTGTATGGTCCAATGGGCAGTGAGTCTATAGGATGGGTCTGTGTGGTGCAATGGGCAATGAGTCTATAGGATGGGTCTTAATGGTCCAATGGGCAGTGAGTCTATAGGATGGGTCTGTATGTTCCAATGGGCAGTGAGTCTATAGGATGGGTCCGTGTGGTCCAATTGGCAGTGATTCTATAGGATGGATCTGTATGGTCCAATGGGCAGTGATTCTATAGCATAGGGCTGTATGGTCCAATGGGCAGTGATTCTATAGGATGGATCTGTATGGTCCAATGGGCAGTGAATCTATAGGATGGGTCTGTATGGTCCAATGGTCAGTGATTCTATAGGATGGGCCTGTATGGTCCAATGGGCAGTGAGTCTATACGATGGGTGTGTATGGTCCAATGGGCAGTGAGTCTATACGATGGGTTTGTATGGTCCAATAGTCAGTGATTCTATAGGATAGGTCTGTATGGTCCAATGGGCAGCGACTCTATAGGATGTGCCTGTATGGTCCAATGGGCAGTGACCTTATAGGATGGGTCTGTAAGGTCCAATGGGCAGTGAGTCTATAGGATGGGTCTGTATGGTCCAATGGGCAGTGATTCTATAGGATGGGTCTGTATGGTCCAATGGTCAGTGATTCTATAGGATGGGCCTGTATGGTCCATTTGGCAGTGAGTCTATAGGATGGGTCTGTATGGTCCAACGATCAGTGATTCTATAGGATGGGCCTGTATGGTCCAATGGGCAGTGAGTCTATAGGATGTGTGTGTATGGTCCAGTGGGCAGTGAGTCTATAGGATGGGTCTGTATGGTCCAATGGGCAGTAATTCTATAGAATGGGTCTGTATGGTCCAATGGGCAGTGTTTCTATAGGGTGGGTCTGTATGGTCCAATGGGCTGGGAATCTATAGCGTAGGTTTGTATAGTCCAATGGGCCATGATTCTATAGGATGGACCTGCATGGTCCAATGGGCAGTGAGTCTATAGGATGGGTCTTTGTGGTCCAATGGGCAGTGATTCTATTGGATGGATCTGTATGGTCCAATGGTCAGTGATTTTATAGGATGGGCCTGCATGGTCCAATGGGCAGTGAGTCTATAGGATGGGTCTGTATGGTCCAATGGGCAGTAATTCTATAGGATGGGTCTGTATGGTCCAATGGTCAGTGATTCTATAGGATGGGCCTGTATGGTCCAATGGGCAGTGAGTCTATACGATGGGTGTGTATGGTCCAATGGGCAGTGAGTCTATAGCATGGGTTTGTATGGTCCAATGGTCAGTGAGTCTATAGGATGGATCTGTGTGGTCCAATGGACAGTGATTCTACAGGATGGATCTGTATGGTCCAAAGGGCAGTGAGTCTATAGGATGGGTCTGTATGGTCCAATGGGCAGTGGGTCTATAGAATGGGTCTGTATGGTCCAATGGGCAGTGAGTCTATAGGATGGGTCTGTGCGGTCCAATTGGCAGTGACTCTATAGGATGGGTCTGTATGGTCCAATGGGCAGTGAGTCTATTGGATGTGTCTGTGTGGTCCAATGGGCAGTGAGTCTATAGGATGGGTCTGTGTGGTCCAATGGGCAGTGATTCTATAGGACGGGTCTGTATGGTCCAATGGGCAGTGAGTCTATAGGATGTGTCTGTATGGTCCAATGGGCAGTGAGTCTATAGGATATGTCTGTATGGTCCAATGGGCAGTGAGTCTATAGGATGGGTCTGTATGGTCCAATGGGCAGTGAGTCTATAGGATGGGTCTGTATGTTCCTATGGGCAGTGTGTCTATAGGATGGGTCTGTATGGTCCAATGGGCAGTGATTCTATAGGATGGGTCTGTATGTTCCAATGGGCAGTGAGCCTATAGTATGTGTCTGTGTGGTCCAATGGGCAGTGAGTCTATAGGTTGTGTCTGTGTGGTCCAATGGGCAGTGATTCCATCGGACGGGTCTGTATGTTCCAATGGGCAGTGAGTCTATAGAATGGGTCTGTATGTTCCAATGGGCAGTGAGTCTATAGGATGTGTCTGTATGGTCCAATGGGCAGTGAGTCTATAGGATGGGTCTGTGTGGTCCAATGGGCAGTGATTCTATAGGATAGGTCTGTATGGTCCAATGGGCAGCGACTCTATAGGATGTGCCTGTATGGTCCAATGGGCAGTGACCTTATAGGATGGGTCTGTAAGGTCCAATGGGCAGTGAGTCTATAGGATGGGTCTGTATGGTCCAATGGGCAGTGATTCTATAGGATGGGTCTGTATGGTCCAATGGTCAGTGATTCTATAGGATGGGCCTGTATGGTCCATTTGGCAGTGAGTCTATAGGATGGGTCTGTATGGTCCAACGATCAGTGATTCTATAGGATGGGCCTGTATGGTCCAATGGGCAGTGAGTCTATAGGATGTGTGTGTATGGTCCAGTGGGCAGTGAGTCTATAGGATGGGTCTGTATGGTCCAATGGGCAGTAATTCTATAGAATGGGTCTGTATGGTCCAATGGGCAGTGTTTCTATAGGGTGGGTCTGTATGGTCCAATGGGCTGGGAATCTATAGCATAGGTTTGTATAGTCCAATGGGCCATGATTCTATAGGATGGACCTGTATGGTCCAATGGGCAGTGAGTCTATAGGATGGGTCTTTGTGGTCCAATGGGCAGTGATTCTATTGGATGGATCTGTATGGTCCAATGGTCAGTGATTTTATAGGATGGGCCTGCATGGTCCAATGGGCAGTGAGTCTATAGGATGGGTCTGTATGGTCCAATGGGCAGTAATTCTATAGGATGGGTCTGTATGGTCCAATGGTCAGTGATTCTATAGGATGGGCCTGTATGGCCCGATGGGCAGTGAGTCTATAGGACGGGTCTGTGTGATCCAATGGGCAGTAAGTCTATACGATGGGTGGGTATGGTCCAATGGGCAGTGAGTCTATAGGATGGGTTTGTATGGTCCAATGGGCAGTGAGTCTATAGGATGTGTCTGTAGGGTCCAATGGGTTGTGAATCTATAGCATAGGTTTGTATGGTCTAATGGGCAGTGATTCTATAGGATGGATCTCTTTGGTCCAATGGGCAGTGAGTCTACAGGATGGGTCTGTGTGGTCCAATGGGCAGTGAGTCTATAGGATGGGTCTGTATGGTCCAATGGGCAGTGAGTCTATAGGATGGGTCTGTGTGGTGCAATGGGCAGTGAGTCTATAGGATGGGTCTGTATGGTCCAATGGGCAGTGAGTCTATAGAATGGGTCTGTATGGTCCAATGGGCAGTGAGTCTATAGGATGGGTCTGTGCGGTCCAATTGGCAGTGACTCTATAGGATGGGTCTGTATGGTCCAATGGGCAGTGAGTCTATTGGATGTGTCTGTGTGGTCCAATGGGCAGTGAGTCTATAGGATGGGTCTGTGTGGTCCAATGGGCAGTGATTCTATAGGACGGGTCTGTATGGTCCAATGGGCAGTGAGTCTATAGGATGTGTCTGTATGGTCCAATGGGCAGTGAGTCTATAGGATATGTCTGTATGGTCCAATGGGCAGTGAGTCTATAGGATGGGTCTGTATGGTCCAATGGGCAGTGAGTCTATAGGATGGGTCTGTATGTTCCTATGGGCAGTGTGTCTATAGGATGGGTCTGTATGGTCCAATGGGCAGTGATTCTATAGGATGGGTCTGTATGTTCCAATGGGCAGTGAGCCTATAGTATGTGTCTGTGTGGTCCAATGGGCAGTGAGTCTATAGGTTGTGTCTGTGTGGTCCAATGGGCAGTGATTCCATCGGACGGGTCTGTATGTTCCAATGGGCAGTGAGTCTATAGAATGGGTCTGTATGTTCCAATGGGCAGTGAGTCTATAGGATGTGTCTGTATGGTCCAATGGGCAGTGAGTCTATAGGATGGGTCTGTGTGGTCCAATGGGCAGTGATTCTATAGGATAGGTCTGTATGGTCCAATGGGCAGCGACTCTATAGGATGTGCCTGTATGGTCCAATGGGCAGTGACCTTATAGGATGGGTCTGTAAGGTCCAATGGGCAGTGAGTCTATAGGATGGGTCTGTATGGTCCAATGGGCAGTGATTCTATAGGATGGGTCTGTATGGTCCAATGGTCAGTGATTCTATAGGATGGGCCTGTATGGTCCATTTGGCAGTGAGTCTATAGGATGGGTCTGTATGGTCCAACGATCAGTGATTCTATAGGATGGGCCTGTATGGTCCAATGGGCAGTGAGTCTATAGGATGTGTGTGTATGGTCCAGTGGGCAGTGAGTCTATAGGATGGGTCTGTATGGTCCAATGGGCAGTAATTCTATAGAATGGGTCTGTATGGTCCAATGGGCAGTGTTTCTATAGGGTGGGTCTGTATGGTCCAATGGGCTGGGAATCTATAGCATAGGTTTGTATAGTCCAATGGGCCATGATTCTATAGGATGGACCTGTATGGTCCAATGGGCAGTGAGTCTATAGGATGGGTCTTTGTGGTCCAATGGGCAGTGATTCTATTGGATGGATCTGTATGGTCCAATGGTCAGTGATTTTATAGGATGGGCCTGCATGGTCCAATGGGCAGTGAGTCTATAGGATGGGTCTGTATGGTCCAATGGGCAGTAATTCTATAGGATGGGTCTGTATGGTCCAATGGTCAGTGATTCTATAGGATGGGCCTGTATGGCCCGATGGGCAGTGAGTCTATAGGACGGGTCTGTGTGATCCAATGGGCAGTAAGTCTATACGATGGGTGGGTATGGTCCAATGGGCAGTGAGTCTATAGGATGGGTTTGTATGGTCCAATGGGCAGTGAGTCTATAGGATGTGTCTGTAGGGTCCAATGGGTTGTGAATCTATAGCATAGGTTTGTATGGTCTAATGGGCAGTGATTCTATAGGATGGATCTCTTTGGTCCAATGGGCAGTGAGTCTACAGGATGGGTCTGTGTGGTCCAATGGGCAGTGAGTCTATAGGATGGGTCTGTATGGTCCAATGGGCAGTGAGTCTATAGGATGGGTCTGTGTGGTGCAATGGGCAGTGAGTCTATAGGATGGGTCTTAATGGTCCAATGGGCAGTGAGTCTATAGGATGGGTCTGTATGATCCAATGGGCAGTGAGTCTATAGGATGGGTCCGTGTGGTCCAATTGGCAGTGATTCTATAGGATGGATCTGTATGGTCCAATGGGCAGTGATTCTATAGCATAGGGCTGTATAGTCCAATGGGCAGTGAGTCTATAGGTTGTGTCTGTGTGGTCCAATGGGCAGTGATTCCATAGGACGGGTCTGTATGTTCCAATGGGCAGTGAGTCTATAGAATGGGTCTGTATGTTCCAATGGGCAGTGAGTCTATAGGATGTGTCTGTATGATCCAATGGGCAGTGAGTCTATAGGATGGGTCTGTGTGGTCCAATGGGCAGTGATTCTATAGGATAGGTCTGTATGGTCCAATGGGCAGCGACTCTATAGGATGTGCCTGTATGGTCCAATGGGCAGTGACCTTATAGGATGGGTCTGTAAGGTCCAATGGGCAGTGAGTCTATAGGATGTGTGTGTATGGTCCAATGGGCAGTGATTCTATAGGATGGGTCTGTATGGTCCAATGGTCAGTGATTCTATAGGATGGGCCTGTATGGTCCATTTGGCAGTGAGTCTATAGGATGGGTCTGTATGGTCCAACGATCAGTGATTCTATAGGATGGGCCTGTATGGTCCAGTGGGCAGTGAGTCTATAGGATGGGTCTGTATGGTCCAATGGGCAGTAATTCTATAGAATGGGTCTGTATGGTCCAATGGGCAGTGTTTCTATAGGGTGGGTCTGTATGGTCCAATGGGCTGTGCATCTATAGCATAGGTTTGTATAGTCCAATGGGCCATGATTCTATAGGATGGATCTGTATGGTCCAATGGGCAGTGAGTCTATAGGATGGGTCTTTGTGGTCCAATGGGCAGTGATTCTATTGGATGGATCTGTATGGTCCAATGGTCAGTGATTTTATAGGATGGACCTGCATGGTCCAATGGGCAGTGAGTCTATAGGATGGGTCTGTATGGTCCAATGGGCAGTAATTCTATAGGATGGGTCTGTATGGTCCAATGGTCAGTGATTCTATAGGATGGGCCTGTATGGCCCGATGGGCAGTGAGTCTATAGGACGGGTCTGTGTGATCCAATGGGCAGTAAGTCTATACGATGGGTGGGTATGGTCCAATGGGCAGTGAGTCTATAGGATGGGTCTGTATGGTCCAATGGGCAGTGAGTCTATAGGATGTGTCTGTGTGGTCCAATGGGCAGTGAGTCTATAGGACGGGTCTGTGTGGTCCAATGGGCAGTGATTCTATAGGACGGGTCTGTATGGTCCAATGGGCAGTGAGTCTATAGGATGTGTCTGTATGGTCCAATGGGCAGTGAGTCTATAGGATATGTCTGTCTGGTCCAATGGGCAGTGAGTCTATAGGATGGGTCTGTATGGTCCAATGGGCAGTGATTCTATAGGATGGGTCTGTATGTTCCAATGGGCAGTGAGCCTATAGTATGTGTCTGTGGGGTCCAATGGGCAGTGAGTCTATAGGTTGTGTCTGTGTGGTCCAATGGGCAGTGATTCCATAGGACGGGTCTGTATGTTCCAATGGGCAGTGAGTCTATAGAATGGGTCTGTATGTTCCAATGGGCAGTGAGTCTATAGGATGTGTCTGTATGGTCCAATGGGCAGTGAGTCTATAGGATGGGTCTGTGTGGTCCAACGATCAGTGATTCTATAGGATGGGCCTGTATGGTCCAATGGGCAGTGAGTCTATAGGATGTGTGTGTGTGGTCCAGTGGGCAGTGAGTCTATAGGATGGGTCTGTATGGTCCAATGGGCAGTAATTCTATAGAATGGGTCTGTATGGTCCAATGGGCAGTGTTTCTATAGGGTGGGTCTGTATGGTCCAATGGGCTGTGAATCTATAGCATAGGTTTGTATAGTCCAATGGGCCATGATTCTATAGGATGGATCTGTATGGTCCAATGGGCAGTGAGTCTATAGGATGGCTCTTTGTGGTCCAATGGGCAGTGATTCTATTGGATGGATCTGTATGGTCCAATGGTCAGTGATTGTATAGGATGGGCCTGCATGGTCCAATGGGCAGTGAGTCTATAGGATGGGTCTGTATGGTCCAATGGGCAGTAATTCTATAGGATGGGTCTGTATGGTCCAATGGTCAGTGATTCTATAGGATGGGCCTGTATGGCCCGATGGGCAGTGAGTCTATAGGACGGGTCTGTGTGATCCAATGGGCAGTAAGTCTATACGATGGGTGGGTATGGTCCAATGGGCAGTGAGTCTATAGGATGGGTTTGTATGGTCCAATGGGCAGTGAGTCTATAGGATGGGTCTGTAGGGTCCAATGGGTTGTGAATCTATAGCATAGGTTTGTATGGTCAAATGGGCAGTGATTCTATAGGATGGATCTCTTTGGTCCAATGGGCAGTGAGTCTACAGGATGGGTCTGTGTGGTCCAATGGGCAGTGAGTCTATAGGATGGGTCTGTATGGTCCAATGGGCAGTGAGTCTATAGGATGGGTCTGTGTGGTGCAATGGGCAGTGAGTCTGTAGGATGGGTCTTAATGGTCCAATGGGCAGTGAGTCTAAAGGATGGGTCTCTATGTTCCAATGGGCAGTGAGTCTATAGGATGGGTCCGTGTGGTCCAATTGGCAGTGATTCTATAGGATGGATCTGTATGGTCCAATGGGCAGTGATTCTATAGCATAGGGCTGTATGGTCCAATGGGCAGTGAGTCTATAGGTTGTGTCTGTGTGGTCCAATGGGCAGTGATTCCATAGGACGGGTCTGTATGTTCCAATGGGCAGTGAGTCTATAGAATGGGTCTGTATGTTCCAATGGGCAGTGAGTCTATAGGATGTGTCTGTATGATCCAATGGGCAGTGAGTCTATAGGATGGGTCTGTGTGGTCCAATGGGCAGTGATTCTATAGGATAGGTCTGTATGGTCCAATGGGCAGCGACTCTATAGGATGTGCCTGTATGGTCCAATGGGCAGTGACCTTATAGGATGGGTCTGTAAGGTCCAATGGGCAGTGAGTCTATAGGATGGGTCTGTATGGTCCAATGGGCAGTGATTCTATAGGATGGGTCTGTATGGTCCAATGGTCAGTGATTCTATAGGATGGGCCTGTATGGTCCATTTGGCAGTGAGTCTATAGGATGGGTCTGTATGGTCCAACGATCAGTGATTCTATAGGATGGGCCTGTATGCTCCAATGGGCAGTGAGTCTATAGGATGTGTGTGTATGGTCCAGTGGGCAGTGAGTCTATAGGATGGGTCTGTATGGTCCAATGGGCAGTAATTCTATAGAATGGGTCTGTATGGTCCAATGGGCAGTGTTTCTATAGGGTGGGTCTGTATGGTCCAATGGGCTGTGAATCTACAGCACAGGTTTGTATAGTCCAATGGGCCATGATTCTATAGGATGGATCTGTATGGTCCAATGGGCAGTGAGTCTATAGGATGGGTCTTTGTGGTCCAATGGGCAGTGAATCTATTGGATGGATCTGTATGGTCCAATGGTCAGTGATTTTATAGGATGGGCCTGCATGGTCCAATGGGCAGTGAGTCTATAGGATGGGTCTGTATGATCCAATGGGCAGTAATTCTATAGGATGGGTCTGTATGGTCCAATGGTCAGTGATTCTATAGGATGGGCCTGTATGGCCCGATGGGCAGTGAGTCTATAGGACGGGTCTGTGTGATCCAATGGGCAGTAAGTGTATACGATGGGTGGGTATGGTCCAATGGGCAGTGAGTCTATAGGATGGGTTTGTATGGTCCAATGGGCAGTGAGTCTATAGGATGGGTCTGTAGGGTCCAATGGGTTGTGAATCTATAGCATAGGTTTGTATGGTCTAATGGGCAGTGATTCTATAGGATGGATCTCTTTGGTCCAATGGGCTGTGAGTCTACAGGATGGGTCTGTGTGGTCCAATGGGCAGTGAGTCTATAGGATGGGTCTGTATGGTCCAATGGGCAGTGAGTCTATAGGATGGGTCTGTGTGGTGCAATGGGCAGTGAGTCTATAGGATGGGTCTTAATGGTCCAATGGGCAGTGAGTCTATAGGATGGGTCTGTATGTTCCAATGGGCAGTGAGTCTATAGGATGGGTCCGTGTGGTCCAATTGGCAGTGATTCTATAGGATGGATCTGTATGGTCCAATGGGCAGTGATTCTATAGCATAGGGCTGTATGGTCCAATGGGCAGTGATTCTATAGGATGGATCTGTATGGTCCAATGGGCAGTGAATCTATAGGATGGGTCTGTATGGTCCAATGGTCAGTGATTCTATAGGATGGGCCTGTATGGTCCAATGGGCAGTGAGTCTATACGATGGGTGTGTATGGTCCAATGGGCAGTGAGTCTATAGGATGGGTTTGTATGGTCCAATGGTCAGTGATTCTACAGGATGGGTCTGTGTGGTCCAATGGGCAGTTAATCTATAGGATGGGTCTGTATGGTCCAATGGACAGTGAGTCTATAGGATGGGTCTGTATGGTCCAATAGGCAGTGCGTCTATAGAATGGGTCTGTATGGTCCAATGGGCAGTGAGTCTACAGGATGGGTCTGTATGGTCCAATGGGCATCAATTCTATAGGATGGGTCTGTATGGTCCAATGGTCAGTGATTCTATAGGATGGGTCTGTATGGTCCAATGGACAGTGAGTCTATAGGATGTGTCTGTATGGTCCAATAGGCAGTGCGCCTATAGGATGGGTCTGTATGGTCCAATGGGCAGTGAGTCTACAGGATGGGTCTGTGTGGCCTAATTGGCAGTGATTCTATAGGATGGATCTGTATGGTGCAATGGGCTGTGATTCTATAGAATGGGTCTGTATGATCCAATGGGCAGTGAGTCTATAGGATGGGTCTTTGTGGTCCAATGGGCAGTGATTCTATAGGATGGATCTGTATGGTCCAATGGGCAGTGAGTCTATAGGATGGGTCTTTGTGGTCCAATGGGCAGTGATTCTATTGGATGGATCTGTATGGTCCAATGGTCAGTGATTTTATAGGATGGGCCTGTATGGTCCAATGGGCAGTGAGTCAAAAGGATGGGTCTGTATGGTCCAATGGCAGTAATTCTATAGGATGGGTCTGTATGGTCCAATGGTCAGTGATTCTATAGGATGGGCCTGTATGGCCCGATGGGCAGCGAGTCTATAGGATGGGTCTGTGTGATCCAATGGACAGTAAGTCTATACGATGGGTGGGTATGGTCCGATGGGCAGTGAGTCTATAGGATGGGTCTGTATGGTCCAATGGGCAGTGAGTCTATAGGATGGGTCTGCAGGGTCCAATGGGCTGTGAATCTATAGCATAGGTTTGTATGGTCTAATGGGCAGTGATTTTATAGGATGGATCTGTATGGTCCAATGGGCAGTGAGTCTACAGGATGGGTCTGTGTATTCCAGTGGGCAGTGAGTCTATAGGATGGGTCTGTATGGTCCAATAGGCAGTGAGTCTATAGGATGGGTCTGTATGGTCCAATGGGCTGTGATTCTATAGGATGGATCTGTATGGTCCAATGGGCAGTGAGTCTATAGGATGGGTCTGTGTGGTGCAATGGGCAGTGAGTCTATAGGATGGGTCTTAATGGTCCAATGGGCAGTGAGTCTATAGGATGGGTCTGTATGTTCCAATGGGCAGTGAGTCTATACGATGGGTCCGTGTGGTCCAATTGGCAGTGATTCTATAGGATGGATCTGTATGGTCCAATGGGCAGTGATTCTATAGCATAGGGCTGTATGGTCCAATGGGCAGTGATTCTATAGGATGGATCTGTATGGTCCAATGGGCATTGAGTCTATAGGATGGGTCTGTATGGTCCAATGGTCAGTGATTCTATAGGATGGGCCTGTATGGGCAAAATGGGCAGTGAGTCTATACAATGGGTGTGTATGGTCCAATGGGCAGTGAGTCTATAGGATGGGTTTCGATGGTCCAATGGTTAGTGAGTCTATAGGATGGGTCTGTGTGGTCCAATGGGCAGTGAATCTATAGGATGGGTCTGTATGGTCCAATGGACAGTGAGTCTATAGGATGGGTCTGTATGGTCCAATGGGCAGTGAGTCTACAGGATGGGTCTGTGTGGTCCAATGGGCAGTGATACTATAGGATGGATCAGTATGGTGCAATGGGCTGTGATTCTATAGGATGGGTCTGTATGGTCCAATGGGCAGTGAGTCTATAGGATGGGTCTGTGTGGTCCAATGGGCAGTGAGTCTATAGGATGGGTCTGTGTGGTCCAATGGGCAGTGATTCTATAGGATGGGTCTGTATGGTCCAATGGGCAGTGAGTCTGCAGGATGGGTATGTATGGTCCAATGGGCAGTGAGTCTATAGAATGGGTTTGTGTGGTCCAATGGGCAGTGAGTCTATAGGATGGGTCTGTATAGTCCAATGGGCAGTGAGTCTATAGGATGGGTCTGTATAGTCCAATGGGCATTGAGTCTATAGGATGGGTCTGTATGGTCCAATGGGCAGTGAGTCTATAGGATGAATCTGGATGGTCCCATGGGCAGTGAGTCTATAGGATGGATCTGTATGGTCCAATGGGCAGTGAGTCTATAGAATGGGTCTGTATGGTCCAATGGGCAGTGAGTCTATAGGATGAATCTTTATGGCCCAATGGGCAGTGAGTCTATAGGATGAATATGTATGGTCCCATGGGCAGTGAGTCTATAGGATGGGTCTGTATGGTCCAATGGGCATGAGTCTATAGGATGGGTCTGTATGGTCCAATGGGCAGTAAATCTATAGGATGAATCTGTATGGTCCAATGGGCAGTGAGTCTATAGGATGAACCTGTATGGTCCAATGGGCAGTGATTCTATAGGATGAATCTGTATGGTCCAATGGGCAGTGAGTCTATAGGATGGGTCTGTATGGTGCAGTGGGCAGTGAGTCTATAGGATGAATCTGTATGGTCCAATGGGCAGTGAGTCTATAGGATGAATCTGTATGGTCCAATGGGCAGTGATTCCATTGGATGAATCTGTATGGTCCCATGGGCAATGAGTCTATAGGATGAATCTGTATGGTCCAATGGGCAGTGATTCTATAGGATGGGTCTGTATGGTCCAATGGGCAGTGAGTCTATAGGATGGGTATGTATGGTCCAATGGGCCGTGAGTCTATAGGATGAATCTGTATGGTCCAATGTGCAGTGATTCTATAGGATGGGTCTGTATGGTCCCATGGGCAGTGAGTCTATAGGATGTGTCTGTATGGTCCCATGGGCAGTGAGTCTATAGGATGGGTCTGTATGGTCCCATGGGCAGTGATTCTATAGGATGGGCCTGTATGGTCCAATGGGCAGTGAGTCTATAGGATGGGTCTGTATAGTCCCATGGGCAGTGAGTCTACAGGATGGGTCTGTGTGGTCCAATGGGCAGTCATTCTATACCATGAATCTGTATGGTCCCATGGGCAGTGAGTCTATAGAATGAATCTGTATGGTCCAATGGGCAGTGATTCTATAGGATGGATCTGTATGGTCCCATGGGCAGTGAGTCTATAGGATGGGTCTTTGTGGTCCAATGGGCAGTCATTCTATAGCATGAATCTCTATGGTCCCATGGGCAGTGAGTCTATAGAATGAATCTGTATGGTCCAATGGGCAGTGAGTCTATAGAATGGGTCTGTGTGGTCCAATGGGCAATGAGTCTATAGGATGGGTCTGTATAGTCCAATGGGCAGTGAGTCTATAGAATGGGTCTGTATTGACCAATGGGCAGTGAGTCTATAGGTTGAATCTGTATGGTCCCATGGGCAGTGAGTCTATAGGATGGGTCTGTATGGTCCAATGGGCAGTGAGTCTATAGAATGGGTCTGTATGGTCCAATGGGCAGTGAGTCTACAGGTTGAATCTGTATGGTCCAATGGGCAGTGAGTCTAAAGGATGAATCTGTATGGTCCCATGGGCAGTGAGTCTATAGGATGGGTCTGTATGGTCCAATGGGCAGTGAGTCTATAGGATGAATCTGTATGGTCCCATGGGCAGTGAGTCTATAGGATGGGTCTGTATTGTCCAATGGGCAGTGAGTCTATGGGATGAACCTGTATGGTCCAATGGGCAGTGAGCCTATAGGATGAACCTGTATGGTCCCATGGGCAGTGAGTCTATAGGATGGGTCTGTATGGTCCCATGGGCAGTGAGTCTATAGGATGGGTCTGTATGGTCCCATGGGCAGTGATTCTATAGGATGGGCCTTTATGGTCCAATGGGCAGTGAGTCTATAGGATGGGTCTGTATGGTCCCATGGGCAGTGAGTCTACAGGATGGGTCTGTGTGGTCCAATGGGCAGTCATTCTATAGCGTGAATCTGTATGGTCCCATGGGCAGTGAGTCTATAGAATGAATCTGTATGGTCCAATGGGCAGTGATTCTATAGGATGGGTCTGTATGGTCCCATGGGCAGTGAGTCTATAGGATGGGTCTGTGTGGTCCAATGCGCAGTCATTCTACAGCATGAATCTGTATGGTCCCATGGGCAGTGAGTCTATAGAATGAATCTTTATGGTCCAATGGGCAGTGAGTCTATAGAATGGGTCTGTATGGTCCAATGGGCAGTGAGTCTATAGGATGAATCTGTATGGTCCCATGGGCAGTGAGTCTATAGGATGGGTCTGTATGGTCCAATGGGCAGTGAGTCTATAGAATGGGTCTGTATGGTCCAATGGGCAGTGAGTCCATAGGTTGAATCTGTATGGTCCAATGGGCAGTGAGTCTATAGGATGAATGTGTATGGTCCCATGGGCAGTGAGTCTATAGGATGGGTCTGTATGGTCCAATGGGCAGTGAGTCTATAGGATGAATCTGTATGGTCCAATGGGCAGTGAGTCTATAGGATGAATCTGTATGGTCCAATGGGCAGTGAGTCTATAGGATGAATCTGTATGGTCCAATGGGCAGTGTGTCTATAGGATGAATCTGTATGGTCCAATGGGCAGTGAGTCTATAGGATTGGTCTTTATGGTCCAATGGGCAGTGAGTCTATAGGATGAATCTGTATGGCCCAATGGGCAGTGAGTCTATAGGATGAATCTGTATGGTCCAATGGGCAGTGATTCTATCGGATGAATCTGTATGGTCCCATGGGCAGTGAGTCTATAGGATGAATCTGTATGGTCCAATGGGCAGTGATTCTATAGGATGGGTCTGTGTGGTCCAATGGGCATTGAGTCTATAAGATGGGTTTGTATGGTCCAATGGGCAGTGAGTCTACACGATGGGTCTGTTTGGTCCAATGGGCAGTGATTCTATAGGATGGGTCTGTATGGTCCCATGGGCAGTGAGTCTATAGGATGGGTCTGTATGGTCCCATGGGCAGTGAATCTATAGGATGGGTCTGTATGGTCCCATGGGCAGTGATTCTATAGGATGGGCCTGTATGGTCCAATGGGCAGTGAGTCTATAGGATGGGTCTGTATGGTCCCATGGGCAGTGAGTCTACAGGATGGGTCTGTGTGGTCCAATGGGCAGTCATTCTATACCATGAATCTGTATGGTCCCATGGGCAGTGAGTATATAGAATGAATCTGCATGGTCCAATGGGCAGTGATTCTATAGGATGGATCTGTATCTTCCTATGGGCAGTGAGTCTATAGGATGGGTCTTTGTGGTCCAATGGGCAGTCATTCTATAGCATGAATCTGTATGGTCCCATGGGCAGTGAGTCTATAGAATGAATCTGTATGGTCCAATGGGCAGTGAGTCTATAGAATGGGTCTGTGTGGTCCAATGGGCAATGAGTCTATAGGATGGGTCTGTATAGTCCAATGGGCAGTGAGTCTACAGGATGGGTCTGTACAGTCCAATGGGCAGTGAGTCTATAGAATGGGTCTGTATGATCCAATGGGCAGTGAGTCTATAGGGTGAATCTTTATGGTCCCATGGGCAGTGAGTCTATAGGATGGGTCTGTATGGTCCAATGGGCAGTGAGTCTATAGAATGGGTCTGTATGGTCCAATGGGCAGTGAGTCTACAGGTTGAATCTGTATGGTCCAATGGGCAGTTAGTCTAAAGGATGAATCTGTATGGTCCCATGGGCAGTGAGTCTAAAGGATGGGTCTGTATGGTCCAATGGGCAATGAGTCTATAGGATGAATCTGTATGGTCCCATGGGCAGTGAGTCTATAGGATGGGTCTGTATGCTCCAATGGGCAGTGAGTCTATAGGATGAATCTGTATGGTCCAATGGGCAGTGAGTTTATAGGATGAATCTGTATGGTCCAATGGGCAGTGAGCCTATAGGATGAACCTGTATGGTCCCATGGGCAGTGAGTCTATAGGATGGGTCTGTATGGTCCCATGGGCAGTGAGTCTATAGGATGGGTCTGTATGGTCCCATGGGCAGTGATTCTATAGGATGGGTCTGTGTGGTCCAATGCGCAGTCATTCTATAGCATGAATCTGTATGGTCTCATGGGCAGTGAGTCTATAGAATGAATCTTTATGGTCCAATGGGCAGTGAGTCTATAGAATGGGTCTGTACGGTCCAATGGGCAGTGAGTCTATAGGATGAATCTGTATGGTCCCATGGGCAGTGAGTCTATAGGATGGGTCTGTATGGTCCAATGGGCAGTGAGTCTATAGAATGGGTCTGTATGGTCCAATGGGCAGTGAGTCTATAGGTTGAATCTCTATGGTCCAATGGGCAGTGAGTCTATAGGATGAATCTGTATGGTCCCATGGGCAGTGAGTCTATAGGATGGGTCTGTATGGTCCAATGGGCAGTGAGTCTATAGGATGAATCTGTATGGTCCATTGGGCAGTGAGTCTTTTGGATGAATCTGTCTGGTCCAATGGGCAGTGAGTCTATAGGATGAATCTGTATGGTCCAATGGGCAGTGAGTCTATAGGATGGGTCTGTATGGTCCAATGGGCAGTGAGTCTATAGGATGAATCTGTATGGTCCAATGGGCAGTGAGTCTATAGGATGAATCTGTATGGTCCAATGGGCAGTGATTCTATAGGATGAATCTGTATGGTCCCATGGGCAGTGAGTCTATAGGATGAATCTGTATGGTCCAATGGGCAGTGATTCTATAGGATGGGTCTGTATGGTCCAATGGGCAGTGAGTCTATAGGATGGGTCTGTATGGTCCAATGGGCAGTGAGTCTACAGGATGAATCTGTATGGTCCAATGGGCAGTGATTCGATAGGATGGGTCTGTATGTTCCCATGGGCAGTGAGTCTATAGGATGGGTCTGTATGGTCCCATGGGCAGTGAGTCTACAGGATGGGTCTGTGTAGTCCAATGGGCAGTGATTCTATAGGATGAATCTGTATGGTCCAATGGGCAGTGAGTCTATAGGATGAGTCTGTATGGTCCAATAGGCAGTGAGTCTATACGATGGGTCTGTTTGGTCCAATGGGCAGTGATTCTATAGGATGGGTCTGTGTGGTCCAGTGGGCAGTGAGTCTATAGGAAGGGTTTGTATGGTCCCATGGGCAGTGAGTCTACAGGATGGGTCTGTGTGGTCCAATGGGCAGTGATTCTACAGGATGAATCTGTATGGTCCAATGAGCAGTGAGTCTATAGGATGGGTCTGTATGGTCCCATGGGCAGTGAGTCTATAGGATGGGTCTGTGTGGTCCCATGGACAGTAGGTCTATAGGATGGGTCTGTATGGTCGCATAGGCAGTGATTCTATAGGATGGGTCTGTTTGGTCCAATGGGCAGTGAGTCTGTAGGATGGGTCTGTATGGTCCAATGGGCAGTGATTCTATAGGATGAATCTGTATGGTCCCATGGGCAGTGAGTCTATAGGATGAATCTGTATGGTCCAATGGGCAGTGATTCTATAGGATGGGTCTGTATGGTCCCATGGGCAATGAGTCTATAGGATGGGTCTGTATGGTCCCATGGGCAGTGAGTCTACAGGATTGGTCTGTGTGTTCCAATGGGCAGTGAGTCTATAGGATGGGTCTGTATAGTCCAATGGGCAGTGAGTCTATAGGATGGGTCTGTATAGTCCAATGGGCAGTGAGTCTATAGGATGGGTCTGTATGGTCCAATGGGCAGTGAGTCTATAGGATGAATCTGTATGGTCCCATGGGCAGTGAGTCTATAGGATGCATCTGTATGGTCCAATGGGCAGTGAGTCTATAGAATGGGTCTGTATGGTCCAATGGGCAGTGAGTCTAAAGGATGAATCTTTATGGCCCAATGGGCAGTGAGTCTATAGGATGAATATGTATGGTCCCATGGGCAGTGAGTCTATAGGATGGGTCTGTATGTTCCAATGGGCATGAGTCTATAGGATGGGTCTGTATGGTCCAATGGGCAGTAAATCTATAGGATGAATCTGTATGGTCCAATGGGCAGTGAGTCTATAGAATGAATCTGTATGGTCCAATGGGCAGTGATTCTATAGGATGAATCTGTATGGTCCCATGGGCAGTGAGTCTATAGGATGAATCTGTATGGTCCAATGGGCAGTGATTCTATAGGATGGGTCTGTATGGTCCAATGGGCAGTGAGTCTATAGGATGGGTATGTATGGTCCAATGGGCCGTGAGTCTATAGGATGAATCTGTATGGTCCAATGGGCAGTGATTCTATAGGATGGGTCTGTATGGTCCCATGGGCAGTGAGTCTATAGGATGGGTCTGTATGGTCCCATGGGCAGTGAGTCTATAGGATGGGTCTGTATGGTCCCATGGGCAGTGGGTCTATAGGATGGGTCTGTATGGTCCCATGGGCAGTCATTGTATACCATGAATCTGTATGGTCCCATGGGCAGTGAGTCTATAGAATGAATCTGTATGGTCCAATGGGCAGTGATTCTATAGGATGGATCTGTATGTTCCCATGGGCAGTGAGTCTATAGGATGGGTCTTTGTGGTCCAATGGGCAGTCATTCTATAGCATGAATCTGTATGGTCCCATGGGCAGTGAGTCTATAGAATGAATCTGTATGGTCCAATGGGCAGTGAGTCTATAGAATGGGTCTGTGTGGTCCAATGGGCAAAGAGTCTATAGGATGTGTCTGTATAGTCCAATGGGCAGTGAGTCTACAGGATGGGTCTGTATGGTCCAATGGGCAGTGAGTCTATAGGTTGAATCTGTATGGTCCCATGGGCAGTGAGTCTATAGGATGGGTCTGTATGGTCCAATGGGCAGTGATTCTTTAAAATTGGTCTGTATGGTCCAATGGGCAGTGAGTCTACAGGTTGAATCTGTATGGTCCAATGGGCAGTGAGTCTAAAGGATGAATCTGTATGGTCCCATGGGCAGTGAGTCTATAGGATGGGTCTGTATGGTCCAATGGGCAGTGAGTCTATAGGATGAATCTGTATGGTCCCATGGGCAGTGAGTCTATAGGATGGGTCTGTATGGTCCAATGGGCAGTGAATCTATAGGATGAATCTGTATGGTCCAATGGGCAGTGAGTCTATAGGATGAATCTGTATGGTCCAATGGGCAGTGAGCCTATAGGATGAACCTGTATGGTCCCATGGGCAGTGAGTCTATAGGAAGGGTCTGTATGGTCCCATGGGCAGTGAGTCTATAGGATGGGTCTGTATGGTCCCATGGGCAGTGAGTCTATAGAATGAATCTGTATGGTCCAATGGGCAGTGATTCTATAGGATGGGTCTGTATGGTACCATGGGCAGTGAGTCTATAGGATGGGTCTGTGTGGTCCAATGCGCAGTCATTCTATAGCATGAATCTGTATGGTCCCATGGGCAGTGAGTCTATAGAATGAATCTTTATGGTCCACTAGGCAGTGAGTCTATAGAATGGGTCTGTATGGTCCAATGGTGGGCAGTGAGTCTATAGGATGAATCTGTATGGTCCCATGGGCAGTGAGTCTATAGGATGGGTCTGTATGGTCCAATGGGCAGTGAGTCTATAGAATGGGTCTGTATGGTCCAATGGGCAGTGAGTCTATAGGTTGAATCTGTATGGTCCAATGGGCAGTGAGTCTATAGGATGAATGTGTATGGTCCCATGGGCAGTGAGTCTATAGGATGGGTCTGTATGGTCCAATGGGCAGTGAGTCTATAGGATGAATCTGTATGGTCCAATGGGCAGTGATTCTATAGGATGGGTCTGTATGGTCCCATGGGCAATGAGTCTATAGGATGGGTCTGTATGGTCCCATGGGCAGTGAGTCTACAGGATGGGTCTGTGTGGCCCAATGGGCAGTCATTCTATACCATGAATCTGTATGGTCCCATGGGCAGTGAGTCTATAGAATGAATCTGTATGGTCCAATGGGCAGTGATTCTATAGGATGGATCTGTATGTTCCCATGCGCAGTGAGTCTATAGGATGGGTCTTTGTGGTCCAATGGGCAGTCATTCTATAGCATGAATCTGTATGGTCCCATGCGCAGTGAGTCTATAGAATGAATCTGTATGGTCCAATGGGCAGTGAGTCTATAGAATGGGTCTGTGTGGTCCAATGGGCAATGAGTCTATAGGATGGGTCTGTATAGTCCAATGGGCAGTGAGTCTACAGGATGGGTCTGTGTAGTCCAATGGGCAGTGAGTCTGTAGAATGGGTCTGTATGGTCCAA
This sequence comes from Somniosus microcephalus, assembly GCF_052327205.1. Classification (NCBI taxonomy): domain Eukaryota; kingdom Metazoa; phylum Chordata; class Chondrichthyes; order Squaliformes; family Somniosidae; genus Somniosus; species Somniosus microcephalus. The sequence continues at coordinate 5,976,774 of NC_140991.1, read as the reverse complement.
TGGGCAGTGAGTCTATAGGTTGAATCTGTATGGTCCCATGGGCAGTGAGTCTATAGGATGGGTCTGTATGGTCCAATGGGCAGTGAGTCTATAGAATGGGTCTGTATGGTCCAATGGGCAGTGAGCCTATAGGTTGAATCTGTATGGTCCAATGGGCAGTGAGTCTAAAGGATGAATCTGTATGGTCCCATGGGCAGTGAGTCTATAGGATGGGTCTGTATGGTCCCATGGGCAATGAGTCTATAGGATGGGTCTGTATGGTCCCATGGGCAGTGAGTCTACAGGATTGGTTTGTGTGGTCCAATGGGCAGTGAGTCTATAGAATGGGTCTGTATAGTCCAATGGGCAGTGAGTCTATAGGATGTGTCTGTATAGTCCAATGGGCAGTGAGTCTATAGGATGGGTCTGTATGGTCCAATGGGCAGTGAGTCTATAGGATGAATCTGTATGGTCCCATGGGCAGTGAGTCTATAGGATGGATCTGTATGGTCCAATGGGCAGTGAGTCTATAGAATGGGTCTGTATGGTCCAATGGGCAGTGAGTCTAAAGGATGAATCTTTATGGCCCAATGGGCAGTGAGTCCATAGGATGAATATGTATGGTCCCATGGGCAGTGAGTCTATAGGATGGGTCTGTATGTTCCAATGGGCATGAGTCTATAGGATGGGTCTGTATGGTCCAATGGGCAGTAAATCTATAGGATGAATCTGTATGGTCCAATGGGCAGTGTGTCTATAGAATGAATCTGTATGGTCCAATGGGCAGTGATTCTATAGGATGAATCTGTATGGTCCCATGGGCAGTGAGTCTATAGGATGAATCTGTATGGTCCAATGGGTAGTGATTCTATAGGATGGGTCTGTATGGTCCAATGGGCAGTGAGTCTATAGGATGGGTATGTATGGTCCAATGGGCCGTGAGTCTATAGGATGAATCTGTATGGTCCAATGGGCAATGATTCTGTAGGATGGGTCTGTATGGTCCCATGGGCAGTGAGTCTATAGGATGGGTCTGTATGGTCCCATGGGCAGTGAGTCTATAGGATGGGTCTGTATGGTCCCATGGGCAGTGAGTCTATAGGATGGGTCTGTATGGTCCCATGGGCAGTGATTCTATAGGATGGGCCTGTATGGTCCAATGGGCAGTGAGTCTATAGGATGGGTCTGTATGGTCCCATGGGCAGTGAGTCTACAGGATGGGTCTGTGTGGCCCAATGGGCAGTCATTCTATACCATGAATCTGTATGGTCCCATGGGCAGTGAGTCTATAGAATAAATCTGTATGGTCCAATGGGCAGTGATTCTATAGGATGGATCTGTATGTTCCCATGGGCAGTGAGTCTATAGGATGGGTCTTTGTGGTCCAATGGGCAGTCATTCTATAGCATGAATCTGTATGGTCCCATGGGCAGTGAGTCTATAGAATGAATCTGTATGGTCCAATGGGCAGTGAGTCTATAGAATGGGTCTGTGTGGTCCAATGGGCAATGAGTCTATAGGATGGGTCTGTATAGTCCAATGGGCAGTGAGTCTACAGGATGGGTCTGTATAGTCCAATGGGCAGTGAGTCTGTAGAATGGGTCTGTATGGTCCAATGGGCAGTGAGTCTATAGGTTGAATCTGTATGGTCCCATGGGCAGTGAGTCTATAGGATGGGTCTGTATGGTCCAATGGGCAGTGAGTCTATAGAATGGGTCTGTATGGTCCAATGGGCAGTGAGTCTACAGGTTGAATCTGTATGGTCCAATGGGCAGTGAGTCTAAAGAATGAATCTGTATGGTCCCATGGGCAGTGAGTCTATAGGATGGGTCTGTATGGTCCAATGGGCAGTGAGTCTATAGGATGAATCTGTATGGTCCCATGGGCAGTGAGTCTATAGGATGGGTCTGTATGGTCCAATGGGCAGTGAGTCTATAGGATGAATCTGTATGGTCCAATGGGCAGTGAGTCTATAGGATGAATCTGTATGGTCCAATGGGCAGTGAGCCTATACGATGAACCTGTATGGTCCCATGGGCAGTGAGTCTATAGGATGGGTCTGTATGGTCCCATGGGCAGTGAGTCTATAGGATGGGTCTGTATGGTCCCATGGGCAGTTATTCTATAGGATGGGCCTGTATGGTCCAATGGGCAGTGAGTCTATAGGATGGGTCTGTATGGTGCCATGGGCAATGAGTCTACAGGATGGGTCTGTGTGGTCCAATGGGCAGTCATTCTATAGCATGAATCTGTATGGTCCCATGGGCAGTGAGTCTATAGAATGAATCTGTATGGTCCAATGGGCAGTGATTCTATAGGATGGGTCTGTATGGTCCCATGGGCAGTGAGTCTATAGGATAGGTCTGTGTGGTCCAATGCGCAGTCATTCTATAGCATGAATCTGTATGGTCCCATGGGCAGTGAGTCTATAGAATGAATCTGTATGGTCCCATGGGGAATGAGTCTATAGGATGGGTCTGTATGGTCCCATGGGCAGTGAGTCTACAGGATTGGTCTGTGTGGTCCAATGGGCAGTGAGTCTATAGGATGGGTCTGTATAGTCCAATGGGCAGTGAGTCTATAGGATGGGTCTGTATAGTCCAATGGGCAGTGAGTCTATAGGATGGGTCTGTATGGTCCAATGGGCAGTGAGTCTATAGGATGAATCTGTATGGTCCCATGGGCAGTGAGTCTATAGGATGGATCTGTCTGGTCCAATGGGCAGTGAGTCTATAGAATGGGTCTGTATGGTCCAATGGGCAGTGAGTCTATAGGATGAATCTTTATGGCCCAATGGGCAGTGAGTCTATAGGATGAATATGTACGGTCCCATGGGCAGTGAGTCTATAGGATGGGTCTGTATGTTCCAATGGGCATGAGTCTATAGGATGGGTCTGTATGGTCCAATGGGCAGTAAATCTATAGGATGAATCTGTATGGTCCAATGGGCAGTGAGTCTATAGAATGAATCTGTATGGTCCAATGGGCAGTGATTCTATAGGATGAATCTGTATGGTCCCATGGGCAGTGAGTCTATAGGATGAATCTGTATGGTCCAATGGGCAGTGATTCTATAGGATGGGTCTGTATGGTCCAATGGGCAGTGAGTCTATAGGATGGGTATGTATGGTCCAATGGGCCGTGAGTCTATAGGATGAATCTGTATGGTCCAATGGGCAGTGATTCTATAGGATGGGTCTCTATGGTCCCATGGGCAGTGAGTCTATAGGATGGGTCTGTATGGTCCCATGGGCAGTGAGTCTATAGGATGGGTCTGTATGGTCCCATGGGCAGTGAGTCTATAGGATGGGTCTGTATGCTCCCATGGGCAGTGATTCTATAGGATGGGCCTGTATGGTCCAATGGGCAGTGAGTCTATCGGATGGGTCTGTATGGTCCCATGGGCAGTGAGTCTACAGGATGTGTCTGTGTGGCCCAATGGGCAGTCATTCTATACCATGAATCTGTATGGTCCCATGGGCAGTGAGTCTATAGAATGAATCTGTATGGTCCAATGGGCAGTGATTCTATAGGATGGATCTGTATGTTCCCATGGGCAGTGAGTCTATAGGATGGGTCTTTGTGGTCCAATGGGCAGTCATTCTATAGCATGAATCTGTATGGTCCCATGGGCAGTGAGTCTATAGGATGGGTCTGTATGGTCCAATGGGCAGTGAGTCTATAGAATGGGTCTGTATGGTCCAATGGGCAGTGAGTCTACAGGTTGAATCTGTATGGTCCAATGGGCAGTGAGTCTAAAGGATGAATCTGTATGGTCCCATGGGCAGTGAGTCTATAGGATGGGTCTGTATGGTCCAATGGGCAGTGAGTCTATAGGATGAATCTGTATGGTCCCATGGGCAGTGAGTCTATAGGATGGGTCTGTATGGTCCAATGGGCAGTGAGTCTATAGGATGAATCTGTATGGTCCAATGGGCAGTGAGTCTATAGGATGAATCTGTATGGTCCAATGGGCAGTGAGCCTATAGGATGAACCTGTATGGTCCCATGGGCAGTGAGTCTATAGGATGGGTCTGTATGGTCCCATGGGCAGTGAGTCTATAGGATGGGTCTGTATGGTCCCATGGGCAGTTATTCTATAGGATGGGCCTGTATGGTCCAATGGGCAGTGAGTCTATAGGATGGGTCTGTATGGTCCCATGGGCAGTGAGTCTACAGGATGGGTCTGTGTGGTCCAATGGGCAGTCATTCTATAGCATGAATCTGTATGGTCCCATGGGCAGTGAGTCTATAGAATGAATCTGTATGGTCCAATGGGCAGTGATTCTATAGGATGGGTCTGTATGGTCCCATGGGCAGTGAGTCTATAGGATGGGTCTGTGTGGTCCAATGCGCAGTCATTCTATAGCATGAATCTGTATGGTCCCATGGGCAGTGAGTCTATAGAATGAATCTTTATGGTCCAATGGGCAGTGAGTCTATAGAATGGGTCTGTGTGGTCCAATGGGCAGTGAGTCTATAGGTTGAATCTGTATGGTCCAATGGGCAGTGAGTCTATAGGATGAATGTGTATGGTCCCATGGGCAGTGAGTCTATAGGATGGGTCTGTATGGTCCAATGGGCAGTGAGTCTATAGGATGAATCTGTATGGTCCAATGGGCAGTGAGTCTATAGGATGAATCTGTATGGTCCAATGGGCAGTGAGTCTATAGGATGAATCTGTATGGTCCAATGGGCAGTGTGTCTATAGGATGAATCTGTATGGTCCAATGGGCAGTGAGTCTATAGGATGGGTCTGTATGGTCCAATGCGCAGTGAGTCTATAGGATGAATCTGTATGGTCCAATGGGCAGTGATTCTATAGGATGAATCTGTATGGTCCCATGGGCAGTGAGTCTACAGGATGAATCTGTATGGTCCAATGGGCAGTGATTCGATAGGATGGGTCTGTATGGTCCCATGGGCAGTGAGTCTATAGGATGGGTCTGTATGGTCCCATGGGCAGTGAGTCTACAGGATGGGTCTGTGTAGTCCAATGGGCAGTGATTCTATAGGATGAATCTGTATGGTCCAATGGGCAGTGAGTCTATAGGATGGGTCTGTATGGTCCAATAGGCAGTGAGTCTACACGATGGGTCTGTTTGGTCCAATGGGCAGTGATTCTATAGGATGGGTCTGTGTGGTCCAATGGGCAGTGAGTCTATAGGAAGGGTTTGTATGGTCCCATGGGCAGTGAGTCTACAGGATGGGTCTGTGTGATCCAATGGGCAGTGATTCTATAGGATGAATCTGTATGGTCCAATGGGCAGTGAGTCTATAGGATGGGTCTGTATGGTCCCATGGGCAGTGAGTCTACAGGATGGGTCTGTGTGGTCCCATGGACAGTAAGTCTATAGGATGGGTCTGTATGGTCGCATAGGCAGTGATTCTATAGGATGGGTCTGTTTGGTCCAATGGGCAGTGAGTCTGTAGGATGGGTCTGTATGGTCCAATGGGCAGTGATTCTATAGGATGAATCTGTATGGTCCCATGGGCAGTGAGTCTATAGGATGAATTTGTATGGTCCAATGGGCAGTGATTCTATAGGATGGGTCATTTTGGTCCCATGGGCAATGAGTCTATAGGATGGGTCTGTATGGTCCCATGGGCAGTGAGTCTACAGGATGGGTCTGTATGGTCCAATGGGCAGTGAGTCTATAGGATGGGTCTGTGTGGTCCAATGGACAGTGAGTCTATAGGATGGGTCTGTGTGGCCCAATGGGCAGTGAGTCTACAGGATGGGTCTGTGTGGTCCAATGGGCAGTGATTCTATATGGTGGGTCTGTGTGGTCCAATAGGCAGTGAGTCTACAGGATGGGTCTGTGTGATCCAATGGGCAGTGTATCTATAGGATGGGTCTGTGTGGTCCCATGGGCAGTGAGTCTATAGGATGGGTCTTTCTGGTCCCATGGGCAGTGATTCTATAGGATGGGTCTGTATGGTCCAATGGGCAGTGAGTCTATAAGATGGGTCTGTATGGTCCAATGGCAGTGATTCTATAGAATGAATCTGTATGGTCCCATGGGCAGTGAGTCTATAGGAAGAATATGTATGGTCCAATGGGCAGTGATTCTATAGGTTGGGTCTGTATGGTCCCATGGGCAGTCAGCCTATAGGATGGGTCTGTATGGTCCCATGGGCAGTGAGTCGACAGGATGGGTTTGTATGGCCCAATGGGCAGTGAGTCTATAGGACGGGTCTGTGTGGTCCAATGGGCAGTGAGTCTACAGGATGGGTCTGTGTGGTCCAATGGGCAGTGATTCTATAGGATGGGTCTGTGTGGTCCAATGGGTAGTGAATCTACAGGATGGGTCTGTGTGGTCCAATGGGCAGTGATTCTATAGAATGAATCTCTATGGTCCCATGGGCAGTGAGTCTATAGGATTAATCTGTATGGTCCAATGGGCAGTGATTCTATAGGTTGGGTCTGTATGGTCCCATGGGCAGTGAGTCTATAGGATGGGTCTGTATGGTCCCATGGGCAGTGAGTCGACAGGATGGGTTTGTATGGCCCAATGGGCAGTGAGTCTATAGGATGGGTCTGTGTGGTCCAATGGGCAGTGAGTCTACAGGATGGGTCTGTGTGGTCCAATGGGCAGTGATTCTATAGGATGGGTCTGTGTGGTCCAATGGGCAGTGAGTCTATAGGAAGGGTTTGTATGGTCCCATGGGCAGTGAGTCTACAGGATGGGTCTGTGTGGTCCAATGGGCAGTGATTCTATAGGATGAATCTGTATGGTCCCATGGGCAGTGAGTCTATAGGATGAATCTGTATGGTCCAATGGGCAGTGATTCTATAGGATGGGTCTATATGGTCCCATGGGCAATGCGTCTATAGGATGGGTCTGTATGGTCCCATGGGCAGTGAGTCTACAGGATGGGTCTGTATGGTCCAATGGGCAGTGAGTCTATAGGATGGGTCTGTGTGGTCCAATGGGCAGTGAGTCTATAGGATGGGTCTGTGTGGCCCAATGGGCAGTGAGTCTACAGGATGGGTCTGTGTGGTCCAATGGGCAGTGATTCTATATGATGGGTCTGTGTGGTCCAATGGGCAGTGAGTCTACAGGATGGGTCTGTGTGGTCCAATGGGCAGTGTATCTGTAGGATGGGTCTGTGTGGTCCCATGGGCAGTGAGTCTATAGGATGGGTCTTTCTGGTCCCATGGGCAGTGATTCTATAGGATGGGTCTGTGTGGTCCAATGGGTAGTGAATCTACAGGATGGGTCTGTGTGGTCCAATGGGCAGTGAGTCTATAGGATGGGTCTGTATGGTCCAATGGGCAGTGAGTCTATAGGCTGAATTTGTATGGTCCAATGGGCAGTGAGTCTATCGGATGAATCTGTATGGTCCAATGGGCAGTGAGTCTATAGGATGGGTCTGTATGGTCCCATGGGCATTGAGTCTCTAGGATGGGTCTGTATGGTCCAATGGGCAGTGAGTCTATCGGATGGGTCTGTATGGTCCAATGGGCAGTGATTCCTTCAATGACTATTGAAACCACCAGCACCAACAGAATAGGCAATGAGTGGCTTCAGACTTTTGCAGTGCTCCCTCGGCAGTGCACTGATATGGCAACCTAGGTATGTATTCATGTACTGAAGTGAAAACTGAACCTACAGCCTAATGACCCGGGGATGAGATTGATATCCACTGGCCTAAGATAAGCATGAAACAGTTGGGATATTGTGGAAGCATTTCCCTGGGTTTCTGCCAGTACAGCTCAGCCCAGTTTTATTCGAAGTTCTAGTATCAGCTGCGGCTCAGTTGTTAGCACTTTCGCCTCTGAGTCAGAAGGTTGTGGTTTCAAGTCCCACTTCAGGGACTTGCGCACAACAGTTTAGACTGACACTCCCAGTGTATTACTGAGGGAGTGCCGCACTGTCGGAGGGTCAGTACTGAGGGAGCGCTGCACTGTCGGAGGGGCAGTACTGAGGGAGCGCTGCACTGTCGGAGGGGCAGTACTGAGGGAGCGCCGCACTATCGGAGGGGCAGTACTGAAGGAGCGCCGCACTGTCGGAGGGGCAGTACTGAGGGAGCGCTGCACTGTCGGAGGGGGAGTACTGAGGGAGCACTGCACTGTCGGATGGGCAGTACTGAGGGAGCGCTGCACTGTCGGAGGGGCAGTACTGAGGGAGCGCTGCACTGTCAGAGGGGCAGTACTGAGGGAGTGCTGCACTGTTGGAGGGGCAGTACTGAGGGAGCGCCACACTGTCGGAGGGGCAGTACTGAGGGAGCGCTGCACTGTCGGAGGGTCAGTACTGAGGGAGCGCTGCACTGTTGGAGGGGCAGTACTGAGGGAGCGCTGCACTGTCAGAGGGGCAGTACTGATGGAGCGCTGCACTGTCGGAGGGGCAGTACTGAGGGAGCGCTGCACTGTCGGGGGGCAGTACTGAGGGAGCGCTGCACTGTCGAAGGGGCAGTTCTGAGGGAGCGCTGCACTGTCGCAGGGGCAGTACTGAGGGAGCGCTGCACTGTCGGAGGGGCAGTACTGAGGGAGCGCTGCACAGTCGGAGGGGCAGTACTGAGGGAGCGCTGCACTGTCGGAGGGGCAGTACTGACGGAGCGCTGCACTGTCGGAGGGTCAGTACTGAGGGAGTGCCGCACTGTTGGAGGGGCAGTACTGAGGGAGCACTGCACTGTCATGGGGCAGTACTGAGGGAGTGCTGCACTGTCGGAGGGGCAGTACTGAGGGAGCGCTGCACTGCTGGAGGGGCAGTACTGAGGGAGCGCCGCACTGTCGGAGGGTCAGTACTGAGGGAGCGCTGCACTGTCGGAGGGGCAGTATTGAGGGAGCGCTGCACTGTCGGAGGGGCAGTACTGAGGGAGTGCTGCACTGTTGGAGGGTCAGTACTGAGGGAGCGCTGCACTGTCAGAGGGGCAGTACTGAGGGAGTGCTGCACTGTTGGAGGGGCAGTACTGAGGGAGCGCTGCACTGTCGGAGGGGCAGTACTGAGGGAGTGCTGCACTGTCAGAGGGGCAGTACTGAGGGAGCGCTGCACTGTCGGAAGGGCAGTACTGAGGGAGTGCTGCACTGTTGATGGGGCAATACTGAGGGAACGCTGAACTGTTGGAGGGGCAGTACTGAGGGAGTGCTGCACTGTCGGAGGGTCAGTACTGATGAGTGCTGCGCTGTCGGAGGGTCAGTACTGAGGGAGAGCTGCACTGTCGGAGGGGCAGTACTGAGGGAGCGCTGCACTGTCGGAGGGTCAGTACTGAGGGAGTGCTGCACTGTCGGAAGGTCAGTACTGAGGGAGCGCTGCACTGTCGGAGGGGCAGTACTGAGGGAGTGCTGCACTGTCAGAGGGGCAGTACTGAGGGAGCGCTGCACTGTCGGAAGGGCAGTACTGAGGGAGTGCTGCACTGTTGGTGGGGCAATACTGAGGGAACGCTGAACTGTTGGAGGGGCAGTACTGAGGGAGAGCTGCATAGTCGGAGGGTCAGTATTGAGGGAGTGCTGCACTGTCGGAGGGGCAGTACTGATGGAGCGCTGCACTGTCAGAGGGGCAGTACTGAGGGAGCGCTGCAGTGTCGGAGGGGCAGTACTGAGGCAGCGCTGCACTGTTGGAGGGGCAGTACTGAGGGAGTGCTGCACTGTCGGAGGTCAGTACTGAGGGAGTGCTGCACTGTCGGAGGGTCAGTACTGAGGGAGCGCTGCACTGTCGGAGGGGCAGTACTGAGGGAGTGCTGCACTGTTGGAGGGTCAGTACTGAGGGAACGCTGAACTGTTGGAGGGGCAGTACTGAGGGAGAGCTGCATAGTCGGAGGGTCAGTACTGAGGGAGCGCTGCACTATCAGAGGGGCGGTACTTAGGGAGAGCTGCATAGTCGGAGGTGCAGTACTGAGGGAGTGCTCCACTGTCGGAAGGGCATTATTGAGGGAGTGCTGCACTGTCAGAGGGGCAGTACTGAGGGAGTGCTGCACTGTCGGAAGGGCAGTACTGAGGGAGTGCTGCACTGTTGGTGGGGCAATACTGAGGGAACGCTGAACTTTCAGAGGGGCAGTACTGAGGGAGCGCTGCACTGTCGGAGGGTCAGTACTGAGGGAGCGCTGCACTGTCGGAGGGGCAGTACTGAGGGAGTGCTGCACTGTCGGAGGGTCAGTACTGAGGGAGTGCTGCACTGTCGGAGGGTCAGTACTGAGGGAAAGCTGAACTGTCGGAGGGGCAGTACTGAGGGAGTGCTGCACTGTCGGAGGGGCAGTACTGAGAGAGCGCTGCACTGTCGGAGGGTCAGTACTGAGGGAGCGCTTCACTGTCGGAGGGGCAGTACTGAGGGAGCGCTGCACTGTCGGAGGGGCAGTACTGAGGGAGCGCTGCACTGTCGGAGGGGCAGTACTGAGGGAGCGCCGCACTGTCGGAGGTGCAGTACTGGGGGAGTGCTGCACTGTCGGAGGGTCAGTACAGAGGGAGCGCTGCACTGTCGGAGGGGCAGTACTGAGGGAGTGCTGCACTGTCGGAGGGGCATTACTGAGGGAGTGCTGCACTGTTGGTGGGGCAATACTGAGGGAACGCTGAACTTTTGGAGGGGCAGCACTGAGGGAGTGCTGCATTGTCGGAGGGTCAGTACTGAGGGAGTGCTGCACTGTCGGAGGGTCAGTACTGAGGGAGCGCTGCACTGTCGGAGGGGCAGTATTGAGGGAGCGCTGCACTGTCGGAGGGGCAGTACTGAGGGAGTGCTGCACTGTTGGAGGGTCAGTACTGAGGGAGCGCTGCACTGTCAGAGGGGCAGTACTGAGGGAGTGCTGCACTGTTGGAGGGGCAGTACTGAGGGAGCGCTGCACTGTCGGAAGGGCAGTACTGAGGGAGTGCTGCACTGTTGATGGGGCAATACTGAGGGAACGCTGAACTGTTGGAGGGGCAGTACTGAGGGAGTGCTGCACTGTCGGAGGGTCAGTACTGATGAGTGCTGCGCTGTCGGAGGGTCAGTACTGAGGGAGAGCTGCACTGTCGGAGGGGCAGTACTGAGGGAGCGCTGCACTGTCGGAGGGTCAGTACTGAGGGAGTGCTGCACTGTCGGAGGGTCAGTACTGAGGGAGCGCTGCACTGTCGGAGGGGCAGTACTGAGGGAGTGCTGCACTGTCAGAGGGGCAGTACTGAGGGAGCGCTGCACTGTCGGAAGGGCAGTACTGAGGGAGTGCTGCACTGTTGGTGGGGCAATACTGAGGGAACGCTGAACTGTTGGAGGGGCAGTACTGAGGGAGAGCTGCATAGTCGGAGGGTCAGTATTGAGGGAGTGCTGCACTGTCGGAGGGGCAGTACTGATGGAGCGCTGCACTGTCAGAGGGGCAGTACTGAGGGAGCGCTGCAGTGTCGGAGGGGCAGTACTGAGGCAGTGCTGCACTGTTGGAGGGGCAGTACTGAGGGAGTGCTGCACTGTCGGAGGTCAGTACTGAGGGAGTGCTGCACTGTCGGAGGGTCAGTACTGAGGGAGCGCTGCACTGTCGGAGGGGCAGTACTGAGGGAGTGCTGCACTGTTGGAGGGTCAGCACTGAGGGAACGCTGAACTGTTGGAGGGGCAGTACTGAGGGAGAGCTGCATAGTCGGAGGGTCAGTACTGAGGGAGCGCTGCACTATCAGAGGGGCGGTACTTAGGGAGAGCTGCATAGTCGGAGGTGCAGTACTGAGGGAGTGCTCCACTGTCGGAAGGGCATTATTGAGGGAGTGCTGCACTGTCAGAGGGGCAGTACTGAGGGAGTGCTGCACTGTCGGAAGGGCAGTACTGAGGGAGTGCTGCACTGTTGGTGGGGCAATACTGAGGGAACGCTGAACTTTCAGAGGGGCAGTACTGAGGGAGCGCTGCACTGTCGGAGGGTCAGTACTGAGGGAGCGCTGCACTGTCGGAGGGGCAGTACTGAGGGAGTGCTGCACTGTCGGAGGGTCAGTACTGAGGGAGTGCTGCACTGTCGGAGGGTCAGTACTGAGGGAAAGCTGAACTGTCGGAGGGGCAGTACTGAGGGAGTGCTGCACTGTCGGAGGGGCAGTACTGAGAGAGCGCTGCACTGTCGGAGGGTCAGTACTGAGGGAGCGCTTCACTGTCGGAGGGGCAGTACTGAGGGAGCGCTGCACTGTCGGAGGGGCAGTACTGAGTGAGCGCTGCACTGTCGGAGGGGCAGTACTGAGGGAGCGCCGCACTGTCGGAGGGGCAGTACTGGGGGAGTGCTGCACTGTCGGAGGGTCAGTACTGAGGGAGCGCTGCACTGTCGGAGGGGCAGTACTGAGGGAGTGCTGCACTGTCGGAGGGGCATTACTGAGGGAGTGCTGCACTGTTGGTGGGGCAATACTGAGGGAACGCTGAACTTTTGGAGGGGCAGCACTGAGGGAGTGCTGCATTGTCGGAGGGTCAGTACTGAGGGAGTGCTGCACTGTCGGAGGGTCAGTACTGAGGGAGCGCTGCACTGTCGGAGGGGCAGTACTGAGGGAGTGCTGCACTGTCGGAGGGGCAGTACTGAGGGAGCGCTGCACTGTCGGAGGGGCAGTACTGAGGGAGTGCCGCACTGTCGGAGGGGCAGTACTGAGGGAGTGCTGCACTGTCCGAGGGGCAGTACTGAGGGTGTGCCGCACTGTCGGAGGGGCAGTACTGAGGGAGTGCTGCACTGTCGGAGGGGCAGTACTGAGGGAGTGCCGCACTGTCAGAGGTGCTGTCTGCTATCTCAGGTGGATGTAACAAATCCCAGGGCACTATTTGAAGAAGAGCAGGGGGAGTTCTCCCCGGTGTCCTGGGCCAATATTTCTCCCTCAATCCACAGCACTGAAACAGAATATCTGGTCATTATCATATTGCTGTTTGTGGGAGCTTGCTGTGCGCAATTGGCTGCCGCGTTTCCTACATTACAACAGTGACTACACTTCAAGAGTATTCATTGGCTGTAAAGTGCTTTAAAACGTCCTTTTTTTAAATTCTTTTTTTATGGGACCTGGGCGTCGCCGTCAAGGCCAGCATTTATTGCCCATCCATAGTTGCCCTTGAGAAGGTGGAGTTGAGCCGCCGACTTGAACCGCTGCAGTCCATGTGGTGAAAGTACTCCCACAGTGCTGTTCGGGAGGGAGTTCCAGGATTTTGACCCGGCGACGATTAAGGATCGGTGATATATTTCCAAGTCAGGATGGTGTGTTACTTGGAGGGGAACTTGGAGGTGGTGGTGTTCCCATGCGCCTGCTGCCCTTGTCCTTCTAGGTGGAAGAGGTCACGGGTTTGGGAGGTGCTGCCGAAGAAGCCTTGGCGAGTTGCTGCAGTGCATCTTGTAGATGGTACACACTGCAGCCATGGTGCGCCGGTGGTGGAGGGAGTGAATGTTTAAGGTGGTGGATGGGGTGCCAATCAAACGGGGTGCTTTGTCCTGGATGGTGTCGAGCTTCTTGAGTGTTGTTGGAGCTGCACTCATCCAGGCAAGTGGAGAGTATTCCATCGCACTCCTGACTTGTGCCTTGTAGATGGTGGAAATGCTTTGGGGAATCAGGAGGTGAGACACTCGCTGCAGAATACCCAGCCTCTGACCTGCTCTTGTTGCCACAGTATTTATGTGGCTGGTCCAGTTAAGTTTCTGGTCAATGGTGACCCCCAGGATGTTGATGGTGGGGGATTCGGCGATGGTGTGGTAAACCACTGTTATTGTTGTTCACCGTTGTTGTTGTTGTTGCACACTGTTGTATCTATGCATGCCTCAGCATGCCTCTGCTGGCTCCGCCCCTGGCTCCACCCACAGGCCCAGGTATAAAGGTGACTGCTCTGCAGCTCCCTGCCTTCTTGGAAACCAGTCAACCACGAGAGGCATGCTCTGTTCTTTGTTAATAAAAGCCTTTTAGTTACTCTCCTAACTCTCCGTCTTTTATGAGTAATTGATAGCGCATCCATTTTATTAACAAAAACAAAATGTCGGCACCAAACGCTGAGCAGCAGGAGCTGCAGCAAAGGACGGCACCAAACGCTGAGCAGCAGGCGCTACTGCATGCCCTCAGACCAACATGCCTGGACCTAGACCCTCAAGAGGCGGGTTTGTCTACCAAGTTCGCACAATGGCTGCGTTGCTTCGAAGCTTACCTGGAAGCCTCAGCCGTGACACTAGATGGAAACAAACTAAAAATCCTGGCCTCCAAGGTGGGCCACCAAGTCTACACGCTCATCCAGGACGCGACTACCTATGCGACGGCTATCGATCTGCTAAAAGGACAATACACACGCCCGGTAAATACGGTTTATGCCAGACACCTCCTGAGATCCCGCAAACAGCAGTCTGGGGAATTGGTGGAGGCATTCCTACGGGCACTACAGATACTCGGCCGAGCCTGCGATTGTAAAGAGGTATCGGCCGCGACACACGCGGAGGGACTTATCCGAGATCACAGAATCAGAATCTACAGTGCAGATAGAGGCCATTTCGGCCCATCGAGCCTGCACCGACACATATCCCACCCTATCCCCGTAACCCCACATATTTAATCCCCTAACACTAAGGGTCAATTTATCATAGCCAAATCAACCTAACCTGCACATCTTTGGACTGTGGGAGGAAACCGGAGCACCCGGAGGAAACCCACGCAGACACAGGGAGAATGTGCAAACTCCACACAGACAGTCGCCCGAGGCCAGATTTGAACTCGGGTCCCTGGCGCTGTGAGGCAACAGTGCTAACCACTATGCCACCGTGCCCCCCATATGCTTTCGTTGCGGGCCTCAAACCCGACTACTCCCGGCAGAGACTGTTGGAGAAGGGCGAAATCGACCTGAAGAAGGCAGTGTCCCTCGCGCTATCGCTAGACGCGGCCCACCGGAATATGGACGCATTCTCCCCTAACCGCTCCGCACCGTGGACACCGCAACCTTGGGACATGGGACCGCCACCCCCGGCACCAACTGCTGCAGCGATGTCCAAGGGCCCGAAATGTTACTTTTGTGGCCAGGCAAAACACCCCAGAGCACGCTGCCCAGCGAAAAACGCTACCTGCTCTGGCTGCGGGAAGAAAGGACACTACGTCAGCGCCTGCAAAGGTAAAACCGCTAACGCCAGCAGCGCCGCGTGTGAACCATGGGGGCAGCCATCTTGTCCGCCATCTTGGACACCTCCAGCCGCGTGGGGATCGGGATCATGGGCGCAGCCATCTTGTCTGCCATCTTGGACGCCTCCAACTCCAATCGCGGGTGACCCGGACTCAACCACCGCCTCGTCTGACGACCACAGCGACTCGCTCGACCATACGCTGGCCTCCATGACGCTGGACCAATCTCTCCCTCACCAACTGTCCAGGTCCATGATGGACATTACGGTAAACGGCCGCGCCACTACCTGCCCTTTCGACAGCGGGAGCACGGAGAGCTTTATCCACCCCGACACGGTGCGCAGTTACTCTCTCCCGGTCCTGCCAACGCGCCATCGGATCTCTATGGCTTCCAAATCCCATTCAGTAGACGTCGGTGGCCCTTTCAGTAAGGGGCACAGAATACAAAAATTTTAAACCTTGTCCTGCCCCATCTCTGCGCTGCCATTCTACTGGGGTTGGATTTTCAGTGCCACCTTAAAAGTGTCACATTAGCATACGGCGGACCCCTCCCCCCACTCACAGTCTGCAGCCAGCAACTTTTAAATCGCCCGCCGCGCACCATTTGCAGCCTCTCCACGCTTAAAGTCTCCCCCCCCCCCTTGTTCGCTAACCTCACCTGCGACTGTAAGCCCATCGCTACCAAAAGCAGGCGGTACAGTGCCGGGGGTAGGAGCTTCATTAAATCCGAAGTAGCAAGACTCCTGAAGGAAGGGATTATTGAGGGTAGCACTAGCCCATGGCGAGCACAAGTGGTGGTAGTGAAGACTGGCGAAGAACAGCGCCTAGTTATTGACTACAGCCAGACGATCAATCGCTACACCCAGTTAGATGCATACCCACTCCCCCGCATATCTGACATGGTCAATCAGATAGCACAATACCGGGTGTTCTCGACGATTGATCTGAAGTCGGCATACCACCAGCTCCCCATCAGGGCTGAGGACCGCCAGTACACAGCTTTTGAAGCTGACGGTCGTCTCTACCACTTCCTCCGAGTCCCCTTCGGCGTCACCAACGGGGTTTCGGTCTTCCAAAGGGAGATGGACCGAATGGTTGACCAGAACGCGCTGCAGGCCACCTTCCCCTACCTAGACAACGTCACCATCTGCGGCCACGACCAGCAGGACCATGACGTTAACCTAGAGAAATTCCTCCGTACGGCCCAGCGGCTGAATCTAACATACAACAAGGACAAATGTATGTTTCGCACCACGCGCCTCGCCATTCTTGGCTGCGTAGTGGAGAACGGAGTCATCGGCCCCGACCCCGACAGAATGCGCCCCCTTATGGAGCTCCCCCTCCCCCACTGCCAAAAAGCACTGAAGAGATGCCTAGGGTTTTTCTCTTACTATGCTCAGTGGGTGCCCAACTATGCGGACAAAGCCAGACCCCTCATCAAGTCTACCTCCTTCCCCCTGACAGCAGAGGCATGTGCAGCCTTCACTCTCATAAAAAAAGATATTGCGAAGGCCACAATGCACGCAGTGGATGAGTCCATCCCTTTCCAAGTGGAGAGCGACGCATCCGACTTCGCCCTAGCTGCAACCCTTAACCAGGCGGGGAGACCCGTGGCCTTTTTCTCAAGGACCCTCCAGGGCCCCGAGATTCGACACTCCTCTGTCGAAAAGGAGGCCCAGGCCATTGTGGAAGCGGTGCGACATTGGAGGCATTACCTGGCCGGAAAACGATTTACCCTGCTCACTGACCAGCGTTCAGTAGCTTTTATGTTTAATAATAATCAGAGGGGCAAAATCAAGAACGACAAGATCTTGAGGTGGAGAATTGAATTACGATATCTTGTACCGGCCCGGGAAACTCAATGAGCCCCCAGATGCCCTATTATGTGGTACATGCGCCAACGCGCAGGTTGATAGACTGCAGACCCTCCACAATGACGTCTGCCACCCGGGGGTCACCAGGTTCTTCCATTTCATCAAATCCCATAACCTGCCCTACTCCATCGAGGAGGTCAGGACCATGACCAGGAATTGCCAAATCTGTGCCGAGTGCAAACCGCATTTTTATAGGCCAGACAGAGCAAGCCTGATCAAGGCCACTCGCCCCTTCGAGCGCCTGAGCGTCAATTTTAAAGGGCCCCTCCCCTCCTCTGACCGCAACGTGTACTTCCTCAACATAATTGATGAGTACTCCCGTTTCCCGTTTGCCATCCCGTGCCCAGACATGACCAGTACCACGGTCATTAAATGTCTGAATGACCTTTTCACCTTGTTCGGCTTCCCTAGCTATATCCATAGTGACCGGGGCTCATCCTTTATGAGCGACGAACTCCGTCAGTACCTGCTCACGAGAGGTATTGCTACAAGCAGAACCACCAGCTACAACCCCCGGGGGAATGGCCAGGTGGAAAGAGAGAACGCGACGGTTTGGAAGGCCGTCCTCTTAAACTTAAAATCTAAGGGCCTTCCGACCTCTCGCTGGCAGGAGGTCCTCCCTGCGGCGCTCCACTCCATTCGGTCACTGCTTTGTACGGCCACCAATGCCACCCCCCACGAAAAAATGTTCACTTTCCCCAGGAAGTCCACATCGGGGACCTCGCTACCGACATGGCTGACGTCCCCAGGACCCGTCCTACTGCGGAAGCACGTGAGGTCCCATAAAATGGACCCCCTGGTCGAGAGGGTGAGCCTCCTCCACGCCAACCCCCAGTATGCTTACGTGGCGTACCCGGACGGGCGGGAGGACACAGTCTCCATACGAGACCTCGCACCTTCGGGTGCCCCTGAAATACTACCATTGCCATCCACCACTACCCACAACCCAACCCCTGTAGACGGCATGCCGCAGCCCCAGGACCCGTCATTGACCACCCAACCACTCAATGAGACGCCAGATTCAACGTTGGATGCTGCACCATCACTGCCGCCACCACGACGATCAGGACGGCATACAAGGCTACCTGATAGACTTACTTACACGAACCTTTAGTACACTTCAGCCTGCCGGACTCAATTTTAAACAAGGGGTGAATGTGGTAAACCACTGTTATTGTTGTTCACCGTTGTTGTTGTTGTTGCACACTGTTGTATCTATGCATGCCTCAGCATGCCTCTGCTGGCTCCGCCCCTGGCTCCACCCACAGGCCCAGGTATAAAGGTGACTGCTCTGCAGCCCCCTGCCTTCTTGGAAACCAGTCAACCACGAGAGGCATGCTCTGTTCTTTGTTAATAAAAGCCTTTTAGTTACTCTCCTAACTCTCCGTCTTTTATGAGTAATTGATAGCGCATCAGATGGTAATGCCGTTGAATGTCAAGGGGCGGTGGTTAGACTCTTGCTTGTTGGAGATAGTCATTGATTGGCACTTCTGTGGTGCGAATGTTACTTGCCACTTATCAGGCCAAGCCTGAACATCGTCCAGGTCTTGTTGCATGCGGGCATGGACTGCTTCATTATCTGAGAAGTTGTGAATGGCGCTGAACACTGTGCATTCATCAGCGAACATCCCTACTTCTGACCTTATGTTGGAGGGAAGGTCATTGATGAAGCAGCTGAGGATGGTTGGGCCTAGGACACTGCCCTGAGGAACTCCTGCAGCGATGTCCTGGGGCTGTGATGATTGACCTTTAACCACCACAACCATCTTCCTTTGTGCTAGGTATGACTCCAGCCAGTGGAGAGTTTTCCCCCCCCGATTCCCATTGACTTCAGTTTTACTAGGGCTCCTTGATGCCACACTCGGTCAAATGCTGCCTTGATGTCCAGGGCAGTCACTCTCACCTCACCTCTGGATTCCAGCTCCTTTGTTCATGTTTGGATCAAGGCTGTAATGAGGTCTGGAGCCGAGTGGTCCTGGCGGAATGCAAACTGGACATCAGTGAGGTGGTTATTGGTGAGTAAGTGCCGCTTGATAGCACTGTCGATGACACCTTCCATCACTTTGCTAATGCTTGAGAGTAGACTGATGGGGCGGTAATTGGCCGGATTGGATTTGTCCTGCATTTTGTGGACAGGACATACCTGGGCAGTTTTCCACATTGTCGGATAGATGCCAGTGTTGTAACTGTACTGGAACAGCTTGGCTAGAGGCGCGGCTAGTTCTGGAGCACAAGTCTTCAGCACGATAGCCGGGATGTTGTTGGGGCCCATAGACTTTGCTGTATCCAGTGCGCTCAGCCGTTTCTTGATATCACGTGGAGTGAATTGAATTGGCTGAAGACTGGCTTCTGTGATGGCGGGGACCGCAGGAAGAGGCTGATATGGATCATCCACTCGGCACTTCTGGCTGAAGATGTTTGCAAATGATTCAGCCTTGTCTTTTGCACTCACGTGCTGGGCTCCACCGTCATTGAGGATGGGGATATTCATGGAGCCTCCTCCTCCCATTAGTTGTTTAATGGCCCACCACCATTCACTACTGGATGTGGCAGGACTGCAGAGCTTTGATCTGATCCGTTGAACATTACAACACCTCAAGAGTCCTTAGGTGGTGACAGGCGCTATAGAAATGCAAGTCCTTCTGTTTCTTTCTATTGTTGCCTGTAAGGGACCCACATTTACTTGCGCGAATCTTTTCCCTTTCACATACCTATAGAAGGTTTTACCGTCTGTTTTTATCTCTCGCTAGTTTACTCTCAGATTCTATTTTCTCTTTCTTGATCAATTTCTTGGTCCTCCTTTGCTGAATTTTAAAATCCTCCCAATCCTCAGGCTTACTACTCTTTTTGGCAACATTATAAGCCATACATTGGTGATGGAGCGGATATGTGGTCGGAAGCACCTCTTGAGGTCGAATTCAACACCAAGGCTGTGAACGGGCTGGTTCAGCCTCAGTCAGTTGCCAGGGAGGAGGATGGGGTCCTTTGTTTGGTGTTTGTTTCGTGCGCGCTGCCGATTCTGGCGCTGTCGCTGTGTTTAAATCTCCTCAGGCCTCTCCCGTGGTGCCCTGTGCTCTGCCGATTCTGGCGCCTCAGTGTCCGAGAGAGGTGGCGAGGCGGAGCGTTTTAGGCAGGAGATTCCGGAGCTTGGGGCCTCGGCAGCTGAAGGCACGGCTGCCAGTGGTGGAGCGATTAAAATCAGGGATGTGCAAGAGGCTATCATTGGCGGAGCGCAGAGCTCTCAGAGAGTTGTGAGGCTGGAAGAGGTTATAGAGATAGGGAGGGGCCAGGGCCACGGAGGGATTTGAAATCAAGGATGAGAATTTTAATATCGAGGTGTTGCTGGACCGGGAGCCAATGTAGGTCAGCAAGCACGGGGTGATGGGTGAACGGGACTGGGTGTGAGTTAGGACACAGGGCAGTGAGCACAGGGGATGATGGGTGAACGGGACTGGGTGTGAGTTAGGGCACGGGGCAGTGAGCACAGGGGGTGATGGGTGAACGGGACTGGGTGTGAGTTAGGACACGGGGCAGTGAGCACAGGGGGTGATGGGTGACCGGGACTTGGTGTGAGTTAGGACACGGGTCAGCAAGCACGGGGTGATGGGTGAACGGGACTGGGTGTGAGTTAGGACACAGGGCAGTGAGCACAGGGGGTGATGGGTGAACGGGACTGGGTGTGAGTTAGGACACGGGGCAGTGAGCACAGTGGGTGATGGGTGAACGGGACTGGGTGTGAGTTGGGACACGGGGCAGTGAGCACAGGGTGATGGGTGAACGGGACTGGGTGTGAGTTAGGACACGGGGCAGTGAGCACAGGGGGTGATGGGTGAACGGGACTGGGTGTGAGTTAGGACACGGGGCAGTGAGCACAGGGGGTGAGGGGTGAACGGGACTGGGTGTGAGTTAGGACACGGGGCAGTGAGCACAGGGGGTGATGGGTGAACGGGACTGGGTGTGAGTTAGGACACGGGGCAGCGAGCACAGGGGGTGATGGGTGAACGGGACTGGGTGTGAGTTAGGACACGGGGCAGTGAGCACAGGGGGTGATGGGTGACCGGGACTTGGTGTGAGTTAGGACACGGGGCAGTGAGCACAGGGGGTGATGGGTGAACGGGACTGGGTGTGAGTTAGGACACGGGGCAGTGAGCACAGGGGGTGATGGGTGAACGGGACTGGGTGTGATTTAGGACACGGGGCAGTGAGCACAAGGGGTGATGGGTGAACGGGACTGGGTGTGAGTTAGGACACGGGGCAGTGAGCACAGGGGGTGATGGGTGAACGGGACTGGGTGTGAGTTAGGACACGGGGCAGTGAGCACAGGGGGTGATGGGTGAACGGGACTGGGTGTGAGTTAGGACACGGGGCAGTGAGCACAGGGGGTGATGGGTGAACGGGACTGGGTGTGAGTTAGGACACGGGGCAGTGAGCACAGGGGGTGATGGGTGAACGGGACTGGGTGTGAGTTAGGACACGGGGCAGCCGTGTTTTGGATGAGCTGAAGTTTACGGAGGTGGAGGATGGGAAGCCAGACAGGAGTGCGTGGAATAGTCAAGTTGAAAACTATTAAAGGCATGGATGAGGGTTTCAGCAGTGGATGAGCTGAGGTAGGGGCAGAGACGGGCGATGTTACGGAGGTGGAAGTAGGATGTCTTGGTGATGGACAGGATATGTGGTCGGAAGCTCATCTCGGGGTCAAATATGACACCAAGGTTGCGAACAGTCTGGCTCAGCCTCAGACAGTTGCCAAGGAGAGGGATGGAGTCGGTGTCTCGGGAACGGAGTTTATGGCGGGGCCCGAAGACAATGGCTTCGGTCTTTCCAATATTTAGTTGGAGGAAGTTTCTTCTCATCCAGCGCTGGATGTCGGAGAAGCAGTGACAGGTCATACCTCCCTTAAGTAGACGTGGGCGAATGAGGAAAAGAATGCTTGGGTTACACTTCAGTTTTTTTCTCTCCAACCCTATACCTCTACAGTTGAGCAGAGAGCTGGGTGGGCACATGGGATGCCCTCCGAATGTTGTACCTCACACAGGAATTGCTCGAGCCCCTGGCTCCTTTGCTGGCAGGATATGTAACAGAGTGAGAGGGGCGATCCATGAGCCATAGGATGTTGAGAGCTCTTTAAGAAATTATGTAAAAGGCGGCATTGCTTTAAGATATCATGGACCTTAATCAGGAAGAACACCCAGCCTGTAAGAATAAAGGCAGGGAACTGGTTCAGTTGTGAAGGGAGTCGGGAGAGGAAGGAATTGAGAGGTATTCCCCGCCCGCCCCCCCCATCAACCATCACCCCCCTTTCTCTTCCCCCCCCCCCACCCATCACTCACAGTCACTGCTTGGGTCCCAGCCCAGAGGGAGGGTCCCAGCCCAGAGCGAGGGTCCCAGCCCAGAGTGAGGGTCCCAGCCCAGAGCGAGGGTCCCAGCCCAGAGCGAGGGTCCCAGCCCACCTGCAGTCACTGCCCAGAGCGAGGGTCCCAGCCCAGAGTGAGGGTCCCAGCCCAGAGCGAGGGTCCCAGCCCGCCTGCAGTCACTGTCCAGAGCGAGGGTCCCAGCCCAGAGCGAGGGTCCCAGCCCGCCTGCAGTCACTGCCCAGAGCGAGTGTCCCAGCCCAGAGCGAGGGTCCCAGCCCAGAGCGAGGGTCCCAGCCCACCTGCAGTCACTGCCCAGAGCGAGGGTCCCAGCCCAGAGCGAGGGTCCCAGCCCAGAGCGAGGGTCCCAGCTCAGAGCGAGGGTCCCAGCCCACCTGCAGTCACTGCCCAGAGCGAGGGTCCCAGCCCAGAGCGAGGGTCGCAGCCCACCTGCAGTCACTGCCTAGAGCGAGGGTCCCAGCCCAGAGTGAGGGTCCCAGCCCGTCTGCAGTCACTGCCCTGAGCGAGGGTCCCAGCCCACCCACAGTCACTGCCCAGAGCGAGGGTCCCAGCCCAGAGTGAGGGTCCCAGCCCGCCTGCAGTCACTGCCCAGAGCGAGGGTCCCAGCAGAGCGAGGGTCCCAGCCCAGAGCGAGGGTCCCAGCCCGCCTGCAGTCACTGCCCAGAGCGAGGGTCCCAGCCCAGAGCGAGGGTCCCAGCCCGCCTGCAGTCACTGCCCAGAGCGAGGGTCCCAGCCCAGAGCGAGGGTCCCAGCCCACCTGCAGTCACTGCCCAGAGCGAGGGTCCCAGCCCAGAGCGAGGGTCCCAGCCCAGAGTGAGGGTCCCAGCCCGTCTGCAGTCACTGCCCTGAGCGAGGGTCCCAGCCCACCCACAGTCACTGCCCAGAGCGAGGGTCCCAGCCCAGAGTGAGGGTCCCAGCCCGCCTGCAGTCACTGCCCAGAGCGAGGGTCCCAGCCCAGAGCGAGGGTCCCAGCCCGCCTGCAGTCACTGCCGAGCGAGGGTCCCAGCCCGCCTGCAGTCACTGCCCAGAGCGAGGGTCCCAGCCCAGAGCGAAAGTCCCAGCCCGCCTGCAGTCACTGCCCAGAGCGAGGGTCCCAGCCCAGAGTGAGGGTCCCAGCCCACCTGCAGTCACTGCCGAGCGAGGGTCCCAGCCCGCCTGCAGTCACTGCCCTGAGTTAGGGTCCCAGCCCGCCTGCAGTCACTGCCCAGAGCGAGGGTCCCAGCCCAGAGTGAGGGTCCCAGCCCGCCTGCAGTCACTGCCGAGCGAGGGTCCCAGCCCGCCTGCAGTCACTGCCCTGAGCGAGGGTCCCAGCCCGCCTGCAGTCACTGCCCAGAGCGAGGGTCCCAGCCCACCCGCAGTCACTGTCCAGAGCCGGGGCCCCTCGACCTCAACTCCACTTTCCCGCCTGATCTCCATATCCTTTGATTCCCCTAGAGTCCAAAAATCTATCGATCTCAGCCTTGAATACACTCAAAGACTCAGCATGTACAGCCCTCTGGGGCAGAGAATTCCAGAGATTCACAACCCTCTGAGTGAAGAAATTCCTCCTCATCTCAGTATAAAATGGCCGACCCCTTATCCTGAGACTATGCCCCCTAGTTCTAGACACTCCAGCCAGGGGAAACAACCTCTCAGCATCTACCCTGTCAATCCCCCTCAGAATCTTGTATGTTTCGATGAGATCACCTCTCATTCTTCTAAACTCCAGAGAGTATCGGCCCATTCTACACAATCTCTCCTCACAGGACAACCCTCTCATCCCAGGAATCAATCTAGTGAAACTTCATTGCACCGCCTCCAAGGCAAGTATATCCTTCCTTAGATAAGGAGACCAAAACTGTGCCCAGTACTCCAGGTGTGGTCTCACCAAGGCCCTGTACAATTGGAGCAAGACTTCCTTACTCTTATACTCCAATCCCCTTGCAATAAAGGCCAACATGCCATTTGCCGTCCTTATTGCTTGCTGTACCTGCATGCTAGCTTTTTGTGTTTCTTGCACGAGGATATTCAAATCTCTCTGGACACCAACATTTGAAAGTCCCGAGCTCCCGAGTCCCGATGAAGGTACCCCCCCTTTCCAACCGGATGCTCCTCTGGCCCGCGACCAGCCTCGCCCCGGTCCCTCCCTCCCTCCCTCCTCTCTGCAACCTAGTGCCGCAGGCATACCCGCTCACAGACAGCCAGCCTCTCCATCTGGCTGGCTGCGAGCAAGAAACAGAGCTTTGTAATGTTAATCAGGCCCTGCCGTTCAATTCAGCAGGGCCTGAAGGAAACTCCCGGGTTTCCCGCCCGCCCCACCCCGGCCAGACCGTCCACTTGTCTGGTGCTTATTCCACAATTCTGGAATGAGCTTCCTGCCTTTTCTTCTTCCTCCTAACTTTCTAATATTAAACTTGTGTTCCCTGGGATTTGAATCTTGCAGCAGAGTGAAGAATGTGCCCGAGTAACCTAATATTAACAGATGTGAGTGATAGCGGGGATATGGGATTAGAGCAGATAGCACCGACATGCAGCTGGCACTGACTATTCCTGCATGTTGGGACAGACAGCCGGCCACATTCTGCACTGTAGCGCCAAATGATTCATGCTCTTAAAACCGTCATGTGGGTTCTTCAAAGGCTCCTCTGTTACAAAGCAGTACTGGAGCTTTCTGGCTTCTACCCTGGCTTATCTCCAGCCTTCTACATTCTTTTGCAGACTGCGCCCTGTCAATACCTGTCAGCGGGCACACCCTGTGCTTAATCTGCAGCTAATTTGTTTTCCAACATCCCAAACGGTGCGGAATTCTCCCCTACCCCAGATTCCAGCCTTCCCTTCCAGCACACACAATCAATAACTGAAGCACAACACACAGACAATCGCACACTCTCTGCTCTGTGCTGTAGCCGAGACCTTAGGAGCCCTGTCTAAAATGACAGTGTACAGAGATTCTCTGAGCACTCCCACTGAGCGCAGGTTGCAGACGGCAAATAAGAGGGTAAGACGGTAAATAGACAAAGGGTATGTGCAGAAAAATTACAAGTGTAGACACAAACTAATGAGTATCTGCACAGGGTAAAAGAGAGGCATAGAGTAACAGAACATTAGAGCCCATGCACAGAGACTAGAATAGTGTCTATCTGTCTGTCTGTCTGTCTCTCTCTGTTCAGTTCAGTTCAGTTCAAATGCTTTATTGGCATGAAAGTTTACAGAGAACCATATTGCCAAAGCTTACATAGCAAAAAGGTACAGTTTTCCAACATTCTGTAGGTGTCAATCGATTTGACATTTGTTGGGTATATACAATATTACTTTTAAACAATATTAATTTTAAACAGTCTTTCTACTTCATTTGGTACGTTTAATATTAATTTTAAACAGTCTTACTTTTAAACAGTCCTCAGGTTGTGACATGTTGTTACATATTTAGCCCCAAGGTATGGTCTGTCTCCTTCTCCTAGGACTAATCTCAATTTTGACAGATCATCCAATTCCTTGAAATCTGGGGTTGTTTGGCTTAGCTTGTTGAATAATATGTTTCTTGATGTGTTGAATTTTTCGCATTTTAGGAGGAAATGCATTTCTGTTTCAACCTCGCCAGCCAGACATTGATCGCATATTCTATTCTCTCTAGGCTGCCAGGATTTCTTGTATCTGCCTTTTTCAATTTCCAGTTGGTGGTCGCTTAGTCTGTACCTGGTGAGGGTCTGTCTCTGTTTTGTGTCTCTGATGGTCGTGAGGTAGTCTGCCAGTTTATATTCTCTTTTTAGGGCCCGGTAACATTCTAATCTGCTTTGGCTTTCGGTTATTTTGTTCCAATGTTCCAGGTAGGTTTCTTTGCATTGTTTAATGATTTGGTTCACTCGGATTGGTGTTTGGACGGCTGTGTTGGTCTGGGGCTGGTCAGGGTCCGGCTGAGTACTTAGTTTCAGTAGCAGCTGACTCTCTGTCTCTCTCTCTCTGTCTCTCTCTCTCTGCCTCTCTCTCTGCCTCTCTCTCTCTCTCTCTCTCTCTGTGTCTCGGTGTCTCTCTCTGCCTCTCTCTCTCTCTCCAGCTCTCTCTCCCTCTCTCTGTCTCTCTCTCTCTGTCTCTCTCTCTCTGTGTCTCTCTCTCTCTGCCTCTCTCTCTGTCTCTCTCTCTCTCCGTCTCTCTCTCTCTGCCTCTCTCTCTGCCTGTCTCTCTCCCTCTCTGTCTCGGTGTATCTGTCTCTCTCTCTCTCTCTCTCTCCAATTCCAATTCCAATTCCAATTCCAATTAAAATGCTTTATTGGCATGAAAGTTTACAGAGAACCATATTGCCAAAGCTTACATAGCAAAAAGGTACAGTTTTCCAACATTTTGTAGGTGTCAATCGATTTGACATTTGTTGGGTATATACAATATTACTTTTAAACAATATTAATTTTAAACAGTCTTTGTACTTCATTTGGTACGTTCAATATTAATTTTAAACAGTCTTAATTTTAAACAGTCCTCAGGTTGTGACATGTTGTTACATATTTGGCCCCAAGGTATGGTCTGTCTCCTTCTCCCAGGTATATAGACCTCCAAACAGTAAGGCGGAGATTGGGGATGGCATTAAGAGGGAAATTAAAGAAGCGTGCAATAAGGGCACAGCAATCATCATGGGTGACTTTAATCTACATATAGATTGGGCTAACCAAATTAGTAACAATACTGTGGAGGAGGAATTCCTGGAGTGTTTACGGGATGGTTTCCTGGACCAATATGTCGAGGAACCAACCAGAGATCAGGCCATCTTAGACTGGGTATTATGTAATGAGAAAGGATTAATTAGCAATCTTGTTGTACGAGGCCCCTTGGGTCGGAGCGATCATAATATGATCGAATTCTTCATTAAGATGGAGAATGAAGTAGTTGACTCAGAAACTAAGGTCCTCAATTTCAATAAAGGAAACTACGATGGTCTGAGGAGCGAGTTGGGTAGGATTGATTGAGGAATGGCACTCAAAGGGTTGACGGTGGATAGGCAATGGCAAATATTCAAAGACCGAATGGATGAACTACAGAAGTTGTTCACCCAGTTTGGCATAAAAATAAAACAAAAAAGGTGACTCAACCGTGGCTAACAAAGGAAATTAGGGATAGCATAAGATCCAAGGAGAGGACATACAAATAGGCCAGGAAAAGCAATAATCCTGAGGATTGGGAGCAGTTTAAGGTTCAACAAAGGAGGACAAAGGGATTAATTAAGAAAGGGAAAGCAATAAGCAAAGGAGAGAAACACAAAGGGCCAAACTAATTCATAATGAGAGTGTGAAAAAAGCAAGCCTGAAGGCTTTGTATCTTAATGCTAGAAGCATTAGGAACAAGGTGGATGAATTAGTTGTGGAAATAGAGGTAAACAAATATGATTTGATTGGGATTACAGAAACGTGGCTGCAGGGTGGGCAAGGCTGGGAACTTAACATCCAGGGATATACAATATTTAGGAAGGATCGGCAAAAAGGTAGGGGAGGTGGGGTAGCATTGCTGGTAAAGGAGGGGATTAATGCAATGGAAAGGAAGGATATTAACTCGGATGAAACGGAATCTGTATGGGTAGAAATGAGAAATAGCAAGGGGAGAAAAACGTTAGTGGGTGTGATATATAGGCCTCCAAATAGTAATATGGAGGTGAGGGAAGGCATAAAAAGGGAAATTAGAGAAGCGTGCGATAAGAGCACAGCTGTCATCATGGGTGACTTTAATTTACATATTGATTGGACTACCCAAATTAGTAAAAATTCTGAGGAGGAGGAATTCCTGGAATGTTTTCGGGACGGTTATCTGGACCAATATGTCAAGGAGCCGACTCGAGATCAGGCCATTTTAGACTGGGTATTGTGCAATGAGAAGGGACTTATCACCAATCTTCTTGTACGAGGCCCCTTGGGTCAGAGCGATCATAATATGATCGAGCTCTCAGTCGAGATGGAGAGTGAGGAAATTGAATCAGAGACTAAGGTCCAGAACTTAAATAAAGGGAATTACGAGGGTATGAGACGGGAATTGGGTAAGATTGATTGGGTGGTGTTTCTGGGGGGATTGACAGTGGATAGACAATGGCAAGCATTCAAAGATAGAATGGAAGAATTCCAGAACATGTTTATACCGGTTTGGCATAAAAATAAACCTAAAAAGGTGACTCAACCGTGGATAACGAGGGAAATTAGGGACAGCATAAAATCAAAAAAAAGGGCATATCAACTGGCAAAAAAAAGCACCAGACCGGAAGATTGGGGGCAGTACAGGATACAGCAGAAGAGGACAAAGGGATTAATCAGGAAGGGGAAAATAGAATACGAAAGTAAACTTGCAGCAAAAATAAAGACAGACTGCAAAAGCTTTTATCGGTATATCAGGAGGAAAAGACTGGTAAAATCCCAAGTCGGTCCCCTGCAGTCCGATTCGGGAGAATATATAATGGAGAATAAGGAAATGGCAGACCAATTAAACTCATACTTTGGTTCTGTATTCACAAAGGAGGACACAAATAACCTCCCAGGAATATCGGCAAACATAGGGACTAATGAGAGGGAGGAGCTGACAGAAATTAGTATCTCTAGGGATATGGTGTTGGGTAAGTTGAGGGGACTGAAGGCCGACAAATCCCCGGGGCCTGATAAACTACATCCTAGGGTACTTAAGGAGGTGGCCCTGGAGATAGCAGATGCTCTAAGGATCATCTTCCGGAACTCCATTGACTCGGGAACAGTACCCGTGGATTGGAGGGTAGCTAATGTTACCCCAATATTTAAAAAGGGGGGTAGAGAGAAAGCAGGGAATTATAGACCAGTAAGCCTTACATCGGTTGTGGGCAAAATGCTAGAGTCCATTATTAAGGATAAAATAGCGGAGCACTTGACAAATGGGGAAAGGATCGGACAGAGTCAACATGGATTTACAAAGGGTAAATCGTGTTTGACTAATCTGCTGGAATTTTTTGAGGAAGTAACTGGTAAAATAGATGGGGGAGAGCCAGTGGATGTGGTGTACCTTGACTTCCAGAAAGCCTTCGATAAGGTTCCACACAAAAGATTGTCATGCAAGATTAAGGCTCATGGGATTGGGGGCAAAGTATTAACGTGGATAGAGAACTGGCTGGCGGATAGAAAACAGAGAGTTGGAATAAACGGCTCGTTTTCAGAGTGGCAGGCAGTGACCAGCGGGGTGCCGCAAGGATCTGTCCTGGGACCCCAGCTGTTCACAATATATATAAATGATCTGGATCAGGGAATTGGATGCAATATTTCCAAATTCGCTGACGACACTAAACTAGGAGGAGGGGTGGGCTCTGATGAGGATGTCAGGAGGCTACAGTGCGATTTGGACAGGTTGGGGGAATGGGCGGATACGTGGCAGATGCACTATAATGTGGATAAATGCGAGGTTATCCACTTTGGGGGTAAAAACAGGAGGGTAGATTATTATCTAAATGGCAATAGATTGGGAGATGGGGAAGTGCAGAGGGACCTGGGTGTTCATGTGCACCAGTCACTGAAGGAGAGCATGCAGGTGCAACAGGCGATTAAGAAGGCAAATGGTATGTTGGCCTTCATATCAAGGGGGTTCGAGTATAGGAATAGGGATACCTTACTACAGCTGTACAAGGTGCTGGTGAGACCGCATCTGGAGTATTGTGTACAGTTTTGGTCGCCCCATCTGCGGAAGGATGTTCTTGCCATGGAAAGAGTGCAACGGCGATTCACCAGGCTGATACCTGGAATGGCGGGAATGACCTACGAAGAGAGATTAAATAGTTTGGGCTTGTACTCACTGGAGTTTAGAAGATTGAGAGGGGATCTCATCGAAACATATAAAATTATGGCAGGCCTGGACAGGCTGAATTCAGAGAGAATGTTTCCAATGGCCAGGGAGCACAGAACCAGGGGCCACAGTCTAAAAATAGCGGGCAAATCATTTAAAACAGAGATGAGGAAGAATTTCTTCACTCAAAGAGTGGTGAGCCTGTGGAATTCCCTGCCACAGAGGGCTGTGAAGGCTAATTCAATAAATATTTTCAAGAGAGAATTGGATATATTTCTGAAGGCTAAGGGGATTAAGGGTTACGGAGAAAAGGCGGGGACGGGGTACTGAACTGGTAAGATCAGCTATGATCTCAGACGAGGATCAGCCATGATCTCATTGAATGGCGGAGCAGGCTCGAAGGGCCGAATGGCCTACTCCTGTTCCTATCTCTATGTTACTCTATGAATATGAGAGTAAGCTTGCAGGGAACATAAAAACTGACTGTAAAAGCTTTTATAGATATTTGAAGAGAAAAAGATTGGTGAAGTCAAGCGTAGGTCCATTGCAGTCAGAATCGGGGGAATTTATAATGGGGAACAAAGAAATGGCAGACCAACTAAATACATATTTTGGTTCTCTCTTCACAAAGGAGGACACAAATAACCTCCCAGAAATAACAGGGAACATAGGGTCAGATGAAAGGGTGGAACTGAAAGAAATCAGTATTTGTAGGGAAATGGTGTTAGGAAAATTGATGGGACTGAAGGCCGATAAATCCCCAGGGCCTGATGGTCTACATCCCAGGGTACTTAAGGAAGTGGCCCTAGAAATAGTAGATGCACTGCTGGTCATCTTCCAGAACTCAATAGACTTTGGAACAGTACCCATGGATTGGAGGGTAGCTAATGTTACCCCACTATTCAAAAAAGGTGGTTGAGAAAAAGCGGGGAATTATAGACCGGTAAGCCTGACATCAGTAGTGGGGAAAATGCTAGAGTCCATTATAAAAGATGTAATAGCAGAGCACTTGGAAAACAGTGGCAGGATCGGACAAAGTCAACATGGATTTACAAAATGTAAATCATGCTTGAATAATCTACTGGAATTTTTTGAGGATGTAACTGGTAAAATAGATAAGGGAGAACCAGTGGATGTGGTGTATTTGGACTTTCAGAAGGCTTTCGATAAGGTCCCGCATAAGAGATTAGCGTGCAAAATTAAGGCACATGGGATTGGGGGCAAGGTATTGACTTGGATAGAGAACTGGTTGGTGGACAGAAAGCAAAGAGTTGGAATAAACGGGTTGTTTTCCGAGTGGCAGGCAGTGACTAGTGGGGTACCGCAAGGATCGGTCCTAGGACCCCAGCTGTTCACAATATATATTAATGATCTGGACGAGGGAATTGGATGCAATATAAGAACACAAGAACATAAGAAATAGGAGCAGGAGTAGGCCAATCGGCCCCTCGAGCCTGCTCCACCATTCAATAAGATCATGGCTGATCTGATCCTAACCTCAAATCTTCTATCACTCTCCATCCGACCCGAACCCATGTGATCTCCCGGGAGAGACGAAAAACGAGATAAAAAACCCAATGGCCAATTTGGGAGAAAAAATCTGGGAAATTCCTCTCCGACCCATCTAGGCGATCGAAACTCTTCCTGGAGATCACTCTGTCCCTATATTTTCTACAGTACTTACCTTCTGTAAAGGCGATCTCCACCCCAGCCAGGAACAGGAATAAAACCATCTCCTGAAATCTAACACAGAATTAGAACACAAGAAGTAGGAGCAGAACCAGGCTACATGGCCCTTGGGCCCGCTCCACTACCCACAGGGCCATGACCATTCCGAACCTAGACTCATGTCCAATTTCCTGCCCGCTCCCCGTAACCCTTAATTCCCTTTACTTCTAGGAAACTATCTATTTCTGTTTTAAATTTATTTAATGATGTAGCTTCCACAGCTTTCTGGGGCAGCAAATTCCACAAACCTACCACAGTCTGAGTGAAGAAGTTTCTCCTCATCTCAGTTTTGAAAGAGCAGCCCCTTATTTTAAGATTATGCCCCCTAGCTCTAGTTTCACCCATCATTGGGAACATCCTCACCGCATCCACCCGATCAAGCCCCTTCACAATCTTATATGCTTCAATAAGATCGCCTCTCATTCTTCTGAACTCCAATGAGTAGAGTCCCAATCTACTCAACCTCTCCTCATATGACCACCCCCTCATCCCCGGGATTAACCGAGTGAACCTTCTTTGTACTGACTCGAGAGCAAGTATGTCTTTTCTTAAGTATGGACACCAAAACTGTGTGCAGTATTCCAGGTGCGGTCTCACCAATACCTTGTATAACTGCAGCAATACCTCCCTGTTTTTATATTCTATCCCCCTAGCAATAAAAGCCAACATTCCATTGGCCTTCTTGATCACTTGCTGCACCAGCATACTAACTTTTTGAGTTTCGTGCACCAGGACCCCCAGATCCCTTTGTACTGCAGTACTTTCCAGTTTCTTGCCATTAAGATAATAACTTGCTCTATGATTTTTCCTGCCAAAGTGCATAACCTCACACTTTCCAGTATTGTCTTCCATCTGCCAAATCTCTGCCCACTTACTTAGCCTGTCTATGTCACTTTGCAGGTTTTTTATGTCCTCCTCACTCACTACTTTCCGTCCCATCTTTGTATCATCTGCAAACTTTGATATGTTACACTTGGTCCCTTCCTCCAAATCGTTATTATAGATTGTAAAGAGTTGGGGACCCAGCACTGACCCCTGCGGAACACCACTATTTACTGATTGCAAGTCTGAGAATGAACCATTTATCCCAACTCTCTGCTTTCTGTTAGAGAGCCAATGCTCCACCCACGCCAAAATATTACCCCCAATCCCGTGATTTTTTATCTTGAGCAATAATCTTTTGTGTGGCACCTTGTCAAATGCCTTTTGGAAGTCTAAATACACTACGTCCACTGGTTCTCCTTTATCCTTCCTCAAAGAACTCAAGCAAATTTGTCAAACATGACTTCCCCTTCTTGAAACCATGCTGAGTTTGTCCTATTAAATTATGTTTATCCAAATGTCCTGTTACTGTCTCCTTAATAATGGACTCTAACATTTTACCAACCACAGATGTTAGGCTAACAGGTCGAGGCCTAGAAATTCATTATAGCCACTTTTGGGGTGGTAAAGTCGGGCGGCCGCTAAAGTTTGCGCCCGGCGCAAATTCGAGGCCACATCGCTGATATTCATTAGCTTCGCCTTAAGAGTTTGCTCGAGCGCTAAAACTGGCGATGCACGGCTCTCTTTAGGCGCTAAGCCGGAGGTGCTGAGCGATACCGCCGAGGCCGGGCGCAGCGCAGGTGCGGCCATTTCTTGATTGACAGCAGACACCCTGGCGCCGGCCAGCTCTTAAGGGGGAGGGGTCGACTTGGTCTGCTGCCACGCCCTGGACACTGGAGCCCTCCAGCTAGGCCTGAACACTGCTGCTGGACCCAAATAGCGCCTCAAAGTATGGAGAAGGCCCGTGAACGAGCGCAGCACTTCTCAGAGCATGATCTGAGGGTGCTGGTTGGCGCTGTGGAGAAGAGACGCCATATTTTGTTCTCAGACAATGGGAGGAAGCCGCCGGCCCGCGTCTACCGGAGAGCCTGGAGGCATGTCGCCACCAGGATGACATCCAACAGTGAGGTCCCCAGGAGCACTGTCCAATGCAGAAAAAAGCTCAACGACCTCGCCAGGATTGTCAGGGTGAGTACCCTTTCCAGTGTCCTCCTCATCCTTGCATGTGCACCTCACATTATGGGCAAAGGGACCTGAAAGCCCTAATGGCCAGCCCTCATGCAGCAGCTATGGGACAGTCATGAACATCAATTGCACATTGTGCACTTAACACACTGGCCAGGCTATTCGACCATGGGAGGCAGTGCACACAAGATCAGGGCTACACACTGGCCAGGCTATTCCACCATGGGAGGCAGTGCACACAAGATCAGGGCTACACACTGGCCAGGCTATTCCACCATGGGAGGCAGTGCACACAAGATCAGGGCTACACACTGGCCAGGCTATTCCACCATGGGAGGCAGTACACACAAGATCAGGGCTACACACTGGCCAGGCTATTCCACCATGGGAGGCAGTGCACACAAGATCAGGGCTACACACTGGCCAGGCTATTCCACCATGGGAGGCAGTGCACACAAGATCAGGGCTACACACTGTACTTAGAGGCCGTCCTTTCTCTTGCAGGCCAAGCTGGCCAATAATAAGAGGAGCCGGACTGAGACCGGGGGAGGCGGACCCCAGATCCAGCCGCTCACCAAGCTGCAACAGCGCGTGGAGCGCATCATGGGTGTCCGGGTGATTGGCCCCATTGCATCTGGAGATGCCGACCCTGTTCTGGGCACCAATGGTAAGGACATCACCTTTTGGACCTCTCTCGTCCCACTTGCGCATCAGATCTACATCCTTTGCCACTGTCCGACCAATGCGCTGAATGCCACCACTCATGCATCCCTCGCTGACGCCCTCTCCTCACTCTAAAGCTACTCTTGTGCCTTCCTGCTTTCAGATGGTGAGGAGGAGGTCCCTGAACTTGCCAGTGACAGCCCCTCAGAAGAGGAGGAGGAGGAGGAGCAAGAGGAAGGCGGCCCATCAGGGGAACCCTCAGCCGCGGCAAGCCATGCCACTGTAGGGGAGACGTCTTCCCTGGAGGGGAGGGTGGGGGAAGTGTCGGAGGGGAGTGTAGCTCCTGGGACCAGCGGCCTGCAGAAATGCGGGAGGGGGGTGGAAGCTCAGCGGCCTTCTCCCCAGAGGGGGGAAGGGTCGGAGGGGAGTCCAATTGCTGGGCCTAGCGGCGTCCAGCAACGCAGGAAGGGTCGGCCAGTTCGGCGGCCTTCTCCCCAGAGGGAGAGTCCGGCCTCCAGTCCGGAGACGGTCAACACCGAGGAGATGCGCCGCCTCGAGGACATGTCCGCGGACTCGGAGCGCCGGCACACGGAGCTCATGGGGGTAGTGGGACAGATGCCTGAGGCCATCGAGTCCCTGTCTCGGAGTGTCACCGAATTCGGGGCCTCTCTGGCAGCGACTGGCCAGGTGATCAGTGGTGCCGTGCAGTCACTGGCTGCTCTGATGCGGTCACAGAACAGGGCAACACGGGCACTCACTGCTGCCACACTCGCTGTGTCAGCCCGGCATCGCCAGGGCACCCGGCGCGCTGCAGCAGCACAGCGGTCTGTCCCTCGGCAGATTGCTGCGCATGCTGCAGTGCTGGCCCGGGCGAGTGCCAGTGTCTCAGGTGACCAGCGAGCGCCTGCCATCCGCCAGCTTGCCCCCATTCCTCCAGCCGCCACTGCCACTCCCCCAGTGGAGCTGCCACAAGCTGCTGCAGCGACTGATGCTGGCCAGCCACAGCTGCAGCTTTCACCAGCCGGCCCCTCGAGGGCCAGACCTCGTCTAGGCCGACCCCCAAGGGCATCTGCCGTCACGACATGTGCCCCTCAGGAGCCGTCCCCCAGCCTTGCAGCAGCCACTGGCCTCACTTTGAGGAGGAGCAGCAGGGCGTCCAGGGGCCGCCAAAGTTTGCAGAAGGCATCGCCCTCGCGGGACACAAAGTAGAGGGTGTGTCCAAATGTTGTGTTTTTTGGAATGGGTGTTTTGTGAAGGCCGAGGATGAAGGCCATTTTTGTTTACATCTTTTGTTAATCCTCCCCAGGTTGTGGGAGTGAGTCATGTGTGTGAGTGTTTTTTGGGGGTTTCGTGTGTTTTTGGTTTTCATGTGGGAAGGGCCCTGAGTTTGTACAATAAACCATTTTATTTATTCACATTGTCCATGTTTGATCTTTGAAGTGTTTGTTGCCTTAACCGGCTGAGGGCTTGCGGAGCGGCTGCAATCATGTTCTTTCATTGGCACAAGCCATTCCCTGACAGGGGGCCTAGAAGTGACGTTCAATAAGCCGCCGACGGGCGGCCCTTGGACCTTCTGCCTCCCTCCTGGGCTGGTACTCCTCCTCCTCCTCCTCCTCCTCATGCTCCTCCTGCTCCTCCTCCTGAGGTGGTGGTCCAACGTGAGGTGGCAGTGCCTGAGTCCTGCGGATAGCCAGGTTGTGCAGCATGCAGCAAACGACGACGAATTGGGAGACTTGCTCCTGCGAATACTGGAGGGCTCCCCCGGAGCGATCCAGACAGCGGAACTGTTGCTTCAGGACGCCGATTGTTTGTTCGATGAGGTTCCTGGTCGCTTGATGGCTCTCGTTGTATGCCACTTCAGCAGGGGTCATGGGCGCGCGGAGCGGGGTCATGAGCCAGGTACACAAAGGATAGCCTTTGTCCCCGATAAGCCATCCTCTTGGGTGAGGCTGTGCCTGGAACATGTCAGCCACAGTTGTCTGTCGCAGGATAAAGGCATCGTGGCTGCTGCCTGGAAAGCGGGCATTGACAGCTAGGATGCGCTGCCTGTGGTCACACACCAGCTGTACGTTGAGGGAATGGTAGCCCTTCCGGTTGCGGTAATCCTCGGCATGCTCCAGAGGTGCCCGCAAAGCCACATGCGTGCAGTCAATGGCGCCCTGCACCATGGGGAAGCCCGCTATTCTTGCAAATCCCACTGCACGCTGCTGCTGCTTGTCCAGGGTCATGGGGAAGGAGATGAATTGACGTCTCCTTCTGAAAAGGGCATTGGTCACCTGGCGGATGCAGCAATGCACGGCGAACTGGGAGATGTTAGCGATGTCCCCAGCAGCGGATTGGAAGGAGCCGGTGGCATAGAAGTTGAGAGCCACCGTCACCTTCACTGCCACCGACAGAGACGTCCTGCGCATCAGCTGTGGACGCAGATCTCTGTGAAGCAGCTGGCAGATGTCTGCAACCACCTCCCTTCTGAATCGCAGCCTCCTAACACACTGCGCGGCAGACATGGTCAGATAGGAGGACTGCTGGCGGTATACCTGATGCGCCATCAATTACTCAAAAGACTGAGGTTAAGCGAGTAACAACCAGGCTTTTATCAACTAAAGAATGAAGGTCTAGTCTCGAGTGGTCGACCCGTCCAGAATACTAAGGGACTGGGAGGTAGTCACTTATATACCTGGAATAGTGGGAGGAGTCAGCTGAGGCATGTCCAGACCTGTACCTAGTGGAATACACATACACATACAGACAGGTATAACAGTGGTTTACCACATTCACCCCTTGTTTAAAAATGAGTCCGGCGGGGTGAAGTGTATTTAAAAGTTCGTGTATTGGAGTCTCTCCGGAGGTCTTGTCTGCCGCTGTGATCGACGTGGCGACGGCAGGGGTGGTGGAGCTTCCGGCGTCGCGTCCCGTGTAGGCTGGGGCACTGGAGTGTAGTCCTCGTGGGTGGTGGTCCAAGGCGAGCCGGCTGCTGGGGTTGGATATCGGGTCGTGGGGTGGGGTGGTAATGGGTAGTGGGTTACAGCGGTCCCCGCGGGTGTCGTGGGGGGGGGTGGTAATGGGTAGTGGGTTACAGTGGTCCCCGAGGGTGCGAGGTCTCGTATGGAGACTGTGTCCTCCCGCCCGTCCGGGTACGCAATGTAAGCGTACTGGGGGTTGGCGTGGAGGAGGTCGACCCTCTCGACCAGGGGGTCCGTTTTATTGGTCCTCACGTGTCTTCTCAGTAGTACCGGCCCTGGGGACGTCAGCCATGGCGGTAACGCTGTCCCCGATGTGGACTTCCTTGGGAAGACAAACATTTTCTCATGAGGGGTGGCATTGGTGGCAGTGCAGAGCAGTGACCGAATCGAGTGGAGCGCATCGGGGAGCACCTCCTGCCAGCGGGAGGTCGGAAGGCCCCTAGACTTTAAGGCTAGTAGGGCGGCCTTCCAAACTGTTGCATTCTCTCTTTCCACCTGTCCGTTCCCCCGGGGGTTGTAACTGGTGGTCCTGCTTGTGGCTATACCCCTAGCGAGCAGGTACTGGCGGAGTTCGTCGCTCATAAACGATGAGCCCCGGTCGCTATGGATATAGCTGGGGAAACCGAACAGGGTGAAGAGGCTGTTCAGACATTTAATGGCCGTGGCACTGGTCATGTCCGGGCAGGGGATGGCGAACGGGAAACGGGAGTACTCGTCAATGATGTTGAGGAAGTACACATTGCGGTCGGAGGAGGGGAGAGGCCCTTTAAAATCGACGCTCAGGCGTTCGAAAGGGCGAGTGGCTTTTATCAGGTGGGCTCTGTCTGGTCTATAAAAGTGCGGTTTGCACTCAGCGCAGACTTGGCAGTTCTTGATCATGGTCCTGACCTCCTCAATGGAGTAAGGCAGGTTGCGGGCCTTGATGAAGTGGAAGAACCTGGTGACCCCCGGGTGGCAGAGGTCATTGTGGAGGGCCCTCAGCCTATCGATCTGCGCGCTGGCGCAGGTGCCACGCGATGGGCATCTGGGGGTTCGGGTCCGGGTCCGGTCCGGGTCGGGACCGATGACCCCGTGTTCCACAACACAGCCAAGGATGGCGAGGCGGTCTGTGCGGAATATACACTTCTTCTTGTTATATGTCAGGTTCAGGAGTTGGGCGGTGCGGAGGAATTTCTCGAGGTTTGCGTCATGGTCCTGCAAGTCATGGCCACAGATGGTCACATTGTCTAGGTAAGGGAAAGTGGCCTGCAGCGCATTTTGATCGACCATCCGGTCCATCTCCCTTTGGAAGACGGAGACCCCGTTGGTAACGCCAAAGGGAACCCTAAGGAAGTGATAGAGGCGGCCGTTTGCCTCAAAAGCAGTATACTGGCGGTCTTCGGGGCGGATGGGGAGCTGGTGGTACGCTGATTTCAGGTCAATGGTCGAAAAGACGCGGTACTGCGCGATCTGGTTGACCATGTCAGCTATGCGGGGGAGTGGGTAGGCGTCCAGCAGGGTGTAGCGGTTTATTGTTTGGCTGTAGTCGATGACCAGGCGTTGTTTCTCGCCGGTCTTAACGACCACAACCTGGGCTCGCCAGGGGCTGGAGCTGCCCTCAATAATCCCCTCCTTCAGGAGCCGCTCCACTTCGGTTTTGATGAAAACCCTGTCCCCAGCATTGTATCGCCTGCTCTTTGTGGCGATGGGCTTACAGTCGGGGGTGAGGTTAGCAAACAGTGGGAGGGGTGGGACTCTGAGTGTGGAGAGGTTGCATCTGGTGCGCGGCGGGCAATTTGGAGGCTGCTGGCTGTGGACTGTGAGTGGGGGGAGGGGGCCACCGTACGCCATCGTAACGCTTTTGAGGTGGCACTGGAAATCCAACCCCAGTAGAACGGCAGCGCAAAGTTGGGGCAGGACCAGGAGTTTAAAATTATTGAACACAGTCCCGTCTACTACTAGTGTCACCACGCAGTAGCCGCTAATGTCCGCTGACTGGGACTCGGCGGCCATAGAAATCCGCTGGTGCGCAGGCAGGACTGGGAGAGAGCAACGCCACACCGTGTCAGGGTGGATGAAGCTCTCTGTGCTCCCGGAGTCAAAAAGGCAGTTTATTGCATGGCCGTTTACCTTAACGTCCATTTTGGACCGAGCTAGTTGGTGCGGTCTCGTTTGGTCCAGCGTAGCAGAGGCCAGCGTAGGGGTCGGTGTGTCGCTGCGGGTATCAGATGGGGGGGGGGTTGGCGGCCTGCTGCGTCCCGGCTGGTGTCCAAGATGGCGGCGTCCATGATTCCCATGTGGCTGGAGTCGTCCAAGATGGCTGCTGCTGCGGTGGTTCGCACATGGCTGGGGAGGCCCAAGATGGCGGCCCGCACGGCCCACACGCGGCGCTGTTGGGGGCCCAAGATGGCGGCTCGCATGGCCCACACGCGGCGCTGCTGGCGTTCGGGGTGGCTTTGGCCTTGCAGGCGCTAGCGTAGTGTCCCTTTTTCCCGCAGCCCGAGCAGGTCGCATTCTTCGCCGGGCAGCGCGCTCTGGGGTGTTTGGCCTGGCCACAGAGGTAGCATTTCTGGCCTTGGGATACTGCTGTCTGGCTTTGGGACACTGCTGCGGTGGTTGGGCCGTTGTTGGGCTGTGGCTGGGGTGGCACGGTGCTATGGGGCTGTCCTACCGTGTCCCAGGTTGTCGTTCCCCGCGGCGTCCACGGTGCAGAGGAGTAGGCATCCATACCCCGGTAGGCTGCGTCCAGCGTTAGTGCGATTTCGGAGGCTTTGTCGAGGGTGAGGTCACTCTGCTCCAGCAGTCGCTGTCAGGTGTAGTTGGACCTGTGGCCCGCTACGAAGGCATCCCGGATCAGTTCCTCTGTGTACTTAGTGGGCGTTACCGCCCTACACCCACAGGCCCGGCCAAGCACGGACAGTGCTTGGAGGTATTCCTCAGTCGATTCCCCAGGTTGTTGCTTGCGACTCCCCAGGAGGTGCCTGGCGTAAACTTTGTTCACAGGGCGCGTGTACTGGGTCTTGAGGAGCTGAAGGGTGGCTGTGTACGAGGTCGCGTCCCGGATGACTGAGTACACTCGGTGGTTCACCTTGGAGATCAGGACAGACGGTTGGTTCGCATCCGTTACGACCGCAGTGGAGGCAGTCAGGAATGCCTCGAAGCACATGAGCCAGTGAGCAAACTTGGTGGAAGCGTCCGCTTCCCGACTGTCCAGGTCCAGGCATGCTGGTGTGAGGATCTTCTCCATTATAAAAAATTTAGTTAATAAAATTGATGCGCCATCAATTACCCAAAAGACTGAGGTTAAGCGAGTAACAACCAGGCTTTTATTAACTAAAGAATGAAGGTCTAGTCTCGAGTGG
Organism: Somniosus microcephalus; assembly: GCF_052327205.1. Taxonomy (NCBI): domain Eukaryota; kingdom Metazoa; phylum Chordata; class Chondrichthyes; order Squaliformes; family Somniosidae; genus Somniosus; species Somniosus microcephalus. The sequence goes on along the minus strand of NC_140991.1, from coordinate 5,936,106 downwards.
TCGACCCGTCCAGAATACTAAGGGACTGGGAGGTAGTCACTTATATACCTGGAATAGTGGGAGGAGTCAGCCGAGGCATGTCCAGACCTGTACCTAGTGGAATACACATACACATACAGACAGGTATAACAGTGGTTTACCACAATACCCTGGGTGGGTAAGGCCTCACTTGGCGACGCCTGTTGCCCCCTCTGCGTCTAGCCAGGGCTGCCACTCTCTCACGGCGTCTGTAAGCCCTTCCGACATAAGGCTGAAACTCAGCGTTGGCACCCAATGCAGCCCCCATAATATGCAGGCAAACACTGAGATCTCAATGAAGGCAAAGATAATTGCAAAGCTCTGGCCTGAAGCCAAAAAGACCTGTCCTAGTGTTGGGCCAAAGCAGTAAGCTCTCTTCCTTGGTCTCTCTCCAAAAATCCGTTGCACAAGAGTGAATGCTGCAAAATGGCTGCCCTTTATAGTGCAGGGTAAGTGCCCTTTAATTTGCGCTCCCCACGGCCCGCCTCGGCTGTGTACCGTTCCACTTCACAGTCGTTAGGGCCGCCCGGCGCACAATGGGGCGGCGCGAGTGAAGTTCCGGTTCCGGGCGCACAAAGGGCGTTGCACGATGAAATGACGTCATGATCTGCGCGCGCAGCTGAGCGCGCGCAAAGACGTTGCGCCGGCGCTAAATGTCTACTGAAGTTGGGGCGAGGCGCAGATCATGCTGCGCCCGGGCGCTAAGCGCCTAGCGCTCGAGATCTGCTCCTCCTAAGGCGCTAACGGCTGGCGCAGCCAACTGAATTTCTAGGCCCTATAGTTTCCAGCCTTCTGTCTACCACCCTTTTTAAATAAGGGTGTTACATTAGCAGTTTTCCAATCTGCCGGGACCTTTGCTGAGTCCAGGGAGTTTTGGAAAATTATTACCAATGCATCCATAATCCCTACCGCCACTTCCCTCAAGACCCTAGGATGTAAGCCATCAGGTCCAGGGGATTTATCCGGCTTAAGTCCCATTATTTTACCAAGTACCACTTCCTTAGTAATTTTAATCATATTTAGCTCCTCTCCCCCTAGAGCCCCCTATTTGTCCAGTGTTGGGATATTCTTAGTGTCCTCTACCGTAAAGACTGATACAAAATATTTGTTCAGCGTTATTGCCATCTCCATGTTTCCCACCATTAATTTCCCAGTCTCATCCTCTAAGGGACCAACATTTACTTTAGCCACCCTTTTTCTTTTTATATAACTATAGAAACTTTTACTATCTGTCTTTATATTTTTTGCTAATTTACTTTCATAATCTATCTTCCCTTTCTTAATCAATCTTTTAGTTATTTTTTGCTGTCTTTTAAAGACTTCCCAATCTTCTATCCTCCCACTAGATTTGGCTACCTTATATGCCCTTGTTTTTAGTCAGATACTATCCTTAATTACTTTACTTAGCCACGGATGGCTATCTTTTCTTTTACACCCTTTTTCCTCAGTGGAATATATATTTTTTGGAAGTTGTAAAATAACTCCTTAAATGTACACCACTGATCATGTACCGTCTTACCCTCTAATCTATTTTCCCAGTCCACTCTAATCAATTCCGCTCTCATACCTTCATAGTCTCCTTTATTCAAGCTCAGCACACTTGTTTGAGACCCAACCTTCTCACCCTCTACTTGAATATGGAATTCAACCATGTTATGGTCACTCATTCCAAGGGGATCCTTTACTAGGACATTTTTAATTAATCCTGTCTCATTACATAGGACCAAATCTAAGGTTGCTTGCCCCCTGGTCGGTTCAGTTACATACTGCTCAAGAAACCCATCCCTAATACACTCAATGAACTCATCCTCAAGGCTGCTCTGCCCAATTTGATTTGTCCAGTTAATATGATAGTTAAAATCCCCCATAATTATAGCTGTTCACTTATTACAAGCCTCAACTATTTCCTGATTAATACTCCGTCCAACAGAGTTGCAACTGTTCGGAGGCCTATAGACTACGCCCACTAGTGTTTTTTTCCCCTTATTATTCCTTATCTCTACCCAAACTCTTTCACTATCCTGCTCCTTTGACCCAATATCATGTTTCTGTATTATAGTGATTCCTTCCTTTATTAACATAGCCACCCCACCTCCCCTTCCTTCCTGCCTGTCCTTCCTGATCGTTAAATAACCTGGTATGTTTAATTCCCAGTCATGGTCACCCTGCAGCCATGTTTCTGTAATGGCCACAAGATCATACCCATATGTAGTTATTTGTGCCGTTAACTCATTCATTTTGTTACGAATGCTACGTGCATTCAGATAAAGAACTTTCAAATATGTTTTGTGACACTAAGTTCCTGTTTTTTCCCCTTATACTCCATACCTTCTGTCCCTTCCTGACACGTTCTGTTTTTTAATTTCCCCACTGCTACCTAAGTCTATGACCTTCTCCATTGTCATTTCTGTTATTTGCTCTCTAGAAACCTCCCCCCCACTAATTAGTTTAAAGCCCTCTCTACAGCCCTAGTTATATGATTCACCAGGACTCTAGTCCCAGCACTGGCCAAGTGGAGTCCGTCCCAATGGAACAGCTCCCTCCTGTCCCAGTACTGGTGCCAGTGTCCCAAGAAGCAAAACCCATTTCTCCCACACCAGTCTTTGAGCCACGCATTTAACTCTTTAATTTTATTTATCCTAGCCAAATTCGCTCGTGGCTCAGGTAATAACCCAGAGATTATTACCCTTGAGGTTCTGTTTTTGAATTTGACCCCTAGCTGCTCATACTCCTTTAACAGAACCTCCTTCCTTGTCCCATCTATGTCGTTGGTACCAACATGGACCACGACAACTGGATCCTCCCCCTCCCACCCCAAGTTTCTTTCCAGCCCAGAAGAGATGTCCTTAACCCTGGCACCGGGCAGGCAACACAGCCTTCGGGACTCCTGCTCTTGACTGCAGAGAACCCTATCTATCCCGCTAATGATACTATCCCCTACCACTACAACATTTCTTTTTACTCCCTCCACTTGAATGGCCCCCTGCACCACGGTGCTGTGGCCAGGTTGCTCATCCTCCCTGCAGTCCCCGCTCCTGCCCTCACAGGGAGTAAGAACCTCAATCCTGCTTGACAAGAGCAAGGGCTTCGGCTCCTTCAACACTACATCCTGGATCCCTGTACCTTCCTCACTCGTAGTCACACCGTCCTGTTGCTGACCACGGACTACATCTGCAGTAATTAATTTCATAGGTGTGACCACCTCCTGAAACATAGAGTCCAGGAACTTCTCCCCCTCCCTGATGTGTCGCAGTGTCTGAAGCTCGGTCTCAAGCTCTTTAACATGGAGCTTGAGTTCCTCTAGCAGCAAACACTTATCGCAAATGTAATCACCGTGAGCCTCAATGGGGTCCACCAGCTCCCACATTTCGCAACAGTGACACATCACCTGTTCACTCACATCTGTGTAATTAATTAAATTTCTTATTATTAGTTATGAAGACCCTCTGCCCCGATATAGATGATAATATTACACCATTATTTAATAGGACTTACCAACTTAAAGGTATAGAAGAGAAGGAAGAGAACCTACCAACCAGTTGATCACCAACCTCCCTCATGGAAGCTGTCTGAGGGACCTATCCGGTTGTGTTGTCTCACTGCTCCATGTCCGCAGTGTTGGTTTAGCCTGAGAGAGGGAAGCAAAACAGAGCAAAAAGCACCCCCTCACCTCCCACTTGCCCGAACTCTGCCACTTACCAAACTCTACTTACACTCAATGCGACCGCACTCAGCGCTACCGCACTCAGCGCTACCGCACTCAGCCCGCCCCTTTTTATACCCGGATTCTACTTCCGGTTTCAACTCCCCAACAGCTTAATTTACTCTAAAAAATTTAATTTACTTCAAACAATTCACTTTCTTACTCACTAAAATTCAGTAAATGCACTTAAAAGACTTTTTCTGCCACTTAGCAAAGTCTGCTTAAACTCAATGCGATTGCACTCCAAATATCTCCAAATTTGCAGGCGACACAAAGCTGGGTGGGAGGGTATGCTGTGAGGAGGATGTCATGAAACTCCAGTACGATTTGGACAGGTTAGGTGATTGGGCAGAAACATGGCAAATGCACTATAATGTGGATAAATGTGAGGTTATCCACTTTGGTGGCAAAAACAGGAAGGCAGATTATTATTTGAATGGCAATAGATTGGGAGAAGGGGAAGTGCAAAGAGACCTGGGTGTTCTTGTGCACCAGTCACTGAAGGTAAGCATGCAGGTGCAGCAGGCGGTTAAGAAGGCAAATGGTATGTTGGCCTTCGTAGCAAGAGGGTTCGAGTACAGGAACAAGGATGTCTTGCTACAGTTGTACAGGGCCTTGGTGAGACCACACCTTGAGTATTGTGTGCAGTTTTGGTCGCCTTATCTGAGGAAGGACGTTCTTGCCATGGAAGGAGTGCAGCGAAGATTCACCAGGCTGATACCTGGGATGGCAAGAATGACGTATGAGGAGAGATTGTGTTGATTGGGCTTATCCTCACTGGAGTTTAGAAGATTGAGAGGGGATCTCATCGAAACCTATAAAATTCTGTCAGGCCTGGACAGACTAGATGCTGGAAGGATGTTCCCGATGGTCAGGGAGTCCAGAACCAGGGGTCATAGTCTGAGGATAAGTAGTAGGACATTTAGGACTGAAATGAGGAGGAATTTCTTCACCCAGAAAGTGGTGAACCTGTGAAATTCTCTGCCACAGAGGGCGGTGGAGGCCAGTTTATTAAATATATTCAAGAAAGTGTTGGATATATTTCTTAAGGCTAAAGGGATCAACGGATATGGGGAGAAGGCAGGGACAGGGTAGTGAATTTGGATGATCAGCCATGATCTCATTGAATGGCGGAGCAGGCTCGAAGGGCCGAATGGCCTACTCCTGCTCCTATCTTCTATGTTTCTATGTTTCTATGTGGCCCGGTTTGATTTACACCCTTGATTTCTCTGCCTTCCACTTTTGCTTTTTTCCTTCCTGTCTTTTGCTTCTATCGTTGCTTCCCTTTCCTCTGTCTCCCTGCACAGGTTCCCAACCCCCTGCCATTTTAGTTTAAACCCTCCCCAACAGCAGTAGCAAACACTCCCCCTAGGACATCGGCTCTGGTCCCGCCCAGGTGCAAACCGTTCAGTTTGTACTGGTCCCATCTCCCCCAGAACCGGTTCCAATGTCCCAGGAATTTGAATCCCTCCCCCTTGCACCATTCCTCTAGCTATGTATTCATCTGAAATATCCTTCTATTTCTACTCTGACTAGCACGTGGCACTGGTAGCAATCCTGAGATTACCACCTTTGAGGTCCTATTTTTTATCTCTATCTCTCTCTCTCTCTCTCTGCCTGTCTGTCTTTCTCTGTCTCTGCCTGTCTCTCTCTCTCTCTCTCTCTCGGTATCTCTCTCTGTCTCTTCCTGGCTCTCTCTCTCTCTCTGCCTGTCTGTCTTTCTCTCTCTCTGCCTGTCTGTCTTTCTTTCTCTCTGCCTGTCTGCCTTTCTCTCTCTCTGCCTGTCTCTCTCTGTCTCTGCCTGTCTCTCTCTGTCAATTCAATTCAATTCAATTCAAATCGCTTTATTGGCATGACAAGGTACATCTTATGTTGCCAAAGCATCGAAAAACATTTATGGTTGAACACATAAACGCAGATCTATCCATACAGTGTATAAACAGACATATCCCTGAGTGTATAAGTATACATTCATATAATTTGTATATACTCTTTGTGGTGATTATTCCTTGATTAGTAAAAGTATTGTGATTCGTTGTTTGTTAACTGCCTTGGGATATGTGTTGTAATCTCATTGGTAGTTGATGATCACATGATGTGTTGTGGCTACCTTAAATTCAGTCCTTTTCTAGCTTTAGTTGGGACTGGATGTAGAAAGATATGCTGCTGATTTTAAAGTTAATAAAGCCTAGCTTTGGAAGGCAAATCTATTCTTTATTTCAATTTATTAACTTTGTGTTAGAATGGAGCGATATCTTCAACCAGAACGATTCAAGGCTGACCCCAATTCTGCTGGAGTGGATGATAAATGGAAACATTGGTATTGTACATTTAAAAACTTTTTGGGCGTGTTGGATCAAGAGGCTCTAAATAAGCTGAATATGCTGATCAACTACATTGACCCGGATGTATATAAATATATTTTGCGCTGTAAAACTTATGAAGAGGCTATTTCTACATTGGAAAAGATTTTTGTTAAACCAAAGAATGAGGTATTTGCACGTCATCTTCTATCTGCCCGTAGGCAGCAGGTGGGAGAATCTTTGGATACTTATTTACAAGCACTTCGATGCCTTAGTGTTGCCTGTAATTATAAGGCTGTGACGGCTGAAGAACATAAGGACGAATCGGTACGGGATGCTTTTATTAATGGATTACTGTCTAGATCAATTCATCAGCGGTTGTTAGAAAATAAGACTCTGGATCTTAAAAGTGCTTTTGAGCAAGCTTCTACATTGGATGTGGCTCAGAGAAGTTCGGATTCTTATGCTCTTTTTAATCGGCCTGCGACTATGGTTTCGGCAGTTTCGGATGAAAAGGAATTATGTGGACTTAATGGGAGTGGTTTACTAGATTTTGAAACAGTTTCTACTTCGGCGGCCGTTGCCTCTAGGATTCAGAAGTGTTATTTTTGTGGGAATATCCGGCACCCTCGTCTGAAGTGTCCTGCTCGGGAGGCTGTGTGTAGTAAATGCGGCAAGAGAGGTCATTATGCACGTGTGTGCAAATCATCAGGTTCAATTACCTTCCCTTCTCCTGGTGTGGGAGGGTCTTCCTCCACTACCTCTTCTGTGACTATTCAGCCTTTAGATAGGGCGTTTATTGCATCAATTTCTGCTGCATTTGCTCATGGCCTAAACAAAGCTATAGTTACGGCTCAAGTTAATGGGTTGGAAGTGAAGGCCCTTATAGATACGGGCAGTACTGAGAGTTTTATAAGTCTTCAGTTTGCGAAGGAGAAGCATTTGAAAATTTCGCCTGTTACGTATCAGGTGTGTATGGCTCAGACGACCCTTACTTCACAAATAGCTGGTTGTTGCTTTGTGAAAATGGTTGTTCTGGGTAATACGTATACTGATATACGCCTATCTGTTTTGCCTAATCTCTGTGCGGATATTTTGATTGGACATGATGTGCTTCAGTTACACGAGTCTCTTAGTCTTTCATTTGGAGGGACTAAGCCACCTTTATCTATTTGTGGATTAACCTCTTTATCTATTCCTCCATTATCACTTTTTTCCAATTTGATGTCGGATTGTAAGCCAATTGCTACCAAGTCAAGAAGATATAGTAGTCAGGATAGAGAATTTATTAATTCTGAAGTTCAACGTCTCTTATTGGAAGGAATCATTGAACCTAGTTGTTCGCCTTGGCGAGCACAGGTAGTTGTCACGACTAATGAGAGACATAAGAAATGAATGGTGATAGACTATTCCCAAACTATTAATAGGTATACTCAATTAGACGCGTACCCTTTGCCTAAGATTGATGAGCTTATCAATAAAGTATCTCAGTATAAAGTTTTTAGCACTATTGATTTAAAGAGTGCTTATCATCAGATTCCTATTGTTAAGAAGGATCAACCATATACGGCCTTTGAGGCTGGTGGAAAGCTGTATCAGTTTTGCCGAATACCATTTGGTGTTACTAATGGTGTTGCTTGTTTTCAATGGGCAATGGATGCTTTTATAAGTGATAACTCCCTCTCTGACACCTTTTCGTACTTAGATGACATCACAGTGTGTGGCAAATCAAGGGTGGAGCATGATTCTAATTTTAAAAGATTCCTTCAAGCTGCGGAAAAAGTTGGTTTAACTTTTAACAAAGAGAAATGTATCTTTTCGACTACTGAGGTAAATCTATTGGGGTATATTATTTCGGGAAATAAGATTAAACCAGATCCAGAACGTCTGCGACCATTGATCGATTTACCTTGTCCTACTAATTCTAAGGCTTTGCAACGAGTTGTTGGGCTGTTTTCTTATTATTCTAATTGGATTGCAAATTTTTCACAGAAGATCCGGCCTCTTATTCGGGTTACGACATATCCTCTATCATGGGAGGCCAGGACATGTTTTGAGAATTTTAAAAAGGATGTTTTAGGAGCAGTTGTGCATTCCATTGATGAGCAGGTTCCCTTTGTGATTGAGACAGATGCTTCGGATTTTGCAATTGGGGCTACTTTGAACCAAAATGGAAGACCTGTGGCCTTTTTCTCACGTACTTTGAATAATAGTGAAAAAAGACATTCCTCAATAGAAAAAGAGGCATACGCAATAGTAGAAGCATTGCGTAAATGGAGACATTATTTATCAGGGCGACATTTCACGTTGGTAACTGATCAAAAATCTGTGTCCTTTATGTTTGATGTTAAACATTTTGGAAAGATTAAAAATGATAAAATAATGAGATGGAGGATTGAGTTGGCATGTTACCATTTTGACATAGTTTATCGTCCGGGGAAGGATAATATTGCTGCTGATGCACTGTCGAGGGCTTATTGTTCTGTGATTCACGGAGATACGCTTATTAATCTTCACAATGCCTTATGTCATCCTGGGGTTACGAGGATGATACACTTTGTACGCAGTAAGAACTTGCCTTTTTCAGTTGAAGACGTCAAGCGGATGACTTCATCATGTTCTATCTGTGCTCGGTGTAAACTGAATTTCTTTAAGCTTCAACGAGCTCATCTTATAAAGGCTACTTCTCCTTTTGAACGTTTGAGTGTTGATTTTAAGGGACCTCTTCCTTCAACTACTCAAAACCGATATATATTTACTGTTGTGGACGAGTTTTCAAGGTTCCCTTTTGCTTTTCCTTGTGCAGATGTATCAGCTGCTACAGTTATTAAATGTTTGACTCAACTTTTTGTCATCTTTGGGATGCCTGCGTATATCCATTCGGATCAGGGAAGTTCTTTTATGTCTTCCCAGTTGAAGGAATACCTTCAGAGTCGGGGAATTTCTACTAGTAGAACTACCCCGTATAATCCCCAGGGCAATGGACAGTGTGAACGATACAATGGGGTGATCTGGAAGGCAGTTATGTTGGCGTTGACATCCCGGAACCTTAAGAATACACAGTGGGAAATGGTGCTGCCTGATGCCCTGCATTCCATTAGATCATTGCTTTCAATGGCTACTAATGTGACCCCCCATGAAAGGCTCTTTAACTATCCGCGGAGATCTACTACGGGATATTCGGTACCTTCATGGCTTACTATGCAGGGACCTGTGTTGCTTCGACGTCATGTTAGATTATCAAAATATGACCCCTTGGTGGAGGAGGTGGAGCTGTTGGAGGCAAATTCCCAATATGCTCATATTCGATTCCAAGATGGGAAAGAAAGTACTGTTTCAATTAAAGACTTGGCTCCTTGTGGGGGCCAGCCCTCTTCTGAGAATATTAATAATGGTCATGATTCGGATAATGTGGATGCTGTTACAGATACTACGAATATTTCCAATCCGATTGCAGATAATCATACTTCTATTAGTCAGCCTTTGATAGATGTTTATGACCGTCCTAGTTCATCTTCTGATGGGATTTCTAATCCGGAAACCGTTGAGAATCGGGGTATGGATAGCCTTCCTGTTGAAGATACTTCTGTGCCTTCTGGCGTGGGAGGGCAAGGAATTCCACCAAGGTTAAGAAGGTCGACACGAACAAGATATCCGGTCGACCGATTGAAAATGGACTTTAAATTGATAGTAATGTTTTAAAAATTGTTGAAATATTATAGTATATTGTTTTAGTTGAGAGATACTTAATACTTATGCGTAATGTTATTATTTGTTGTTGTTCATTTAGTATTGTGTTATGTAAATAGTTTTATTCTCGTGCATAATTTAGCTGTAAATAATTAATTGTAAATTGTAAAAGTTATTAGGTTGGAGTATATTTTAAAAGGAGGGGTGAATGTGGTGATTATTCCTTGATTAGTAAAAGTATTGTGATTCGTTGTTTGTTAACTGCCTTGGGATATGTGTTGTAATCTCATTGGTAGTTGATGATCACATGATGTGTTGTGGCTACCTTAAATTCAGTCCTTTTCTAGCTTAGTTGGGACTGGATGTGGAAAGATATGCTGCTGATTTTAAAGTTAATAAAGCCTAGCTTTGGAAGGCAAATCTATTCTTTATTTCACTCTTTTCTTAGATTTAATGGTTGTCCCTCTGTTTATGGCAAGCTGTAACATAGTGTGCCGCTAAGGTTACACAATTTCTCTGTTCCCCTAGTAGGTACAAGAGTTTTTGGTCGTCATTCAAATTTCTGAATTCAGGGCATATTTTTGTGAATTTTGGGTAGAAATTCTCCCTGATGCCCTGATATTTTCCACAAGCTGTGAGGAAGTGCATCTCTGTCTCCACCACTCCCTGACTGCAGTGAGAGCATATCCTGTCCTCTCTTGGCAGCCGGGTCTGCCTGTGTCTGCCTTTTTCGATGGCCAGGCTATGTTCACTGAGTCTGTACATTGTCAAGGTTTTTCTCAGTTTGCTATCCTTTACCATGGTCAGGTATTCAGCCATGTTGTATTGTCTGTTTAGGGCCAAGTAGCAATTGAGTTTGTTTTGGGTTTTTGTTGTTTCTGCCCAATATGACAGATATTTTTCCTTTTGCTTAGTGACAATTGTGTTGGGTCGAGTTCTCTGTGCTACGATGTCACTGTCCTGGGGCTGGTTATTGTTAGTAGTGTTAGTAGTTACTTCACTGAGTCCCAGGACTAGTTGACTGAGGGTATTCTTCTTTATGGTCCTCTCTTGGCATTTCAGGGCTTCGTAATGATAGCAGTGGGGGTTGCTCATTTTTAGGTGTTTCCAAAATTTGGTGGCTCTTTTTTGGATAGTAATTATTAATGGATATTGGCCTAGTTCTGCCCTGCATGCATTGTTTACGGTTTTCCTTTGGGTCCGGAGGATACTTTTACAGAATTCTGCATGTAGGATCTCAATGGGGTGTTTGTCCCATTTTGCGAATTCTTGTTCCTGTCTCTCTCTCTCTCTGTCTGTCTCTCTCTCTGTCTGCCTGTCTTTCTCTCTGTCTGCCTGTCTCTCTCTCTCTCTCTCTCTCTGTCTGTCTGTCTCTTTCTCTGCCTGTCTCTCGCTGTCTCTCGCTGTCTGTCTCCCTCATCCCTCTCTCTCGAATCCCAGCAGACTGTCACTGAAACCCTGCAGCCAGCCACACAATGTAATCAATGAGGTGGTGTGGCGAGTTAGGTGGCATCTAGAACAAAGCACTGAGCCAACTTGGCTCACAGCACCTACATGCGCCAGAAAGCGAAAATAAAAGCCTGAGAGTTGACTCCAGCATTGTGTTCAATATTTATGTCTCTTTCCTTACAGTAGAGCAGGTTGCAGCAAGGCTGTTGTATGCCATGGCTGCAGAGGGTAGCTCAGAAGTGTGCAGGTCTGCCCGGTGCCACCCTCCCACACTTCATTCCCTTACCAATAAAGTACGCTTGTAGGAATTGACCGATCCCCAACTGAAGCACTGAGGTCGAGTCAGTTCAATAAATCAACCGAATTTAATTAAACAAGCGAACAAAACAAAAGCATGCAGGAGCAACAGCAAACAGGTCTTTACAGCAGCTTGTTACACGAGGTCTGACTAAGGGACCTCCCACTCTCTGACGTCATGATGTCATCACGTTGCCCGCCGTTCGGGGCATCACATGACCAACGTGATGACATCATCGTGTTGTTTCAGGACTTTTACAGAAAGCTTATTTACACTCAGCAAAGAAACATAGATGCTGTAACATTGGGTTAAAGACAGTTATGCATTTGTACAGGAGTCCATTGGTGGTTTTGCCACACGCTGAGCATATTCTCTAAATCAATCCAGGGCCGCACAGGGTGGGAGCACAGCAAAGCAGCCAGGACGGAATATGTAATTGGCGCAGGGCAGCGTAGCGAGGCAAGTTATTCTTGCAGCCTGCAATCACAGAAATCACAGAAACCCCACAGTGCAGATAGAGGCCATTTCGGCCCATCGAGCCTGCACCGACACATATCCCACCCGATCCCCGTAACCCCTACACCAACACATATCCCACCCTATCCCCGTAACCCCATGTATTTAATCCCCCTAACACTAAGGGTCAATTTATCATAGCCAATCAACCTAACCCGCACATCTTTGGACTGTGGGAGGAAACCGGAGCACCCGGAGAAAACCCACGCAAACTCGGGGAGAATGTGCAAACTCCACACAGTCAGTCACCCGAGGCCGGATTCGAACCCGGGTCCCTGGCACTGTGAGCTAACAGTGCTAACCACTATGCCACCGTGCTGTGTAATAGTTGTGGATTTACACTACAATACAAAACAAATGTGCAGATACTTACTGTGGATGTGACGTCACACTATTGAAGCGCATTCAGACACCTGACCCCTCACCTCAGTGACTGAGGTCACACCTGACCCTGGCCCCAGTGACTGAGGTCACACCTGACCCCTGACCCCCCAGTGACTGAGGTCACACCTGACCCCTGACCCCAGTGACTGAGGTCACACCTGACCCCTGACCCCACAGTGACTGAGGTCACACCTGACCCCGCCCCCCAGTGACTGAGGTCACACCTGACCCCGCCCCCAGTGACTGAGGTCACACCTGACCCCTCACCCCAGTGACTGAAGTCACACCTGACCCCTGACCCCCCTGAGGTCACACTTGACCTCCCAAGAACACTCACTGCCCAGGGGGTCAATTCGGGGATGAGTATTGTGATCTGGGGACTCTTCAGTGGACATTGCAACGGTTCCACCACAGACCCAATTCACGTACGAACCGGGGTCAAGCAAGGCTGTGTCATCGTACCAACGCTCTTCTCGATCTTCCTTGCTGCAATGCTCCATCTCACCCTCAGTAAGCTCCCCACTGGAGTGGAGCTAATTTACAGAACAAACGGGAAACTGTTCAACCTCCGTCGCCTCCAGTCCAGATCCAAGGTCGTCCCACCCTCTGTCGTTGAATTACAGTATGCAGACGACGCTTGCGTCTGCACTCACTCGGAGGTCGAACTCCAAACCATCGCCAACACCTTTACCGAAGCGTCCGAGAGCATGGGCCTTACACTAAACATCCGTAAGACAAAGGTCCTCTACCAACCTGCCCCCGCCACACAGTACTGCCCCCGGATTATCAAAATCCACGACAAGACCTTGGACAATGTGGACCACTTTCCATACCTCAGGAGCCTACTGTCAACAAGGGCAGATGTCAACAACGAAGTCCAACACCGCCTTCAGTGTGCCAGTGCAGCCTTCGGTCGCCTGAGGAAGAGAGTGTTTGAAGACCAGGACCTCAAACCCGGCACTAAGCTCCTGGTCTACAGAGCAGCAGTGATACCCGCCCTGCTGTATGCCCCATGTACAGCAAGCACCTCAAAGCACTGGAGAGGTACCACCAATGCTGCCTCCACAAGATCCTGCAAATCCATTGGCAGGATAGGTGCACCAACGTCAGTGTTCTTGCTCAGGCCAACATCCCCAGCATCGAAGCTTTGACCACGCTCGATCAGCTCCGATGGACGGGTCACATCGTCTGCATGCCCGTTACGAGACTCCAAAAACAAGCGCTCAACTCGGAGCTCCGACATGGCAAGAGAGTCCCAGGTGGGCAGAGGAAATGTTTCAAGGACACCCTTAAAGCCTCCTTGAAAAAGTGCAACATCCCCACTACACCTGGGAATCCCTGGCCCAAGGCTGCCCAAAGTGGAGGAGAAGCATCCGGGAAGGCGCCGAAAACCTCGAGTCTCTTCGCCGGGAGCAAGCGGGAGCCAAGCGCAGGCAGCGCAAGGAGCACACGTCAACCCAAGCACCCCACCCACCTGCCCCTTCAACCACCGTCTGCCCCACCTGTGACAGAGACTGTAGGTCCCACATTGGACTCATCAGTCACCTGAGAACTCATTTTTAATGTGGAAGCAAGTCATCCTCGAAGAAGAAGAGTGGACATTGCTTGCCCGGGGACACAGTACCTCGTCTGGAACACAGGGGTGTATGGTTACCCTTAAGCAAGGGCGATTGCTGATGGAAACCTTTAAATGGGAGAGTTTCCACGGAAATGCGCGTTGCCCTAAGGGATTCTGTACTGCTGATCTTATGGACCTTTCCACATGGAGATAAAAACCCTGTTTGGTCACATGAAGCACAGGGACCGGAGTGAGAGCATGGGTGTAACGATCAATAACATGTCACTCTAGAGTGGACACTAGGTGGAGCCATAGAGCTGTATATAGCTGCATGTATAAGACTACACTACCCAGCTGTATATATATAAAGGCTACATTACCCATGAGGCACTAGGCTACCCACAAGGCAACAGTCAAGATGGCAGCCTGCACACAGGAGCACACATGCTGCATCTCTACAGATACTGTACCTAGAGAACGTGTACTGAATAAATGACTAGCTAGAAGCTAGCTGTGTTCATAATAAGAATGTCTAGTTATTAATGAACATAACATGGTTCCAGGATGGTGAAGATCTGCTGAAAATTGTGAAAAGCGACATGGAGAATTTGAAGCCACCAGAGCGTTTGAATCTCACAGAAAAAATCGACTACAATTGGCAGACTTTTAAACAGCAATTCGAACTCTACATTGCAGCCATCGGATTCGGTACGAAGCCAGACGCAAGGAAGATAGTGTTGCTGCTTACGGTTGCAGGCCCACAGGCGATAGAGGTATTTAATACATTTGTATTTAATCCAGCGGAGAACAGAGAAAAATTAGAAGATGTGCTAAAAAAATTTGATGCACATTGCTCTCCCAAAAAGAATGAGACGTATGAAAGATACATCTTTTGTTCTCGGACACAGCAACAAAATGAGACTTTTGATAGCTTTATAACTGATCTGAAACTGAAAGCACAGACATGTAATTTCTCTGAGCTCAAAGCATCCATGATTCGTGACCAGATTGTGTTTGGTATTCATGATAAAAAAGTCAGGGAATGTCTGTTGAGAGAAACCGAACTAAATTTGGAAAAGGCAGTGAAAATATGCCAAGCCAGCGAGCTAGCTCGAAAGCACGCGAAGACTTTCAGTGAAATCAATAATGATGCGAATGTAATGAGTGAAAATGCTGCTGTCGGTGCTGTGTCCTACAAGGGGAAGAAACGTGGGCAGAACAGAAATGAAAAGCAATCGGAGGATGAAATTTTTAATTGTAAACACTGTGGTTACAAACACCAGTTAAGACAATGCCCAGCGTTTGGAAAAATGTGCACAAAGTGTAATGGAAAGAATCACTTTGCCAAACAATGCTTTTCAAAAGTAAAAACAACAAAAGGGCAACAAGTTAATGTGATTGAGGACACTGATTTAAGTGAGACATTTGTTGTAGGAATGGTGTCATGTGACGATATCAAAAAAGATACAGAAAATGTGCAGCCCTCAGAAATGGACAATGCTGAACATAAAGTCAACGCAGTAAAAGTGGACAAATGGATGATCCCACTGCAGATAAATGGAGCATTAGTTACATTGAAACTGGACACTGGGGCAAAAGCAAACTTAATCAGTATGAGTGACATAAAAAATATGAAAGAAAAGCCCAAAATACAGAAAAAGTCAGTACTACTGAAGAGCTATAATGGACAGAAAATAGATAGCTTAGGTGTATGCAGACTTAAAGTGACAGTCAAAGACAAAGTGCATCATCTCATGTTTTCTGTTGTGGCTGAACGACTTGATTCGATACTAGGTGACAAAGCTTGTGAAGACTTAGAACTGGTCAAGAGAGTCTACTGTATAAACTGTGCCATAAGCAGACCAGATGATTCAGGTGATGAAGCAGAGAGCCCATCAAGGATGAAAAGGCCAAAGGGTATCCATGTCTTCAAAAAGCCTAGTTTCTCCAAGAAGAAAGAATATGGCCTAGAAATTCAGTTGCCATAGCGCCGCTTTTGAGGCGCTAGAGGGACTAGCGCCAGAGTTATGGCCAGTTTAAAAATTCCCTGGGGCCCTAAATCGGCGTTGCACCGGTAGCGCTGCACCGGCACCGATGACGTCATCGGTGTGCGCAGCGTCCCGGTTGCCGTGGTAACCCGCCCGAACTCCGAAATTGAGCTGCGGCCGCCTCGCCCGTGGCAGCCGCAAGCAACGTTCTGTCAGAGGTGCCTTACTGCAGTTTGCGCCGGCGCATTAAAGACCCCGCGGCGGCCGGCCACTTTCCTGCCGGCCGCCTGCCCGCAGCTCCCTCCCCGGACTTCTCCCCCCCGCCCCCCCCCCCGGAACAGATGCAAGCCCGGCACTTGTCCGAGGTGCCAGGCTCATTTTTAAGCTGATTTGCGCGGGCCGCGGCCGGGTGCAGGCAGCTCCTCCTTAACGGGAGGAGGAGGCCTGCACGTCCCCAGCCTGCCGCACCGCATCGGGTGCCGCAGCGCCGGAATTGCGGCGCGAAATGGCAGTTAGCGCCGATGTACCGCCGCAAACACCCTTCAGTAGCGCCGGCAGCTGTTTGGGCGCGGCACTACTGAATTTTTGGCGCGCGCAGGGGGACTTAGCGCCGGCACTAACTTCCGGCGCTAAAGCCCTGGCTACACCAGAACCCAATTTCTAGGCCAAAGACTTTAAGGTCAAAGAGAAGCCAAAGGAAGAAAAGCACAAAGAGGAAAAACACAAGGAGAAAAAGTCCAAAGATATAACCGCAGCAGATGTTGTTAAGCAGTGGAAAGAGAAAAAGAAAAAGAAGAAGCCTGCACCAGAGCAGGAAGCAGTTCCGGTGGATACTCCTTCTTCCCTCAGGCCAATCTTTGGTGTTCCATTAGCCGAGGCTGCTGAGAGGACTATGCTGTATGATGGGATCCAGCTGCCAGCAGTTTTTCAAGAGTGCATTGACTACATTGAGAGTTATGGCATGAAGAGTGAAGGAAACACTGAAACCCTCTCCAAGCAAAGATCGCAAGGAGACCTCGATCTATACAAGAGCAGATCGATGACAATGCCGCAACTGCATCTTGTCATTCACCGCCAGAACAATCTCATGAAGACACATCAGACTTACCCGTGTTGAGAAGATCCACACGTGAAGTAAAAGAGCCTGATAGACTTAATCTTTGAGTACAATGTAAAGCTTTGAAAATGTGTTGACTGTTTTGAAAATGTTTCTGTTTATAGAGCACTAACAAAAGTGTTACTGATATTATCTTTATTGTTTTCTTGAAAGTTGATTGATATTGATTTTGTTAAACCTCAAAGAAAGGGGGATGTAACGATCAATAACGTGTCATTCTATAGTGGACACTAGGTGGAGCCGTTGAGCTGTATATAGCTGTATGTATAAGACTACACTACCCAGCTGTATATATATTAAGACTACATTACCCATGAGGCACTAGGCTACCCACAAGGCAACAGTCAAGATGGCAGCCTGCACACAGGAGCACACATGCTGCATCTCTACAGATACTGTACCTAGAGAACGTGTACTGAATAAATGACTAGCTAGAAGCTAGCTGTGTTCATAATAAGAATGTCTAGTTATTAATGAACATAACAATGGGTACAGTGATGGCAGTCTGGCCCAGCTGTTCTACAGAAGGTAAGAGCCCATGGGATCCAGGGCAATTTGGCACATTGGATCCAAAATTGGCTTAGTGGCAGGAGGCAGAGGGTGATGGTCGAAGGTTGTTTTTGTGACTGGAAGTCTGTGTCCAGTGGTGTACCGCAGGGATCGGTGCTGGGTCCCTTGCTGTTTGTAGTGTACATTAATGATTTAGATATGAATGTAGGATGTATGATCAGTAAGTTCGCAGATGACATGAAAATTGGTGGAGTGGTAAATAGCGAGGAGGGAAGCCTCAGGCTACAGGACGATATAGACGGGTTGGTTAGATGGGCAGAACAGTGGCAAATGGAATTTAACCCTGAAAAGTGTGAGGTGATGCTTTTTGTGAGGACTAACAAGGCAAGGGAATACACAATGATTGGTAGGACCCTAGAAAGGGCAGAGGATCAGAGGGACCTTGGTGTGCATGTACATAGATCCCTGAAGGCAGCAGGACAGGTAGATAAGGTGGTTGCAAAGGCATATGGGATACTTGCCTTCATTAGCCGAGCCATAGAATATAAGAGCAGGGAGGATATGATGGAGCTGTACAAAACGCTAGTTAGGTCACAGCTGGAATACTGTGTGCAGTTCTGGTCGCCACACTATAGGAAGGATGTGATTGCATTGGAGAGGGTGCAGAGGAGATTCACCAGGATGTTACCTGGGCTGGAGCGCTTCAGCTATGAAGGAAGACTGGACAGGCTGGGGTTGTTTTCCTTAGAACAGAGAAGGCTGAGTGGAGACCTGATTGACGTGTACAAAATTATGAGGGACATAGATAGGGTAGTTGGAAAGGAACTTTTCCCCTTAGTAGAGAGGTCAATAACCAGGGGGCATAGTTTCAAGGTAAGGGGCAGGAGGTTTAGAGGGGATTTGAGGGAAGACTTTTTCACCCAGAGGGTGGTTGGAATCTGAAACTCACTGTCTGAAAGGGTGGTAGAGGCAGAAACCCTCACAACATTCAAGAAGCATTTGGATGAGCACTTGAAACGCCATAGCATACAAGGCTACGGACCAAGTGCTGGAAAATGGGATTAGAATAGACAGGGCTTGATGGCCGGCGCAGACACGATGGGCCGAAGAGCCTCTTTCTGTGCTGTATAAATCTATGACTCTATTACTGCTGCCCTCTCACGCTGCTGCTGTTGCTCATTGGTGAAAGTGATGATGTCGTTAGCCCTGGTCTATGATGTATCTGTGCCCTCTTTGATACGTTTGCGAGCAGCGTACTTCTGGCCTAGCCACCAAGACACTGAGGCCTGTGGTCACCCAGGTGGCACACCTCTATAAATGCCTCACTGCTAAATCTGAAGCAGCGTCCTTGGTCATTGCCAGGTAGCTACACCCAGGCTGGTGATGCGACGGGCAGCATATTAATGTGTGTGGTCAGCAAGCCTCTGATGCCATCTGACATCCCTAGCAGTCTGTGCTCCTACTTACCATCCTTCAGTCAACCAAGTGACAAAGGCTCTGAAAGCAATCTAGGCTGACACTCCCAGTCCAGTACTGAGGGAGTGCTGCACTGTCAGAGGCGCCGTCTTTTGGATGAGACGTTTAACTGAGGCCCCGTCGGCGCTCTTAGGTGGGCACAAAAGATCCTAGGGCAATATTTTGAAGAAGATCAGTGGAGTTCTCCCGGATGTCGTGGCTGTTGTGTATGTACCTTTAAGGGAATAACTGGTCTCAGACTACAGTACCGGCAGTGACCACCCCTGTATAAAAGGCCCTAGCAGGCTTCTGTAGTTTCAATTTTCCAGGTTGTCTCCATTCAGTAAAGACTTGTTATAATCAACTCCTGCAGTCCGTGTCTCAATTATACACGGACATAATACTGGCGACGAGCAGATACAAACTTACCTACAATCTGCATCACCTCATGGGGATCCATCCCTGAAGCGAAGTTATCAGAGGTCGAGGCCAGAAGGAAGAAAGAAACAGTAGAAACGAGCATCGACCGTGGGCATCTGCCTCTGAGTCAGCGGAGTTGAAGATTTGCAGGAGAGGCTGTCGAGAGCGGGGCTTGGTTATCCTGTCGATGGTGCTTCAGCTAATCGGGCTGGTGGCAGGTAGTACACTGATCCTTCCTGGGCTGCGGCGGTCTAGAGTTCGAGCGGGTGGCTTGCAACAGGGCTGAGCAGCGTTGTCGGGAAGAGGAGAGAGAGAGAGGGTGGAGCACACAGGGCGCGGCCGGTGCTACGAAGCCGGGCAGCGTACAGACCCGAGAAGAGGGAGGCAAGAGTCCCGCAGGGTTGTTCTGACGACGGGGAAATAAAAAAAATTAAAAAAAATTAAACACGCAGAAAGTCGCGAGGAGCTGCAGTTTGCCACGGAAACCGCGGAGAGCGGCGTTAGCAGCAGCGCGGGGGGAAGTGCGCGAAGACCATAGGGCATCGCCATCAAGGCATAAAATGCCAGCAACAGCGCTAGCAACAGCGGAGAAGACAGAAGCGCGGGAGGCGCCATCTTAATCCAGTGGGGAAGAAGGCAAAGCGCGGGAGGCGCCATTTTGTTAAATCGGGGAAGAAGGCAAAGCGCGGGAGGCGCCATCTTAGATTTCCAAGATGCCGAAGACTGTCAATATCACTGCCTTCGATAATGCAAGAGAAGACTGGACCACGTATGTGGAAAGAGTCGAGGTATATTGCGAGGCAAACGAAATAGCCGATGAGAAAAAGGCATCGGTATTGCTAAATTTAATGGGTGCAAGAACGTACGGCCTATTGCGGGACCTGATTACTCCAGCCAAACCGAAGGCGAAGAGTTTTAACGAAATTGTTGCTATCCTACAGGAACACCTAAATCCTACACCGCTGCTGATAGCAGAAAGATTTAAATTCCACAGGAGAAATCAGCATAAAGATGAGAGCAATGCTAATTACCTTACGGAACTACGCAAGCTATCAAAGCACTGCCAGTTCCTGGCAGATACCTTACGGGACAAATTTGTCTGTGGACTCCTGAGTGAAGGAACCCAGAAGAGGTTACTCTCATAGAAAGAGCTGATGCTAGATAAGGCTTTCAGCGTGGCAGTATCGTACGAAGCAGCAGCAAGGGGAGCTGCGGAAATACAACAAAAGCCACAGGAATACGGCACCCACGAAATGACACGGGGATTTGCAAAATGTTATCGCTGCGGCAGAACAAACCATGACCAGAAGGACTGCTGGTCCAAGGACAAAATATGCAGGCAATGCGGAAAGATGGGACACATTGCACGAGTTTGCAGGTCTGGGAAGAAGACCAATGACAACAAAAAGGCTACTAAGGAACCATACAGGAAAGTACAAAAGATGACGGACAGTAGTTCCGAAGACCAGATGAGCGATAGTGAATCCGGGAACAAGAGACTAAGCTGTCTCAAACTTCACAACGTAATTGCAAAAGAGGATCACCGAACCATTTGGGTCACCCTCACAATAGCAGGGTCCCAAGTCAAAATGGAATTGGATACAGGATCAGCTCTAACCGTCATGAATCGACGAGACTACAAGCGGCTATACTCACACATACCCTTGAGAGAGACATCCATTGTCTTGAGGATGTATACGGGGCAAAAAGTATACCCCAGAGGAAAAATAAGGGTGCCTGCCAAATACAATGGCAAGAAAATATGGAAATTGTATCTCTACATTCTGCAAGATGGTGGACCACCGTTATTGGGACGTGAATGGATCAGAAAGATAAGTTTAGACTGGCACACCATTCAGGCACTGACGGTGGCTGGTAAAAAGGATGACGACGTCACTCCTGGACGATTGTCAACAATCTTAGCTGTCGCCAAAGAGGTATTTCAACAAGAACTGGGCACTCTTAAAGGCGTAACTGCCTCGATAAAAATAGAGGAGAATGCAATTCCCAAGTTTTTCAAAGCAAGACCGGTACCATATGCAATTCGCCCAGCCGTCGAGGCAGAGCTGGAGAATCTGGAGAATGCAGGCGTGTTATCTAAGGTAGACTGGAGCGAGTGGGCGACACCCATCGTTCCTGTCATGATGAAAACGTTAAACAATAAGTCTGAGGAGCCAAGGAAGGTTCGCATCTGTGGGGACTTCAAGGTGACGGTGAACCCAGTCCTTCACACAGTACAATATCCTCTTCCAAGGATAGAAGATATCTTCGCCTCACTATCTGGAGGGAAGCGTTTTACAAAAATTGACCTAGCACAAGCATATTTGCAGATGGAGTTTGAAGAATCCTCTAGGAAGTATCTCACGATAAACACTCACAAAGGTCTTTACCAGTGTAATCGACTGGTATTCGGAGTAGCATCAGCTCCAGCGATATGGCAAAGCGCGATGGAACAAGTCCTGCAAGAGATTCCGGGGACTCAGTGTTACTTGGACGACATCCTAGTGACAGGTGAAGATGACAGTGAACACCTTGCCAACCTAGAGCAGGTGCTCACTAGACTACGTGAACATGGGCTACGAGCCAATCGCCCAAGTGCGAGTTTTTTAAGAAACAGATATCGTATTGTGGCCACGTGATTGATGAAGAGGGGTTGCATAAGTCCCCTGACAAAATTGAAGCGGTAGTTAAGGCTCCAGCACCTGAAAATGTGTCGCAACTGAGGTCATTCCTCGGATTGGTGAATTACTACCATAAGTTTTTGCCGAATTTGTCCACAATTCTGCACCCACTGAATGCCCTACTACGAACGGGAGTAGCATGGAAATGGAGCGATGAATGTAAGCAGGCCTTTCAGAAGAGTAAGGACCTAATCACTTCAAGAGAAGTATTGGCTCACTACAACCCATCACTACCGATAAGACTGGCGTGTGATGCGTCTCCCTACGCCATTGGGGTGGTACTGTTACATAAATTCCTTGATGGTTCAGAGAGGCCGATAGCTTTTGCGTCACGCTCGTTAACTTCAGCCGGGCGTAACTATGCCCAGATTGACAGAGAGGCCCTCAGCCTGGTGTGGGGGGTGAAGAAGTTCAATCACTACCTGCACGGTCAGAAATTTGCTCTACTAACTGATCATCAACCTCTTGTCTCCATTTTCAACCCTCAGAAGGGCGTACCGATAATGACGGCACAACGGCTACAGAGGTGGTCCCTTTTCCTAGGGGCACACCAATATGACATCGAGTACAAAGGAATTAAACAGCATGGGAATGCTGATGGATTGTCGCGCCTACCGTTGCCAACGGTGGAGGAAGAAGTTGCAGTGGATCCAGTGGAGATATTCCACTCGACCATAGTCGAATGTTTCCCTGTGACGAATGCAAACATAGAAAAGGAAACACGAAATGACCCGACACTCTCCTGGGTCTATGATTTAACGGTGAAGGGATGGCCAGCACATGGCGAACCACTGCTGCCAGCATTCTCGCCGAGAAGAGAACAGCTGTCAGTGTGCAGAGGAACCTTGATGTGTGGATCCAGAGTAGTAATTCCACCCAAATTGAAGGATAGAGTGCTCAATGAGCTTCATGAGGGTCATCTGGGAGGGGTAAAAATGAAGAACTTAGCCAGAGCGTTTGTGTGGTGGCCGGGAATCGATAGAGAAATCGAAGAGATGACCAAGAGCTGTACAGGATGCCAGAAGGTCCAAAACGCCCCACCACAAGCCCCTCTACATCCATGGGAGTTGCCCTCATCTCCATGGCAAAGGGTGCACATTGATTTTGCTGGTCCCTTTATGGACTCGATGTTTTTAATTGCGGTGGATGCACATTCAAAGTGGCCAGAGGTAATAAAAATGTCCTCAACCACCACAGAAAAAACTATCACAGTCTTATGAACCATATTCACCAGGAATGGGCTGCCTGAACAGATTTGCTCTGACAATGGACCACAGTTTGTGTCTGAAGAGTTCCGGATGTTCTTAAAGAACAATGGTGTTAAGCATTACACATCCGCCCCATATCATCCAGCCACTAATGGATTGGCCGAGAGGTTTGTTCAAACATTCAAGAAGGCTATCAAGGCAATGTGTAATGAAGATATACCCCTACAACACAAGGTGGATAACTTCTTGTTTGCCTACCGGAATGCGACACATGCGGTTACCAACCAAACTCCAGCCATAATGTTCTTCAATCGAAGACTACGATGCCGCTTGGATTTGGTTAAGCCGAACATCAGAAGAGATGTGGAGAACAGGCAGTTTCAGAATATGAATGAAAGGCCGACCAGGAGTTTTAAGATAGGTCAACCAGTTTTGGCCCGGGACTACCGCACAGAGAAATGGCAGCCAGGAACGATCTGTACACGGCAAGGACCTCTAATGTATACCGTGGACGTTGGAGAGAGCATTGTAAGATACCACGCTGACCAGATTCTAGAGTCACTGGAAAACGTCAACTCCACACGACGATCTGATACACCTGGCGATGAAACCGAAGTACCAATTGCATCTACCGCAGAATCGGTGATATTGGAAGCAGACGAACCAAACAACGACATTGATCCCGACTCAACCTTGCCAGAAGAACCTGATACCCCAAAGAGGTGTTATCCAGACAAAATCAGGAAGCCTCCTCAAAGACTTAACTTATAATTGCTTAACTTCAACCAATGTATCTAGCAACCGTAATTGTAATTGTAATTAGTTATTATTTAGTTGTTAAATGAATATTATGTACTGTTTATCTAAAAGGGGAGGAATTGTTGTGTATGTACCTTTAAGGGAATAACTGGTCTCAGACTGCAGTACCGGCAGTGACCACCCCTGTATAAAAGGCCCTAGCAGGCTTCTGTAGTTTCAGTTTCCAGGTTGTCTCCATTCAGTAAAGACTTGTTATAATCAACTCCTGCAGTCCGTGTCTCAATTATACACGGACATAATAGTGGTTAATATTTATCCCTCAACCAACATCAATTTATCATAGTCAATCATCCTAACCCGTCCAAAGATGTGCGGGTTAGGATGATTGACTATGATTAATTGACCCTTAGTGTTAGGGGGATTAAATACGTGGGGTTACGGGGATAGGGTGGGATATGTGTTGGTGTAGGGGTTACGGGGATCGGGTGGGATATGTGTCGGTGCAGGCTCGATGGGCCGAAATGGCCTCTATCTGCACTGTGGGGTTTCTGTGATTCTGATTCTGTGATTCTGTGAAAAGCAGATTATCTGGTCATTATCACATTGCTAGATGTGGGATCTTGCTGTGAGCAAATTGGCTGCCACATTCCCTACATAAAACCAGTGACTACACTTCAGACTGATTCCTGGGGTGGGGGATTGTCCTATGAGGGGAGATGGAGTAGAGTAGGCCAATATTCTCTACAGTTTAGAAGAATGCTGCAGTTGTACAGGGTCTTGGTGAGACCACACCTTGAGTATTGTGTGCAGTTTTAGTTGCCTAATCAGAGGAAGGATGTTCTTGTCATGGAGGGAGTGCAGCGAAGATTCACCAGACTGATACCTGGGTTGGCAGGAATGACGTATGAGGAGAGATTGGGTCGATTAGGCTTATATTCGCTAGAGTTTAGAAGAATGAGAGGGGATCTCATTGAAACTTATAAAATTCTAACAGGACTAGACAGACTAGATGCAGGAAGGATGTTCCTGATGGTGGGGGAGTCCAGAACCAGGTGTCACAGTCTAATATA
This sequence comes from Somniosus microcephalus, assembly GCF_052327205.1. Lineage (NCBI taxonomy): Eukaryota > Metazoa > Chordata > Chondrichthyes > Squaliformes > Somniosidae > Somniosus > Somniosus microcephalus. The sequence goes on along the minus strand of NC_140991.1, from coordinate 5,910,979 downwards.
AGGGGTAAGCCATTTAGGACTGAGATGAGGAGGAATTTCTTCACCCAGAGAGTGGTGTACCTGTGGAATTCTCTACCACAGAAGGCAGTTGAGGCCAATTCATTAAATATATTCAAGAAGGAGTTAGATATATTTCTTAAGGCTAAAGGGATCAAGGGATATGAGGAGAAAGCAGGGACAGGGTACTGAGTTTAGATAATCAACCATGATCTCATTAAATGGCGGAACAGTCTCTGTCACAGGTGGGGCAGACGATGGTTGAAGGGGCGGGTGGGTGGGGTGCTTGGGTTGACGTGCGCTCCTTGCACTGCCTGCGCTTGGCTTCCACTTGCTCCCGGCGAAGAGACTTGAGGTGTTTGGCGCCTTCCGGGATGCTTCTCCTCCACTTTGTGTGGTCCTGGGCCAGGGATTCCCAGGTGTCGGTGGGGATGTTACACTTTTTGAAGGAGGCTTTTAGGGTGTCCTTGAAGCATTTCCTCTGCCCACCTGGGGCTCTCTTGCCGTGTCGGAGCTCCGAGTAGAGCGCTTGTTTTGGGAGTCTCGTATCGGGCATGCGGACAATGTGACCCGTCCATCGGAGCTGATCGAGCGTGGTCAAAGCTTCGATGCTGGGGGTGTTGGCCTGAGCGAGAACACTGACATTGGTGCACCTATCCTGCCAATGGATTTGCAGGATCTTGTGGAGGCAGCGTTGGTGGTACCTCTCCAGTGCTTTGAGGTGCCTGCTGTACATGGTCCATGTCTCTGAGGCATACAGAAGGGCAGGTATTGTAGGATTCACAAAATTGGACTTTGTATTAATAAGGGTCAAATGGCAGAAGAGGCCATGATTTTAAAGACTGTTTTAAAAGAAGCCCAGAAAAAGGGGCATACAAAATGGCCGCCATACCATGTGACCAGCTTATTGGGACACTTTAAAATGGTTCCTGCGCAACCTCAGATAGCTTTGTGGATTCAACCTACAGCAAGTTCTGGAAGTCGTTTCTGAGAGAACGAAACCAGACCCACACGTATGCATATGGATTAGATGCAGATCCAGTCAAGATCGGCCTGGAGACAGAGGCCATCTAAATGTTGACCCAGACAAAAGGGGACAATTTCATATTCATGAGAACAGCACCCAGGACTAGATAACGAGATCAGCAGGACATTAAAAACAATGAAGGTCATTCCAGACCAGAGATGGGCCTTTACCAGCCGTTTAAGATATAATAACTACCCCGCTGTGCTCCCAGCCCGCCAAAAATAAAACAAAGACTAACCTGATTTTGGGCAGGAAGTGAAGCCTCTGAAGAAAAGGTATAACTGGAGTTACAGTTGGAGGGGGTTACAGTTGCGAGCTGGAACACAGTTGCAAGCTTGGAGACAGTTGCAGCTTGTGTGGAGTTTGAATCCGGACAGCCAGAAGAAGAAAGAGGCACTTGCAGGAGGAAGAAGAAAGCCAACATCGAGAAGGCCATCTCGAAGCCGGCGTCCCGCCCCGGGGAAACACATCGGGAGATCATCGACCATCCCCGGGCCGTTGCCGGAACGAGAGGCATCGACCCAACTTGGGAGAAGAGACAAAAAAATAAAGGTCCCAAGAGAAGAAACCTTCCAGCCACCCCGGCTCAGGAGAAGAGATAAAAAAACTGAAGAAGCGATGGGAGCCAGCCCAAGGCTCCTCTAACCAGGGTCGAGCCGACGATCCTCGACCCCGCCGACATCCAGGCCCGCCGGTGTCCAGCCGCCCCCAACCCCCACCTCAGGAGAGAGGTGTGGCACAGCTCGCAGGGGCTCCACGATCCACGTGGAGACGAAACGCCTGAAAGGACCAAACACAGACTTGAGTTCAAAACCTTGCATTTCCTAGTGGGATTGGTGAGCATGTTTCTGGCCCTTCACAATCAGATCTAGATAGGTTTAATAAGGGGGTGGATTTTAAGGGTACAATTAACATGAGTTGTTGTCCCTCGATGTTCCGTGTGTTTCCTTATTTCATGATGATCTTTGTAGAGTATAAGATGCCTGTATTTGCTTTAGTTAGTACTGTGTTGTTATGACTTGTTTGTGTGTTTTTCCCTCCCATGTACTCTCTTATCTGCTTGCATTTGATTTTATATTTTTCCTTTTGCAATAAAATTTCATTTTGTTTCATCAAACTTGGTCTACAAGAGTTTTCTCTACATTGTAGTTCCTGCCCCTAAGACCAGGGTACAGAATCTAAGGGGCGAGTGGGTCGAACCACTCAAGGTTTTACTGTGCAAGAGAGAGAGGCCTCTAGAGAGAGAAACCTCAGGGAAATCTCTCAAGGAAAACCTCTTACAGAAAATGGCGACCACGGCAGGACTCTGGCAGCAGGATTGCAATGTAGTAGATCCAAGTTTGAATGGTCAAAATGCAATGGATGAGAGGATAGCGGATTATGTCTTTGGCAAGGTAAATCTCACTAAACAGTTGATTTCCGATCTCTTACTGGATGGGCGTCCGGTGGACGCAGCCATCAGGTGGACAGAGAGCAAAGAGCATAAGAAGTCAGTGGAAAAGGCAGTGTGGCTGATGTGTTACAAGAAGCAGGTCCAGATCTTGGACCGGGTCGTTGTAGCACAGGCAGCCAAGATCACAACCCAGGCAGCAGAGATAGAGGAAAAGGCCATGGGTGGAGAAAAACTCATCACAGCGCTTCACGCGCTGAATCAGGAACGCCAAGTGGTAGCTAGTCAACATCAGGCCAGGATAGAGTACCTGGAGTGCCAGGTTACTGAAGCAAAGATTAATGAAATGAGGATACGGGAGAAAAACACCCGCCTCGCACAACAGCTAAGAGCGCAGGAGGAGAGAGTAGTGGAGGTTAAGGCAGCTTACAAGCTAGCCCTCGAGCACGGGTTTGAGAGCACAGACCACGGCCCCTGCCAAAAGACCATAGAGGACCTAAGAACGGCCCTGGTTAAGGCAAAAGGCATGGTGTGTCTCGTCAGCCCAAAAGCTAGTCACATGGACTTTTTAAAGGAATCAAAACAGCCGATTCCAGCTGAGGTAATTGTGGTACCAGCCACCGAGCCCTCAGCACCGCCGAGCTACAGTGAGACTTGGTCGGAAAAGGAGGGGGTAGTGAAAGAGGAGGTAGCCGAGGTGGAGTGTGAGGAAGAACCACTGGTAGCAAAGCCGGGACCGGCACCAATGTGTCCTGCTCGGCACCAGAGGTTCGGTCCCAACGCTGCCGATGGCAGTATCGGACCCCACCAGAACCAGCTCGTGGTGCCCTATGCTGGCCCGCAATTAAGGTCCATGGTGAGCCACCTCACACGACTCACAGTAAAGGGAGATCCCTCGATTCATTTCAGGGAGATAGAGGAAACAGCAGCCATTAATGACTGTGATGAACAGGAACAGGTGAAACTGTTGCTTTTCTCCCTGGATTGCACGAGGATAGTAAGAGGGGACGGAAAGGGTATACGGATCTCAGAGAGGAAGTTTTAGAAGTAATGGGAATGGACGATGGTAGTCCGTTCGACCGTGTAGAAGGGACCGTGCAGTTATCTGGAGAACCCCCACGGGTTTTCGCAGAAAGGCTGTGGCCAGTATATCAACGCAGCTGTCCGGGTATGCCTGAATGGGCTCTAATGAGCAACGAACGGCGAGTTCATTGGCTCCGTTGTTTGGTTACCAACAGTTTGCCAGAGATAGAGATACGGGCCCTAGCCAGGTCATGGTTTGATCCCCAAGGTCCCGGTGTCACGGAGGAGACGGTGCTCCGTCAGCTTAATGTGGCATACAAGAATTGTAGAAGTCAGGAAACACCTCCCCAGAAGGGAAAGGTGCATGAGGCAAAACCCGCAGCCCCAAGCCAGAAGGAGTGGCGTCAGGAGGGGAATCGCCCTGTCCAAGCCAAGCTCAATTGCTACGGGTGTGGGAAGGATGGACATTGGCGCAAGGACAGTAGAAATCCGTGGAAGGATAATAAAGGGAGATTTCCCACAGCCCAAGCCCAAGCCCAGACCGCCGCCCCAGCACCAGCCCAAACCCAAACCGTAGCTCCTGTTCCAGCGCCAGGAGCTGGTGCAGTTATGAATCCCGCTGCAATTGAGTCAATCATAGAGACAATGCGGTCTCTGATGACCTCGCAGGGGAAAATAGCTGTCACCACCGGCCTTGTCGCTCCCGAAACTCCGATCGCTGTACCCAAGTGACTAGAGTCGGTGCAGCCCGTCTACTTGTGTGCGCTGCGATATGATGTATGGAGACGACCCCTCGTGGAGATGGAGGTGGAGGAGGTGAAAGGGACCTATCTGTTGGATACGGGAGCATCGTGCACCGTAATTCACGCAGATAACCCCACCGCCTCTCCTCTGTCCACCGGGGTCCCATACCTTCTGTCGGGCTTCACGGGCGAAGAACAGGCTGGCGCACATTCCCTTCCCCTCTCCATTCGTTTAGGACCACTCCGCACCACGTGGAAGTGTACCCTGATGAAGTGGGAGGTGGGAGGTGGAACGGGAGTCCTGGGGTCTGATTTCTTGGTGGCCCACGGGATCCACGTGGACCTGAGAAATCGTTGTCTCTGGGGAGCAGGTATGAGTGTGGAGGAGATAGAGAGTGTTAAGGAAAACCCTACGAAGGCGCGGGTTGGCCGGCGAGAAGTAAACTTCTTGGGTCTAACCCTATGCGCGGGCAAGAGAGCCGTAGACCAGGAGGATAGACCGGAATCGGTGGAAAATCCACCGGTCTACGCCACTCGCACAGTGGAGGTGCCCCAACGCAACAAGTGGTTTAGCATGAAGCAGTGCAAACTGTTTAAACCGGGTGCAAGAGCATCAGCAACCGAAGGCAGGTCCGAGGATAAAGATCCTCAGCCTGAGGCGCGCAATGAGTCACAGACCACACAAGCTGGGGGTGTAGCCTGCTTGGAAGGAGAGGAGGTCCCGCCCACCTGGGGGGAGATTTCTCCAATGACCTGGGACTCAGACGAGGAGGGGCCCGAACAACAAGGTCCCGCCCTCGACACGATTCTGGAAGAGGTGGAGTCGGAGGACGGAGATCCCGCCCTCGACTCGAGCGTGGGGGAGGTAGAAATTGGGGGCAGAGATTCTCCACCTGTAGGGACAGGTGAGGAAGAACCGTCTGCCACAGACCCAAATCCCAAAGGGGCGGAGCCTGAGGGGAGGGAGCCGAAGCCTACAGTCGTGGAAGAGCCACGGGCTGTGAGAGCTGAAGTCCCACCCGAAGGTCCACTCGCGAAGGGAGCCTGCCCAAATCCCAAAGGGGCGGAGCCTGAGAGAAGGGAGCCGAAGCCTACAGTCGTGGAAGAGCCACGGGCTGTGAGAGCTAAGGTCCCACCCGAAGGTCCACTCACTAAGGGAGCCACGCCCAAAGTACCTTTTCGCAGGTCGACTCGAACGCCTCAGCCTGTAAAACTGTAATGTATATACCTTTAAGGGGAGGAACTACTTTTTACAGCTCATGTATACTGTAGTACCAGCAGTGACCACACCTGTATATAGCACTGAGTAGTAATCTGTAAAGTCAGTTCAACTGAAAGCCACGTTGAGTAAACACCTGTTGTACCGTTTCTGCTGCAGTCTGTATCTTATTATACACAGACGTAACATTGGCGACGAGGCAGGTTCGAACCTACCTGCAACTCTGCATCACCTCCCGGGGATTCGTTCTTGGAGATCAGTGGATTGGAGGTCAAGGCCAGAGACTCGGGCATCAACCACGGGCAACCGCCCAGTCATCCAGCAGAGACTCGAGAATTGCGTGGGAGGCTGTCGAGAGCCAGGCTTGGCTTTCCAGTCGAGGTGGTCCAGCGAAACAGGCTGGCAACAGGTAGTGCGCAGACACTTCCCGGACAGCGGCGGGCTAGAGCTCGACCAAGCGGCACAGCAAAAGGGCCGAGCAGCGTCGACGGGGAGAGAGAGAGAGAGGGCAGAGCGCATAGGGCGCAGCCGGTGTTCGGGGGCCGAGCAGCGTCGGAGAGAGGGAGAGAGAGACGCGCAGAAACCCGCAAGGTGCCGCCATTGCCACGAGAACCGCCGGGAGCGGGGGAGGAAGGAAAGCGCGGGAGACGCCATTTTAAGCCATTGGGAGACGCCATTTTAAACCACACCCAAAATGCCGAAGAGTGGCAGTATCACCGCATTTGACAATGAAGTTGAAGATTGGACACATATGTCGAACGAATAGAGGTGTACTGCAAGGCAAATGAGGTGTCAGATGACAAGAAAGCGTCGGTATTGTTAAATTTAATGGGTGCAAAGACGTATGGTTTATTACGAAATCTAGTAGCCCCAACGAAGCCAATGGAAAAGAGTTTTGAAGACATAGTAACGATACTAAAGGAACATTTAAACCCCACACCGCTGCTGATAGCAGAAAGATTCAAGTTTCACAAACGGAACCAGCATAAGGATGAAAGCAATGCTGATTATTTAACAGAACTGCGCAAACTATCGAAACACTGCCAGTTTGGAGCGGGAAAACATAGAAACATAGAAACATAGAAGATAGGAGCAGGAGTAGGCCATTCGGCCCCTCGAGCCTGCTCCGCCATTCAATGAGATCATGGCTGATCATCCAAATTCAGCACCCTGTCCCTGCTTTCTCCCCATATCCCTTGATCCCTTTAGCCTTAAGAAATATATCTAACTCCTTCTTGAATATATTTAATGAACTGGCCTCCACTGCCTTCTGTGGTAGAGAGTTCCACAGGTTCACCACTCTCTGGGTGAAGAAATTCCTCCTCATTTCTGTCCTAAATGGCCTACCCTTTATCCTTAGACTGTGTCCCCTGGTTCTGGACTCCCCGACCATCGGGAACATCCTTCCTGCATCTTAATCTGTCCAGTCCTGTCAGAATTTTATAAGTTTCAATGAGATCACCTCTCATTCTTCTAAACTCCAGCGAGTACAAGTCCAGTCGACCCAATCTCTCCTCATACGTCATTCCTGCCATCCCAGGTATCAGCCTGGTGAATTTTCACTGAACTCCTTCCTTAAGATACCTTAAGGGACAAGTTTGTGTGTGGGCTTCAAAGTGAAGGAACCCAGAAACGGCTTTTATCTGAAAAGGACCTTACGCTGGAAAAGGCTTTCAGCATTGCGGTATCATATGAAGCAGCAGCACGGGGCGCTGCAGAGGTACAACAGAGAACGCAAGCATATGGCACAAACCAAATGTCATATGGAACAGAGAAGTGCTATCGCTGCGGCAGAACAACACACGACCAGAATGATTGCTGGTTCAAAGACAAAGTGTGCAGACAGTGTGGAAAAGTAGGACACATAGCACGAGTCTGCAGGTCGGGAAAGAAAACCAGCAATAAGAAACCTACCAAAGGAAAGTACAAGAAGGTACATAAGATGACGGAGACTAGTTCAGATGAACAAAAGAGTGATAACGACTCTGAAAGCAGGGAACTGAGTTGTCTGAAACTACATAATGTGATCACAACGGAGGATCACCGAACCATTTGGGTCACTCTCAAGACAGCAGGAGTCCAGGTAAAGATGGAATTGGACACAGTATCAGCCCTAACAGCCATAAACCGACGGGACTACGAGCGGCTATTCTCACACATACACTTGAGAGACACAAAAATTATTTTGAAGACGTACACGGGGCAAAAAGTCTACCCCAAAGGAAAAATAAGGGTGACCGTTATATATAACGGTAAGGAAACACCAAAACTAGACCTGTATGTATTGCAAGATGGAGGACCACCATTACTGGGACGTGAATGGATCCAGAAAATACAACTGGATTGGCATTCCATACAGGCAGTGACTGTGGCTGACAAAAAGGATGATGACGTCACACCTGGGCGACTGTCAAAGATCCTAACTGACGCAAAAGAAGTGTTCCAGCAAGGACTCGGAACACTAAAAGGCATGACAGCGATGATTAAAATTGAAGAAAACGCAAGCCCCAAATTTTTTAAGGCCAGACCGGTACCTTATGCGATCCGCCCAGCCGTCGAAGCAGAGCTGGAGAGTCTGGAACGTTCAGGTGTACTGTCCAAGGTAGACTGGAGCGAGTGGGCTACACCCATCATCCCTGTGATGAAAAAGTCATTGAGCAGCACGCCTGGGGAACCAAGGAAGGTTCGCATCTGTGGGGACTTTAAGGTAACTTTAAGGTATGTGCTTTAAGTCAGAACTACTTTTTACAGCTCCTGTATACTGTAGTACCAGCAGTGACCACACCGGTATATAAGCTGTGCGCATGCCTCTGTACCCAAGTCTAGAGATTACCCTCCTCCAGTAAAGACCTGTTATTTGTTTATGTACAGCATCCGTGTAATTATTTATCAACTGAACCACGGATCTAACAGTGGCGACGAGTGTTGATGCGAATCTACCTGCAACATAAAAAAAAAATAATAGTCGAGTCCAGGAACACGGGCGTCGACCACGAGCAACCGCCCAGCAGTCAGGCAAAGATCCAACTTCGCTGGGGAGGCTGTGGAGAGCCGGGCTTGGTTCCCCAGCCACAACGAGCAGTAAGAGACCGACGACAGTTCCAGAGCAGACCCTTCCCAAGCAGCGGCGGCTGGAGCCGACCGACGGCAGAGAGAGAGAGCCGGGCAGCGTCGACGGGGTAAGAAAGAGGGTGAAGAGAGCAGGGCGCAGCCGGGTGTTGATCACCGAGCGGCGTCAAGGAAAAATACTGCAAACCAGAGAGAGAGAGGGTAAGAAACAGCCGGGTTCTAGACTGAGCGGCGTCGACAAATATCAAGAGAAGAGCGCGCAGAACATAGCCAGGGATCACGGGCTGATCAGGGTCCGCAGGGCGAAGCAAGGGGAGACGTCATTGAGCCGCGGAGAAGCAGGGAGAGTGCGGGAGGTGCCATTGAGCCGCGGAGAAGAAGGAAGAGCGCGGGAGATGCCATTTTGCGAAGCCGCAGCGGAGAAGAAGGGCGAGCGCGGGAAGGAAGGAAAGTGCAGGAGACGCCATTTTGTGCCAGCGAAGAAGAAGGGGAAGCGCGGGAGACGCCATTGGTGATAGTTAACGCACAACCAAGGATGCCGAAGAGTGGCAGTATCTCTACGTTCGACAATGAAGTCGAAGATTGGGCGACATATGTGGAACGTATTGAGGTGTACTGCAGGGCGAATGAAGTGCCAGATGCTAATAAAGCACTGTTTCGGTTAAATTCCATGGGTGCAAAAATTTATGGGTTACTGCGAAATCTAATAACCCCAGAGAAGCCGGTAAACAAGAATTTTGAAAGCATAGTAGAAATCCTACAGGACCACTTAAACCCCACACCGCTGCTGATAGCAGAACGATTTAAGTTCCATAAAAGGAACCAACACAAAGACGAAAGCAATGCTGAGTACCTGACGGAACTACACAAGCTATCGAAATACTGCCAGTTTGGAGCGGGACTAGCAGACACGTTCAGGGACAAGTTTGTGTGTGGGCTACAAAGTGAAGGAACCCAGAAACGGCTTCTATCAGAAAAGGACCTGACGCTGGACAAAGCTTTCAGTATGGCAGTATCACACGAAGCAGCTGCAAGGGGCGCTGCAGAGATACAATGGAGACCGCAAGAATATGGCACCAACGAAATGACCTATGGAACAGGGAAGTGCTATCGCTGCGGCAGAACAACACATGACCAGAAAGATTGTTGGTTCAAGGACCAAGTGTGCAGACAGTGTGGGAAAGCAGGGCACATAGCAAGAGTCTGCAGGTCTGGGAAGAAAACCAACAGTAAGAAATCTCCACAGGAGAAGTACAAAAAGGTACACCAGGTGATGGACAGTGGTTCAGACGAACAGAAAAGTGACACAGACTCCGGAAGCAAGGAGCTGGGTTGTCTGAAACTACATAATGTAACCGAAATGGAGGATCACCAGACTATCTGGGTTACATTCAAGATAGACGGAGTCCAAGTGGAAATGGAATTGGACACAGGGTCAGCTCTAACAGTTATAAATCAAAGAGACTACAAGCGGCTATTTTCACACATACCCTTGAAAGCTACAGAGATTGTCTTGAAGACGTATACGGGGCAAAAAGTCTACCCCAAAGGAAAAATAAGGGTGAAAGTGACATATAAATGTCAGGAAATACCTAAAATGGATATATATGTATTGCCAAATGGAAGACCACCACTGCTAGGACGTGAATGGATCCGGAAGATACATTTAGATTGGCATTCGATACAGGCACTGAAGGTGGAGGCCAAAAAGGATGAGGACGTCACACCTGGACGAATGTCAAAAATGCTAACTGACGCAAAAGAAGTGTTCCAGGAGGGACTAGGAACACTAAAAGGAACAACAGCAACAATTAAAATAGAGGATAATGCAAGCCCAAAGTTTCTGAAGGCCAGACCAGTGCCTTATGCGATCAGACCAGCGGTTGAAGCAGAGCTGGAAGGGTTGGAACGTTCAGGAGTACTGTGCAAAGTGGACTGGAGTGAGTGGGCTACACCCATCATTCCTGTAATGAAGAGGTCGTTGAGTAATACGCCTGGGGAACCAAAGAAGGTCTGCATCTGTGGGGATTATAAGGTGACAGTGAACACAGTCCTTCACACGGTGCAATATCTGCTTCCACAAATTGAGGATATTTTCGCCTCGCTATCTGGTGGTAAACGCTTCACCAAAATTGATCTAGACCAGGCGTACTTGCAAATGGAGGTAGAAGAAGCTTCGAAACATTACCTTACGATCAACACCCATAAAGGTCTCTATCAATACAAGCGGCTGGTGTTTGGAGTAGCCTCGGCTCCGGCTATCTGGCAAAGGGCGATGGATCAGGTCCTGCAAGGAATCCAGGGACCCAGTGTTATTTGGACGACATCTTGGTCACGGGTGAAAATGACGGTGATCACCTTGCTAACTTGGTGAAGGTGCTCTCCAGATTAAAGGAATATAGGCTACGAGCTAATCGCCACAAGTGCGAGTTTTTCCAGAAACAGATCTCATATTGTGGCCACGTCATCGATGAAGAGGGGTTACATAAGTCCCCTGACAAGATAGAGGCAGTAGTCAAGGCTCCAGCACCGGAAAATGTGTCACAACTGAGGTCGTTCCTCGGGCTGGTAAACTATTACCACAAGTTCTCACCAAATTTGTCTACGGTATTACACCCGCTGAACACCCTACTGCAAACAGGGGTACCGTGGAAGTGGGATGACGAACGTAGACGAGCTTTCCAGAAGTGTAAAGAATTGATCACATCAAAAGAGGTGTTGGCCCATTTCAACCCAGCACTACCAATTCGTTTGGCATGTGATGCATCACCCTACAGCATTGGAGCGGTGCTGTCGCACAAATTCCCAGATGGGTTGGAGAGGCCAGTAGCCTTTGCGTCTCGGTCACTAACCTCAGCCGAGCGCAACATTGACAGGGAGGCCCTCAGCCTAGTATGGGGAGTAAAAAAATTCAACCACTATCTGCATGGACAGAAGTTCACCTTGCTGACTGACCACCAACCACTTGTCTCCATCTTTAATCCTAAGAAGGGCGTGCCAGTAATGACTGCACAGCGGTTACAAAGATGGTCCCTGTTTCTAGGGGCGAATCAATATGATATAGAATATAAAGGCACGAGACAGCATGGGAACGCTGATGGGCTATTGCGCCTGCCACTGCCTACTGTGGAGGAAGCACCAGCAGTGGACCCTATCGAGATATTTTATTCATCGATAATTGAGCGATTGCCAGTAACAAACGCGGATATAGAGAAGGAGACCCGCAATGATCCGATGCTGTCACGGGTATATGAATTGACGGTGAGGGGTGTGGTAAACCACGTTCACTATTGTATCACTGTTAGTAGTTAGCACTGTTCACCACTGTTCGTTATAACTGTATCACTGACCACTATTGTATCACGGTACGAGGTCGCCTCTTGCCACACTGCTATACCTGGGATGACCACTGCCGACTCCGCCTTGGCTCCACCCACCAGGCCAGGTATAAAGGTGAGCGACTGGCTGGTATTCCTCCTGCTTGGATCGGATCACCCACGAGAGTGGGCTCTGTTATTTAGTCAATAAAAACCTTTAGTCACCTTCGTAACTCTTCGCCTTTTATTGGAGGAATTGATAGGTATATCAATTTTATTGACTAAATTTAATGATGTCCGACAACGAGTCACAACCGGCGGAGGAGCCACCAGCGCAGCTCCCAGGAGCACAGCCACACCAGCCAGCTTGGCTGCGAGCCCTCAGACCGCCGTACCTGGACCTGAACCCACGAGCAGCAAACTCAGCCGCAGACTTTAAACACTGGCTGGTCTGCTTCGAATCATACCTGAGAGAATCCAGCGTCCCTCAGGCATCCAAACTAAGTGTCCTGCAGGCACAACTGAGCCCGAGAGTATACACTCTCATCGAGGACATGACTACCTACGAGACCGCCATCAACCTGCTGAAACAGAAGTACCGGACCCCGGTAAACTACATGTACGCTAGGCACCTCCTAAGATCACGGCCGCAACAGCCAGGAGAATCAGTAGCCGAATTCTCACAGGCGCTATATGCACTCGCCAGGAACTGTGAGTTTAAATCGGTGTCGGCAGCCGAAAATACTGAAGATAATATCCGCGACGCATTCCTGAAAGGCCTACGGTCCGAGTACTCACGGCAAAGACTGCTGGAAGCTAAAGACCTCAGCATGGAAAAAGCTGAAGCCCTCGCTATCTCCCTGGAAGTGGCCCACCAAGATCAGGAAGCATTCACCAGGTACTGCTCGCGACCCTGGGACTCGGGCCCGACCCCTACCACAGCACCCTTCCCAGCGCCGCCCCCGGGACCTACCTCTGCGTCGGCGTCCCGGACCCGACCGGCCCCGCCACCCCCGGCACCGGCCCCGACATCGGGCATCCGCGATCGGGCCGCCGGCTGTTTTTTTTGTGGCCAGGAGAAGCACCCGAGGTCGCGCTGCCCAGCCAAGAACTCCATATGTAAAACCTGCCTGAAGAAAGGCCACTTCTCCAAGGCCTGCAGGAGCGGATCCTCAGAGGCCAGCAGTGCCGCATGCGAACTATGGGGGCGGCCATCTTCGTTTAGGGCAACTGAGGCCAGCATCCCCACACATGAGTCATGGGGGCGGCCATCTTTGTTTAGGGCAACTGAGGCCAGCATCCCCACACATGAGTCATGGGGGCGGCCATCTTTGATTAAGGCAACCGACCCCAATAGTGCCTCATGGGGCCCTACCTCGTGGGAGACGCCATTTTACTCACCACGCCCGACCGCCTCGCCCGCAGATGACAACGACTCGCTCAGCTACACACTAGCTTCCGTCACCCTGGACCAAGCCCGCCCGCACCATCTGTCCAAGTCAATGATGGACATCAAAGTGAACGGCCACGCCACGACCTGCCTGTTCGACAGCGGAAGCACGGAGAGCTTCATCCACCCAGACACGGTGAGCCACTACTCCCTCTCTGTCCTACCAACGCGCAGCCGAATCTCGATGGCATCGAGGTCCCACGCCACGGACATCAGCGGCTACTGTGTCGTGACCCTGTCGGTTAAGGGCACGGAGTATAAAAACTTTAAACTCCTCGTCCTCCCCCATCTCTGCGCTGCCGTCCTACTAGGGCTGGACTTCCAATCCCACCTCCAAAGCGTAACCCTAGCATACGGTGGACCCCTCCCCCCACTCACAGTCAACAACCAGCAAACGTTAAACCGCCCACCGCGTAACACCTGCAGCCTCTCCACCCTCAAGGTCCCGCCACCCTCTCTGTTTGCTAACCTTACCCCTGACTGCAAACCCGTCGCTACCAAAAGCAGGCGGTATAGCGCCGGGGACAGAGCCTTCATTAGCTCTGAGGTGCGGCGCCTCCTGAAAGAGGGCATTATCGAGGGGAGCAGCAGCCCCTGGCGTGCCCAGGTCGTAGTCGTAAAGACCGGCGATAAAAACCGCCTGGTCATCGACTACAGCCAGACCATAAACAGATATACCCAGCTGGACGCATACCCACTCCCCCGCATATCTGACATGGTCAATCAGATTGCACAGTATAAAGTATTCTCGACCATCGACCTGAAGTCGGCCTACCACCAACTCCCTATCCACCCTGAGGACCGCCAGTATACCGCCTTCGAGGCGAATGGGCGCCTATACCACTTCCTTAGGGTCCCCTTCGGTGTCACTAATGGGGTCTCGGTCTTCCAAAGGGAGATGGACCAGATGGTTGACCAGAACGAACTGCAGGCTACATTCCCCTACCTAGATAACGTCACTATCTGCGGCCGCGACCGGCAGGAACATGACGCGAATCTGGAGAAATTCCTCCGTACGGCCCAACGGCTGAACCTCACCTACAATAAGGAGAAATGCGTGTTTAACACCACGCGCCTTGCCATCCTCGGCTGCGTAGTGGAGAACGGAATCATCGGCCCCGACCCAGAAAGAATGCGCCCCCTCATGGAGCTACCCCTCCCCCACTGCCCTAAAGCACTTAGGAGAACCCTGGGGCTTTTCGCCTACTATGCCCAATGGGTACCCAATTACGCGGACAAAGCCAGACCCCTCCTGAAAGCCACTTCCTTCCCCCTCACGGAGGAGGCGTGCGCGGCCTTCTCCCTCATTAAGGGAGACATAGCCAAGGCCACGATGCACGCAGTGGACGAGTCCATCCCCTTTCAGGTGGAGAGCGACGCATCCGACTTCGCCTTAGCCGCCACCCTAAACCAGGAGGGGAGGCCAGTGGCCTTCTTCTCAAGGACCCTACAGGGCCCCGAGATCCGACATTCGTCGGTCGAGAAAGAGGCCCAGGCGATCGTGGAGGCAGTACGGCGCTGGAGGCACTACCTGGCAGGCAAACGATTTACCCTCCTCACCGACCAGCGTTCGGTGGCTTTCATGTTTAATAACAAGCTGAAGGGCAAAATCAAGAATGACAAGATTTTGAGATGGAGAATCGAGCTCTCCACCTACGATTATGAGATCTTGTACCGGCCAGGCAAGCTGAACGAATCCCCTGATGCCCTTTCACGAATGACATGCGCCAGCGCGCATATCGATAGGCTTCAGACCCTCCACGACCAGCTCTGCCACCCCGGAGTCACCAGACTCTACCATTTCATTAAGGCCCGCAACCTGACCTACTCCATCGAGGAGGTCAGGACCATGACCAGGAACTGCCAGACCTGTGCGGAGTGCAAACCGCACTTCTATAGGCCGGACCGAGCAAGCCTGATCAAGGCCACCCGCCCCTTCGAGCGCCTGAGCATCGACTTTAAGGGGCCCCTCCCGTCCTCTGACCGTAATGTGTACTTCCTCAACATCGTTGATGAGTACTCCCGTTTCCCCTTTGCCTTCCCCTGCCCCGACATGACCAGTAGCACGGTCATTAAGTGCCTGAATGCCCTCTTCGCCTTGTTCGGGTTCCCGAACTATATACACAGCGACCGGGGCTCCTCCTTCATGAGCGAGGAACTCCGGCAATTCCTCCTAGAGAGAGGTATTGCAGCAAGCAGGACCACCAGCTACAACCCCAGAGGTAACGGTCAGGTGGAAAGAGAGAACGCGACGGTATGGAAGGCCGTCCTCTTAGCCTTAAAGTCTAAGGGCCTCCCAACCTCCCGCTGGCAAGAAGTCCTCCCGACAGCGCTGCACTCCATCCGGTCATTACTTTGCACGGCCACTAACACCACCCCCCATGAACGAATGTTCGTTTTCCCCAGGAAGTCGACTACGGGAACCACTCTACCAACCTGGCTGACCGCCCCGGGGCCGGTCTGGCTGCGGAAACACCACGCAAACACCAGCATCAACACCGGATAAGGCACCAGCACCGGATAAGGCAACACCACCGCTGCGGCGATCGGAGAGGCTTACGAAGCCTCCGGACAGACTGACCTACCAGAATTGGTAGTACACTTCACCCCGCCGGACTTAATTCTAAACAAGGGGTGAATGTGGTAAACCACGTTCACTATTGTATCACTGTTAGTAGTTAGCACTGTTCACCACTGTTCGTTATAACTGTATCACTGACCACTATTGTATCACGGTACGAGGTCGCCTCTTGCCACACTGCTATACCTGGGATGACCACTGCCGACTCCGCCTTGGCTCCACCCACCAGGCCAGGTATAAAGGTGAGCGACTGGCTGGTATTCCTCCTGCTTGGATCGGATCACCCACGAGAGTGGGCTCTGTTATTTAGTCAATAAAAACCTTTAGTCACCTTCGTAACTCTTCGCCTTTTATTGGAGGAATTGATAGGTATATCAAGGGGATGGCCAACACGTGGCGACTCACTGTTGCCAGCATTCTCATCCAGAAGAGAACAGCTGTCAGTATGCCAGGGGACAGTGATGTGTGGATACAGAGTGGTGATTCCACCCAAGTTAAGGGAGAGAGTGCTAAATGAGCTACATGAAGGTCATCTGGGGGGAGTGAAAATGAAAAGCCTAGCTAGGGCTTATGTGTGGTGGCCGGGAATCGATCAACAAATCAAAGACCTAACTAAGAGCTGCTTAGGATGCCAGAAGTTCCAAAATGCACCACCACATGCCCCTCTACACCCATGGGGGTGGCCCTCCTCTCCATGGCAACGGGTGCACATTGATTTCGCTGGTCCATTCATGGACTCAATGTTCTTCATAGCAGTGGATGCTCATTCAAAGTGGCCTGAGGTGATAAAGATGTCTTCAACCACTACAGAGAAAACGATTGCAGTCCTGCGGACCATATTTGCCAGAAACGGGTTGCCAGAGCAGATCTGCTCTGATAATGGACCACAGTTTGTGTCCGACGAGTTCCAAAAATTCATGAAAAGGAATGGGATAAGGCATTACACATTCGCCCCGTATCATCCAGCCACCAATGGATTGGCTGAGAGGTTCGTACAAACCTTTAAGAAGGCGATAAAGGCCATGTGCGACGAGGAAATTCCACTACAGCATAAGATGGACAATTTCTTATTAGGCTACCGAAACGCGACTGATATACCTATCAATTCAGTTCATGAAAAGCGACGAGTTAAGTTAGTAACTATAGGTTTTTATTGGCTAAATAACAGAGCCCACCCTCGTGGGTGATCGGATCCAACAAGGAGGAATACCAGCCAGTCGACCACCTTTATACCTGGGCAAGCAGGCGGTGCCATGGGCGGAGTCAGCTGTGGTCAGCCCAGGTATAACAGCGTGGCAAGAGGTGACCTTGTGTAGTGATACAACAGTGTAAACAGTGATAACCATAGTGTAACGATATAAACAGTGATAACCATAGTGTAACGATAGTGAACGATAAAAATTACCTATCAATTCAGTTCATGAAAAGCGACGAGTTAAGTTAGTAACTACAGGTTTTTAGTGGCTAAATAACAGAGCCCACCCTCGTGGGTGATCGGATCCAACAAGGAGGAATACCAGCCAGTCGACCACCTTTATACCTGGGCAAGCAGGCGGAGCCATGGGCGGAGTCAGCTGTGGTCAGCCCAGGTATAACAGCGTGGCAAGAGGTGACCTTGTGTAGTGATACAACAGCGTAAACAGTGATAACCATAGTGTAACGATATAAACAGTGATAACCATAGTGTAACGATAGTGAACGATAAAAGTGGTTTACCACATTCACCCCTTGTTTAAATTTGAGTCCGGCGGGGTGAAGTGTACTACCAGTTCGGGTATGTCAGTCTGTCCGGAGGCCTCGTAAGCCTTTCTGATCGGCGCAGCAGCGGCGGCGGTGGTGCAGTATCCGATGTTAATGCTGGTGTCTGCGTGGTCGGCGAAGGCTCGTGGGGTTCCGGCATGCCGTCTACCTGGGCTGGATTTGGGGGGGGTGGTGGGGGGTAATGGTGGTGTCTCAGGGGTGCCCGAGGGTGCGAGGTCTCGTAAGGAGACTGTGTCCTCCCGCCCGTCTGGATATGCCACATAGGCGTACTGGGGGTTGGCGTGCAGGAGGTCCACCCTCTCGACCAGGGGGTCCATTTTATGGGCCCTCACGTGCTTTCGCAGCAAGACGGGCCCCGGAGAAGTCAGCCATGTTGGTAGCGAGGTTCCCGTAGTCGACTTCCTGGGGAAAACAAACATTCGTTCATGGGGGGTGGCATTAATGGCAGTGCAAAGCAGTGACCGGATGGAATGCAGCGCTGCCGGGAGGACTTCCTGCCAGCGAGAGGTTGGGAGGCCCTTAGACTTTAAGGCTAAGAGAACGGCCTTCCAGACAGTCGCGTTCTCTCTTTCCACCTGGCCGTTCCCTCGGGGGTTGTAGCTGGTGGTCCTGCTTGCAGCAATACCTCTCGCTAGTAGGAACTGGCGAAGTTCCTCGCTCATGAAGGATGAGCCCCGGTCGCTATGTATATAGTTCGGGAACCCGAACAAGGCGAAGAGGTCGTTCAGGCATTTGATGACCATGGTACTGGTCATGTCTGGGCAGGGGAAGGCAAAGGGGAAACGGGAGTACTCATCAATAATGTTGAGGAAGTACACATTACGGTCAGAGGACGGGAGGGGCCCCTTAAAATCGATGCTCAAGCGCTCGAAGGGGCGGGTGGCCTTGATCAGGCTTGCTCTGTCCGGCCTAAAGAAATGCGGTTTGCATTCGGCACAGGTTTGGCAGTTCCTGGTCATGGTCCTGACCTCCTCGATGGAGTAGGGCAGGTTGCGGGCCTTAATGAAGTGGTAAAGTCTGGTGACCCCGGGGTGGCAGAGGTCATTGTGGAGGGTCTGCAGTCTATCAATTTGCGCGTTGGCGCATGTACTTCGTGATAGAGCATCTGGGGGTTCGTTCAGTTTACCAGGCCGGTACAAGATATCATAATCGTAGGTGGAGAGCTCGATTCTCCACCTCAAGATCTTGTCGTTCTTGATTTTGCCCCTCAGCTTGTTATTAAACATAAAAGCGACCGAGCGCTGGTCGGTGAGGAGGGTAAATCGTTTGCCTGCCAGGTAATGCCTCCAGCGTCGTACTGCCTCCACGATCGCCTGGGCCTCCTTCTCGACCGAAGAGTGTCGGATCTCAGGGCCCTGGAGGGTCCTTGAGAAGAAGGCCACAGGTCTCCCCGCCTGGTTAAGGGTTGCAGCTAGGGCGAAGTCGGATGCATCGCTCTCCACTTGGAAAGGGATAGACTCATCCACCGCGTGCATTGTGGCCTTAGCAATGTCTCCCTTTATGAGGGAGAAGGCTGCGCATGCTTCTGCCGTCAGGGGGAAGGAGGTGGACTTCATGAGGGGCCTGGCTTTGTCCGCATAATTGGGCACCCATTGGGCATAGTAGGCGAAGAGCCCCAGGGTTCTCTTCAGCGCCTTTGGACAGTGGGGGAGGGGAAGCTCCATGAGGGGGCGCATTCTTTCGGGGTCGGGGCCGATGACTCCGTTCTCTACTACGCAGCCGAGGATGGCAAGGCGCGAGGTGTTAAACACACATTTCTCCTTATTGTAGGTGAGGTTCAGCCGTTGGGCCGTACGGAGGAATCTCTCCAGATTAACATCATGGTCCTGCCGGTCGCGGCCGCAGATGGTGACGTTATCTAGATAAGGGAACGTGGCATGCAGCCCGTTCTGGTCAACCATCCGGTCCATCTCCCTTTGGAAGACCGAAACCCCGTTGGTGACGCCGAAGGGAACCCTAAGGAAGTGGTAGAGGCGGCCATTCGCCTCGAAGGCGGTATACTGGCGGTCCTCAGGGCGGATAGGGAGTTGGTGATAGGCCGACTTAAGGTCGATGGTAGAGAGTACCCGGTACCGTGCAATCTGATTGACCATATCAGATATGCGGGGAAGGGGGTATGCATCCAGCTGGGTGTACCGGTTTATGGTTTGGCTGTAGTCGATGACCAGGCGGTGTTTATCGCCGGTCTT
Source organism: Somniosus microcephalus (assembly GCF_052327205.1). Taxonomy (NCBI): domain Eukaryota; kingdom Metazoa; phylum Chordata; class Chondrichthyes; order Squaliformes; family Somniosidae; genus Somniosus; species Somniosus microcephalus. Next base: position 5,891,213 of record NC_140991.1, on the reverse strand, counting down.
AACGACTACGACCTGGGCACGCCAGGGGCTGTTGCTTCCCTCGATGATGCCCTCCTTCAGGAGTCGCTGCACCTCTGAGCTAATAAAAGCTCTGTCCCCGGCGCTGTACCGCCTGCTCTTGGTAGCGACGGGTTTACAGTCGCGGGTGAGGTTAGCGAACAGGGAGGGGGGCGGGACCTTAAGGGTGGATAGGCCGCAGGTGGTACGTGGTGGGCGGTTTAAAAGCTGCTGGTTGTAGACTGTGAGTGGGGGGAGGGGTCCACCGTATGCCAAAGTGACACTTTGAAGGTGGGATTGGAAATCCAGCCCTAGTAGGACGGCAGCGCAGAGCTGGGGCAGGACGAGAAGTTTAAAATTTTTATACTCCGTGCCCCTAACCGACAGGGTCACAACACAGTAGCCGCTGATGTCTGTAGAATGGGACCTCGACGCCATCGAGATCTGGTTGCGCGTTGGCCGGACAGTGAGGGAGTAGTGGCTCACCGTGTCTGGATGGATGAAACTCTCCGTGCTTCCGCTGTCGAACAGGCAGGTCGTGGCGTGGCCGTTTACTTTGATGTCCATCATGGACTTGGACAGGTGATGCGGGCGACCTTGGTCAAGTGTGACGGAGGCTAGTGTATGGCTGAGCGAGCTGCTGTAGTCTGCGGGTGAGGCGGTGGTCAGGTCTGGAGACAAGGTGGCGGTCGAGTGTGGTGAACAAAATGGCGGTGCCCACGATGTTGAATAAAATGGCGGAGAAGATGGCCGCCCTCACAACTCACATGAGGCACTGCCGGCGTCGGTGGCCTTGATCAAAGATGGCCGCCCGCACGACTCACACGAGGGGATACTGGCATCTGTGGCCTTGATGAAAGATGGCCGCCCCCACAACTCGCATGAGGCACTGCTGGCGTCTGTGGCTTTCCCCCTGCAGGCCTTCGCGAAGTGGACTTTCTTGTGGCAGTCGGAGCAGGTCGCGTTTCTTGCAGGGCAGCGCGCCCTCGGGTGTTTCGCCTGGCCACAGAAGAAGCAGCCGGCGGCCCGATCGCGGGGCTCCGATGTCGCAGCCGGTGCCGGGGGTGGCGGTCCCGATCGGTTCCGGGACAGCGACGCTGTGGTAGGTCCCAGAGGCGGCGGTGCGAGGGGTATTGCGGCCGGGGTCGGGCCCGAGTCCCAGGGTTGCGCAGCACAGTACCTGGAGTACGCCTCGAGGTCCCGATGGGCCACTTCCAAGGAGCGAGCGAGGGTAGCAGCTGTTTTCAGGTCGAGGTCCTTTGATTCCAGCAGTCTTTGCCGTGAGTAGTCTGACCGAAGGCCTTTCACGAAGGCATCTCGGATGTTTCCATCTGTATGTTCTGCAGCTGTTACGGCTTTAAAGTCACAGTCCCTGCCGAGTATTTGCAGCGCCCGTAAGAAATCATCAACCGACTCTCCTGGCTGTTGCGAGCGGGATCTTAGGAGATGCCTGGCGTACATTGAGTTTACAGGGCTCCGATACTGTTCTTTTAGCAGGTTGAGGGCGTCCTCGTATGTGGCAATGTCCCGGATGAGTGCAAATACTTTAGGGCTCACCTGAGCGGTCAGAACTCTTAGTTTGGATGCCGGAGGCACGCCGGATTCTCCCAGGTAGGCTTCGAAGCAGCTCAGCCAGTGTTCGAAGTCGAGGGCTGAATTCGCAGCCTGTGGGTTTAGATCCAGGTACGGCGGCCGGAGGGCTTGTAGCTAGGCCGGCTGCTGGGGCTGTTGTAGATGGCCGTTTGGCTGAGGCTGTACGTCTGACTGGTTGTTTGGCTGCTCCGTTGTAGACATTTCAAAATTTAGCCAATAAAATTGATATACCTATCAATTCAGTTCATGAAAAGCGACGAGTTAAGTTAGTAACTATAGGTTTTTATTAGCTAAATAACAGAGCCCACCCTCGTGGGTGATCGGATCCAACAAGGAGGAATACCAGCCAGTCGACCACCTTTATACCTGGGCAAGCAGGCGGAGCCATGGGCGGAGTCAGCTGTGGTCAGCCCAGGTATAACAGCATGGCAAGAGGTGACCTTGTGTAGTGATACAACAGTGTAAACAGTGATAACCATAGTGTAACGATATAAACAGTGATAACCATAGTGTAACGATAGTGAACGATAAAAGTGGTTTACCACAGCGACACATGCAGTTACCAACCAGACCCCGGCCATGATGTTCTTTAACCGAAGGTTGAGATCTCGTCTGGACTTGCTCAGACCAAATGTGCAAAGAAATGTTGAGGACAAACAATTCCAGCACATCAACGAGAAGCTGACAAGGAGCTTCAATGTAGGGCAACCAGTTTTGGCCCGGGACTATCGAACAGAGAAGTGGCAACCCGGAACGATATGTACAAGGCAGGGGCCATTAATGTACACAGTGGATGTCGGGGAGAACATTGTGAGACGCCAGGTCGATCAGATCTTAGCATCACAGGAATGCGTCAACCCCATGTCTCGAGTACCTGGGGATGAACCCGACATACCGGCAGTATCTACATGAGACCCAGTAGCAGTGGAACCCGATGAACTACCCGATGAAAGGGGGTCAGAATCGCCTCTGCACCAAGAACAAGAACCTCCGGAAAGGCGCTATCCCGAAAGGGTCAGGAAGCCGCCCCAAAGACTGAATCTATAAATGGACTTTTGTTATTGAATGTACATGTAAAAATGTAATTGTTATTTGAATATTAAGGGGGTATTATTAATCTAAAAAGGGAGGAATTGTAGTGTATGTGCTTTAAGTCAGTGTAATGATATCAGCAAATAGTGATGTTATTTGCCTGTTTGATTATCATGCCTTACCAGCATAGTTGCATGTATTGATTACTTATGCCTGACCAGCAGAGGTCATGTGAGAGACAAGCAGTGGAGTTTAGTTTCGGTTTCATTCTAGATGCATCACTAGCAGGGTGTCTCATGAAATGCTGTAAAAAGAGTTGAACAGACTTTAGATTAAAACTCATTCTCTTTCATAAATGTCTCGTCATTGAACCCACAAAGAAATCAATACATGGTGTCAGAAGTGGCTGAAAGAGATGAAGAGAAAAAATCTGAAGTTAAATCAGTTCTCCACAGATTAGCAAGCCAAAAGAGAACATCGTTACTTACCATTAGAGAATAGCTAACGAAGTGAAAAATGGAAGGTTTACACCCACCGGCGACGCTTCAGTTGACAGGTAATGTGGCTGAAAATTGGAGGAGGTTCAAACAACGTGTGGGGTTGTATTTAGTGGCAATCAGAGCTGACGAGAAAAGTAATAAAAAGAAATCGTCACTGTTCTTACATGTCGTGGGTGATGAAGCGCTGGAGGTGTATAATAACTTCACATTCGCTGTTGATGGAGACAAAATGAAGCTAGATAAAATAATGGAACAGTTTGAGGCCTACTGCATACCTAAACGTAACGTGACGTTTGAGAGGCACAGATTTTTCACATGTGTACAGAAAACGGGAGAGACTATTGATCAGTATGTGACTGAACTGAGAAACCGAAGCAAAACATGTGAATTTGGGGGACTGACAGACTCGCTGATAAAAGACAGACTGGTGTGTGGTATTCCAGATAATGGTCTAAGGGAAAGACTGCTAAGAGAGCAAGATCTAGACCTGGGAAAAGCCATAGCACTGTGTAGGGCTACAGAGACTGTGAAGTTGCAGGCAAAGGAGCTGTTCAGTGACAATAGCTGCAACGTGGATGCAGTGAGAATGAACGGACACAAACCGGTTAACAAAAAGAGCGCCAATGTGAAAAAAGAGGCGTGGCCAGTGAACGAAAATGAAAGGGACAATCGAAAGACATGTAGTCGATGCGGTACACAGCATCCACCAAAAGAGTGTCCAGCATATGGTAAAACATGCAATAGTTGCAACAAGAACAACCATTATGCCCGTTGCTGCAAGAACCAAGTGCAACAAATCAAGGTCCATGCAGTAGATGAAAGCGACATAGAGGAGTTCTATGTAGATGTTGTGTCTGAAAACAAAAAAGAAGAAAGAGACTGGATGTTGACACTAAAAGTGAATGACATACACATTCCATTTAAATTGGATACTGGAGCACAAGTTAATGTGATATCAGAGACTGATTTTAAGAAAATTAGACCCAGACCAAAGATACATGGAATAAAAGTGAAAGTGACAGGATACTCAGGTACTGATATACCGGTGAAAGGAAGATGCATTGTCAAAGTAACACACAAGGACAGAGAGCACACGCTAGCATTAATCGTGGTGCCAAAGGGTGTGCAAGCCATACTAGGTTTAAAAGCCTGTGAGAGACTGAACCTGGTAAAGAGAGTCTTCGTTGTGGAAAGCGAAGGAGAGACAGTCTATGATGAACTGAATGTTGCGTACACACCGGGTAAGCTGATGTATACAGCAGACACGTTGTCCAGAGCTGTTGACCCAGGAGAGCCTGCAACCACAGTGAAAAGACTGATGTACAAGGCAAAAGACAGTGGAACTGACTTCTACCAGAGCATGCTTGTATACCGCACAATGCCGCTCGAGTGTGGTAAGTCACCAGCCCAACTCCTGATGGGACGTCGGCTAAGGTCAAACCTACCCACCCCGGAGAACCTCCTGAAAACAAAAGAGGGGGAGAAAGTGAGGAAGTTCAAAGAACAACAGAAAGAAAAGCAAAAGTACTACTATGACAGAGGAACACAAAACCTACCTGAACTCCACACTGGTGACCAAGTAAGGTTGAAAGACAAAACAAACACATGGACTCAGAAGGGAACTGTCCTGAGTGAAGCTCAACCAACATCATACACCATTCAGACAGATGAGGGTGCTGTTCTGAGAAGAAATCGTTGAGATCTTCTCATGGGACCAGCCACAGCAGGTCAAGAGACTGATACTGTTGAACAACCTGATCACACAGCTGAGAACACATCATCTGAGGCAACAACTCAGATTCAAGGACAATCAATCAGAAAATCCTCAAGACACGTGAAGCCTCCTGAGAGACTCATTGAGCAAATTTAAGGACTATTGTTATAGAAGGAAGTAATGTTATCTTATTCTTTCTTGAAGTTCTAGTGCATTTACATATTTCATGTGAACACACAAAGCAAGGTTAAAAAACCTTGATAATGATAATGTTAATGTAAGTTCATTAAGTGTTACAGTTAAAATGCAGATTAATACAAAGAAAACATGTTGTTAGTTAAAAGTAAAATACTTTTGTTTTAAGAAAGGGAGATGTAATGATATCAGCAAATAGTGATGTTATTTGCCTGTTTGATTATCATGCCTTACCAGCATAGTTGTATGTATTGATTACTTATGCCTGACCAGCAGAGGTCATGTGAGAGACAAGCAGGGGAGTTTAGTTTCGGTTTCATTCTAGATGCATCACTAGCAGGGTGTCTCATGAAATGCTGTAAAAAGAGTTGAACAGACTTTAGATTAAAACTCATTCTCTTTCATAAATGACTCGTCATTGAACCCACAAAGAAATCAATACAGTCAGAACTACTTTTTACAGCTCCTGTATACTGTAGTACCAGCAGTGACCACACCGGTAGATAAGCTGTGCGCATGCCTCTGTACTCCAGTCTGGAGATTACCCTCCTCCAGTAAAGACCTGTTATTTGTTTATGTACAGCATCCGTGTAATTATTTATCCACTGAACCACGGATCTAACAGTAACAGTGAACCCGGTCCTTCACACCGTACAATATCCACTTCCGCGGATTGAAGATATTTTCGCCTCGCTATCTTAGAGGGAAACGCTTCACTAAGATTGATCTGGCCCAGGCGTATCTGCAAATGGAGGTAGAAGAAGCATCAAAAAAAAACCTCACAATCAACACCCATAAAGGTCTCTACCAATACAACCGGCTGGTATTCGGGGTAGCATCAGCTCCGGCTATTTGGCAGAGGGCAATGGAACAAGTCCTGCAAGGGATCCCAGGGACCCAGTGTTATTTGGACGACATCCTGGTCACGGGTGTAAATGACAGTGATCACCTTGCCAACCTGGAGCAGGTGCTCACTAGATTGCAGGAATATGGGCTCCGAGCTAACCGCCCCAAATGCGAGTTTTTTAGAAAACAAATCTCGTATTGTGGCCACATTATCGATAAAGAGGGGTTACATAAGTCCCCAGAGAAGATTGAGGCAGTAGTCAAGGCTCCAGCACCGGAAAATGTGTCACAACTGAGGTCGTTCCTTGGGCTGGTAAATTACCACCATAAGTTCTTGCCAAATTTGTCTACAATACTACACCCACTGAACACCCTACTGCAAACTGGGGTGCCATGGAAGTGGAATGACGAATGTAGACGAGCTTTCCAGAAGAGCAAAACACTAATCACATCGAAAGAGGTATTGGCCCATTACAACCCAGCGTTACCAATTCAGTTGGCTTGTGATGCGTCACCCTACGGTATTGGAGCGGTGCTGTTGCACAAATTCTCGGACGGCTCAGAGAGGCCAATAGCCTTTGCGTCACGATCACTAACCTCAGCCGAGCGTAACTACACCCAGATTGACAGGGAGGCACTCAGCCTAGTGTGGGAAGTGAAAAAGTTCAATCACTATCTGCACGGGCAGAAATTCACCTTGCTGACTGACCACCAGCCTCTTGTCTCCATTTTTAATCCGAAGATGGGCGTTCCGGTGATGACTGCGCAACGACTACAAAGATGGTCACTTTTTCTAGGGGCGCACCACTATGAGATTGAATATAAGGGCACGAAACAGCATGGAAATGCTGATGGGCTATCACGCCTGCCACTGCCTACTGCGGAGGAAGCACCAGCAGTGGATCCTGTCGAAATATTCCATTCAACTATAGTTGAATACCTACGGGTAACTAACGCTTGTATCGAAAAGGAAACCCGAAATGACCCGACACTGTCTCGGGTATATGATTTGACGGTGAAGGGATGGCCAGCATATGGCAACTCACTGTTGCCAGCATTCTCGACAAGGAGAGAACAGCTGTCAGTGTGCCGGGGGACCTTGATGTGTGGATCCCGAGTGGTAATTCCACCCAAGTTAAGGGAGAGAGTGCTCAATGAGCTTCATGAGGGTCATCTGGGAGGGGTAAAAGTGAAAAGCCTAGCCAGGGCTTATGTGTGGTGGCCGGGAATCGATAAACAAATCGAGGACCTGACCAAGAGCTGCTCAGGATGCCAGAAAGTCCAAAATGCACCACCACAGGCCCCTCTACCCCCATGGGAGTGGCCCTCATCTCCATGGCAACGGGTGCATATTGATTTTGCTGGTCCATTCATGGACTCAATGGGCCAGAAATTCCAGAACGGGGCTTGCAGCGCATGCAAGCCCCGTATTTGCACTTACCCCGCGCTCCTGCTGATCAGCTCCAGGGACGCCTGCACTTCCAGAAACTGAAACAAGAATCCCGGGCAGCGTATGACGTCACGCCGCCCAGGAGTGCAGCCAGCGCGGACCCAGGAGCGTGCAGTGTAAGTGAGACACGCCCCTTGAGGTCTCAGTTTCACTGGACACGCCCCCAATGTTTCTGTCAAGCTGCTTTGCTTTTTTACATGCAAAGCAGCAGTTTAAATAGGTTTTTTCAAGATTTTGGTAACTTTTATAAATTTTTTTAAATGTTTACATTATTTTGAGTAATCTGAAGTAGTTTTAAAGAGAATTAAAGCAATTTAAAGACTTTTAAAAGCCCTAAAAGAATTTTTTTAATTCCATTTATTTATTTAGTAATGTCGTCATCATACGTGTCTTCACACTGTTCCCTTTGGGGAACTGTATGAAGTGGTGGAAGGATTTATGGCCGTGATTAACGCTCATTCCGTGACCGTAACCATTTTGAACCAGCCATTAGGGCGGTTAGTCCTATGGCGGGAGGGTTTTACGGGCTCCCACAAGCTATACAAGGAGGGGGGGCCACCCACACCCACGGACGCAAATATCCCACTGGATGTCAACCCAGAATTTAGAGCCGGAGCTCCGACTCCACTTGCCGGGACTGTCTGGAGCGGGGTTCGAAACCCTACCCTGATCTGGCCCAGCGGCGGGGATCCTACCGCTATGACAAACGCCCAATCCGATTAGCAACATGAAATGGCAGCATAGGGCTCCAGTCACGGGGAGGGAAAAGGCGCAGGAAACGTATGGGTGTCACCTTTTGTGCGGAGTGGGCCTTTTGCGTAGCAGTAAGCATCCCCTCCGCTGGGCCAGAAGGAGTAGGGTTTTGAACCCCACTCCAGACAGTCCCGGCAAGTGGAGTCGGAGCTCCAACTTTAAATTCTGGGTGGACATCCAGCGGGATACTTGCATCCGTGGGTGTTGGTGGCCCCCCCCCCCCTCAGATGGGTTGTGGGAGCCCATAAAACCCTCCCGCCATAGGACTAACCACCCTAATGGCTGGTTCAAAGATGGTTACGGTCACGGAATGAGCGTTAATCACGGCCATAAATCCTTCCACCACTTCATACAGTTCCCCAAAGGGAACAGTGTGAGGATACGTCCGATGATGACCTCTTGCGCAATGCACCTCCTTGGACCCTCAGTCGCAGATGCGAGGGGGCAAGTCGTGCAAGTGTTAAATTTTTTATTTTATTGACATGTAAAATGTTGGCCCAATAATTCCCTTCCAAATGCGCTAGTACGGTCGGGGTACTTACGCATCTGGCCGGATGAAATGCCAGTTTTCAGCATGCACAGTGCATGTGGGGAAAACCGGCATTTCCTGTCCTCTGAACGAAGGGGTTCAGAGGCAGAACGCGTGCGACTGCACATGCAGCGCGTGCGCAGTATAATTCGCCGCTTTCATTAATGCTTTCAGTGAGGTCCAGTCATTACAACTTACACATGAAAAAAGCATGGGTACAGTTGCTACAGAGGCTGCGGAGGAAGATATTTCTTATCGTGGAGCTTCTGAAAGTATGTATGTCTGTATATATTCCTTTGCGTGTTATGTATATATTCCTTTACTTATGTGTATGAATGTATTATTTAATTATGACTTTCAGAGAAAGTAACTTATTGGAAAATCATAATTAAAAACATACATTCATAGTAAAGGAATATAAAACATACATACATATATGTAAAGGAATATATGTGGACATACATACATAACTCATTCTCACATTCCATTCACACAGCCACAATTGCTCCTTCTACCTACCGTTCTGAAAACCCTTTAAAAAATAAAAAAAATTTAACTTTAAAACTTACTTAAAATTTCTTAAAATAACTTCCCTCCCTTTCCCAAACAAAAATATTGCATTTCAAAAGCTCCATGATAAAATATATCTTCCTCCGCAGCCAATGAACCACTTTACACTTGCTTTTTTTCAGTGTAACTTCTAAGGACTTAACCTCACGGATTTCATGAATGAAATCCACGAAGTTCACTGCGCAAGCGCTGCCTGTGCAGTCGCACGCGCTCGAGGTCTGGAAATGCCGGCGTTCCCCGCATGCGCTGTTCATGCTGAACGCCGGCATTTCCAACGGCCAGAAGCGTGAGTAAGCCGACCGTACTCACGCTTCTGGCCTGGAATTTCTGGCCCAATGTTTTTAATAGCCGTGGATGCGCACTCGAAATGGCCTGAGGTCATCAATATGTCCTCCACCACCACGGAGAAAACTATTGCAGTCCTACGGACCATTTTTGCCAGGAATGGCTTGCCAGAACAGATTTGCTCCGACAACGGACCACAGTTTGTGTCCGAAGAGTTCCGGAGGTTCTTGAAAAAGAATGGGGTAAGGCATTACACATCTGCCCCATATCATCCAGCCACAAATGGATTGGCTGAGAGGTTCGTACAAACCTTTAAGAAGGCAATAAAGGATATGTACAATGACAACATTCCGCTGCAGCACGAGGTGGATAATTTCCTGTTCGCCTACCGGAATGCGACACATGCAGTCACTAACCAGGCCCCAGCCATGATGTTCTTTAATCGAAGGTTAAGATCTCGCCTGGATTTGCTCAGACCAAACGTACGAAGAGATGTTGAGAGTAAGCGATTCCAGCACATCCATGAGAAGCCAACAAGGAGCTTCAATGTAGGGCAACCAGTCTTGGCCCGCGACTACCGAACAGAAAAATGGCAGCCAGGAACGATATGCACACGGCAGGGCCCACTAGTGTACACAGTGGACGTTGGGGAGAGCATCGTGAGATGCCATGCTGACCAGATCCTAGAGTCACAGGAACAAGTCAACCCCATGCCTCGCCCATACGTACCTGGTGATGAACCCGACGTACAGGTCGCATCTACCCCAGAAACAGTAGCATCGGAAGCTGATGAACCAACTGACAACAGGGGGCCAGAATCGCCTCCGCACCAAGAGCAAGACACTCGGGAAAGGCGCTCTCCACAAAGGATCAGGAAGCCTCCCCAAAGACTGAATTTATAAATAGACTATTTTCAGCGAATGTTGCATGTTAAAAGTGTTAATTGTAATTAGTTTGATATTTAATTGTTAAATGAGTGTTATGGTACTGTTAATCTAAAAGGGGAGGAATTGTAATGTGTGTACCTTTAAGGGGGGAACAACTTTCTACAGCTCATGTATACTGTAGTACCGGCAGTGCCCACACCTGTATATAACGCTGAGTAGTAATCTGTTGTTTCAGTTGCAGTTTGAACCACGTTGAGTAAACACCTGTTGTAACGTTCCCTGCAGTCCTTTTCTTCTTGTTACATGAACGTAACAGTCTCGAAGCCGGCGTCCCGCCCCGGGGAAACGCATCGGGAGAGCATCGACCATCCCCGGGCCGTTGCCAGCACGAGAGGCCATCGACCCAACTTGGGAGAAGAGACAAAAAAATAAAGGTCCCAAGAGAAGAAACCTTCCAGCCACCCCGGCTCGGGAGAAGAGATAAAAAACTGAAGAAGCGATGGGAGCCAGCCCAAGGCTCCTCTAACCATGGTCGAGCTGACGATCCTCGACCCCGCCGACATCCAGGCCCACCGGTGTCCAGCCGCCCCCGACCCCCACCTCAGGAGAGAGGTGTGGCACAGCTCGCAGGGGCGCCACGATCCACGTGGAGACGAAACGCCTGAAAGGACCAAACACAGACTCGATTTCAAAACCTTGCACTTCCTAGTGGGATTGGTGAGCATGTTTCTGGCCCTTCACAATCAGATCTAGATAGGTTTAATAAGGGGGTGGATTTTAAGGGTACAATTAACATGAGTTGTTGTCCCTCGATGTTCCGTGTGTTTCCTTATTTCATGATGATCTTTGTAGAGTATAAGATGCCTGTATTTGCTTTAGTTAGTACTGTGTCGTTATGATTTGTTTGTGTGTTTTTCCCTCCCATGTACTCTCTTATCTGCTTGCATTTGATTTTATATTTTTCCTTTTGCAATAAAATTTCATTTTTTTTCATCAAACTTGGTCTGCAAGACTTTTCTCTACATTGTAGTTCCTGCCCCTAAGTCCAGAGTATAGAATCTAAGGGGCGAGTGGGTCGAACCACTCACGGTTTACTGTGCAAGAGAGAGGGGCCTCTAGAGAGAGAAACCTCAGGGAAATCTCTCAAGGAAAACCCCTTACAGTATCACTGCTGCTCTGTAGACCATGAGCTTAGTGCCGGGTTTGAGGTCCTGGTCTTCAAACACTCTTCCTCAGGCGACCGAAGGCTGCACTGGCACACTGAGGGCGGTGTTGGACTTCGTCATCGATGTCTGCCCTTGTTGACAGGAGGCTCCCGAGGTCTGGAAAGTGGTCCACGTTGTCCAAGGCCTTGTCGTGGATTTTGATAATCGGGGGGCAGTACTGTGTGGCGGGGGCAGGTTGGTAGAGGATCTTTGTCAAACAGGTGTTTACTGTAAGGCCCATGCTCTTGTACGCTTCGCTGAAGGTGTTGACGATGGTTTGGAGTTCGACCTCCGAGTGAGCGCAGACGCAAGCGTCATCTGCATACTGTAATTCGACGACAGAGGAATTACTGTCTAACCCGTCGCAGCATTGTCTCTCAGCACACGCTCCCTACAGGCCTGCAATCAACATATTAACACTTTATAATCACCTCTTTATCAGCCGAGGAAGGCCACACCTCCGTTGCCGTGGTAATGCAGCAATATTTGATAAGGAAGGGCCGCCAGGCTTTGGGATGAGTCCAAGGATCACCCTCCCCTCCCCCTCCAGCCTGTCAGTCAGCAGACTCTGCGTGTTGTCCGTGACTCACAGTCAATGGATCAGCAGCTTCTCGGCAGTCAGCTTTTTGCAGCCTGCTTTTTGTGGTAGCTCTTCGCCTCATAGAATACAACACAGAGCGAGGCCATTCAGCCCATCGTGCCTGTGCCGACTCTCTGAAAGAACTCTCCCATTAGTCGCACCCCCCCCCCCCCCGGCTCTGTGCAATAATTGTGGGCTCGGTTGGTATAGATTATCACCCTGTGGGGACTCAGGATTTTTTATTTGTTTATGGGATGTGGGCGTCGCTGGCAAGGCCGGCATTTATTGCCCATCCCTAGTTGCCCTTGAGAAGGTGGTGGTGAGCCGCCTTCTTGAGCCGCTGCAGTCCGTGTGGTGAAGGTGCTCCCACAGTGCTGTTAGGGAGGGAGTTCCAGGATTTTTACCCAGCGACGATGAAGGAACGGCCGATATATTTCCAAGTCAGGATGGTGTGTAACTTGGAGGGGAACTTGGAGGTGGTGGTGTTCCCATGCACCTGCTGCCCTTGTCCTTCTAGGTGGTAGAGGTTGCGGGTTTGGGAGGTGCTGCCGAAGAAGCCTTGGCGAGTTGCTGCAGTGCATCTTGTAGATGGTACACACTGCAGCCACTGTGCGCTGGTGGTGGAGGGAGTGAATGTTTAAGGTGGTGGATGGGGTGCCAATCAAGCGGGCTGCTTTGTCCTGGATGGTGTCGAGCTTCTTGAGTGTTGTTGGAGCTGCACTCATCCAGGCAAGTGGAGAGTATTCCATCACACTCCTGACTTGTGCCTTGTAGATGGTGGAAATGCTTTGGGGAATCAGGAGGTGAGACACTCGCTGCAGAATACCCAGCCTCTGACCTGCTCTTGTTGCCACAGTATTTATGTGGCTGGTCCAGTTAAGTTTCTGCTCAATGTTGACCCCCAGGATGTTGATGGTGGGAGATTCAGCGATGGTAATGCTGTTGAATGTCATGGGGAGGTGGTTAGGCTCTCGCTTGTTGGAGATATTCATTGCCTGGCACTTGTGTGACGCGAATTTTACCTGCCACTTATCAGCCCAAGCCTGAATGTTGCCCAGGTCTTGCTGCATGCGGGCATGGACTGCTTCATTATCTGAGGAGTTGCGAATGGAACTGAACACTGTGCAGTCATCAGCGAACATCCCCATTTCTGACCTTATGTGGCTGAAGATGGTTGCAAACGCTTCAGCCTTGTCTTTTGCACTCACGTGCTGGGCTCTGCCATCATTGAGGATGGGGATATTCATGGATATTCACGACTGGATGTGGTAGGACTGCAGAGCTTTGATCTGATCCGTTGATTGTGGGATCGCTTCACCCTGTCTATAACATGCTGCTTCCGCTTTTTAGCATGCATGTAGTCCTCTGTTGCAGCTTCCCGAGGTTGGCACCTCATTTTTAGGTACGCCTGGTACTGCTCCTGGCATGTTCTTCTACACTCCTTATTGAACCAGGGTTGGTCCCCTGGCTTGGTGGTAATGGTAGAGTGAGGGATATGCCAGGCCATGAGGTTACAGATTGTGGTGGAATACAATTCTGCTGCTGCTGATGGCCTACAGCGCCTCATGGATGCCCAGTTTTGAGCTGCTAGATCTGTTCTGAATTTATCCCATTTTGCACGGTGGTAGTGCCACACAACATGATGGAGGGTGTTCTCAGTGTGAAGATGGGACTTCGTCTCCACAATGACTGTGTGGTGGTCACTGCTACCAATACTGTCATGGACAGATGCATCTGCGACAGGTAGATTGGTGAGGACGAGGTCAAGTAGGTTTTCCCCTCATGTTGGTTCTCTCACCACCTGTCGCAGGCCCAGACTGGCAGTTATGTCCTTCAGGACTCGGCCAGCTTGGTCAGTAGTGGTGCTACTGAGCCACTCTTGGTGATGGACATTGAAGTCCTCCACCCGGAGTACATTCTGTGCCCTTGCTACTCTCAGTGCTTCTTCCAAGTGGTGTTCAACATGGCGGAGTACTGATTCATCAGCTGAGGGAGGGCGGTAGGTGGTAATCAGCAGGGGGTTTCCTTGCCCATTCTTGGCCTGAAGTCATGAGACTTCATGGGGTCCGGAGTCGATGTTGAGGACTCCCAGGGCCGCTCCTTCCCGACTGTATACCACACTGTGCTGCCACCCCTGGTGGGTCTGTCCTGCCCGTGGGACAGGACATACCCTGGGATGGTGATGGAGGAGTTTGGGACATTAGCTGAAAGGTATGATTCTGTGAGTATGACTCTGTCAGGCTGTTGCTTGACCAGTCTGTGGGACAGCTCTCCCAATTTTGGCACAAGTCCCCAGATGTTGGTGAGGAGGACTTTGCAGGGACGACTGGGCTGGGTGTGGCTTAGGTCAGGGATCACCGACACTGCCACACACGGGTGATTTAGTAGCAATCTCCTCAATCACCTCTCTACCAACGCTCCTGCTAAGCTGTGTGTCTGCGTGGCTGTGCAGCTCCCTGGAGGTCCCACGTAGGCCGCTTACCGGCTTCTGAACGGGGGATTTTGCACATGCGCGTTATTTTGAATGGACCGCGCAGCCCGTTAAAGGAACCATTCAACCAAAAATAATTCGGGGGATCATTGCTCACCACCCAATTCTCAAGGTGATCTACGCTGTGATGTCTTCCACAGCCAAATAGCCAGCAAACACTCAACATCTTGACTCATGAATGCAAAAAAAAATCACCAATCAGGTGCGATATCTTTCTGACGAAGGGTCATCGACCTGAAACGTTGACTCTCACTGAAACTTATAAAATTCTAACAGGACTGGACAGACTGGATGCAGGAAGGATGTTCCCGATGGCGGGGGAGTCCAGAACCAGGGGTCAGTGTAAGGATAAGGGGTAAGCCATTTAGGACAGAGATGAGGAGGAATTTCTTCACCCAGAGAGTGGTGAACCTGTGGAATTCTCTACCACAGAAGGCAGTGGAGGCCAATTCATTAAATATATTCAAGAAGGAGTTGGATATATTTCTTAAGGCTAAAGGGATCAAGGGATATGGGGAGAAAGCAGGGACAGGTTACTGAATTTGGATGATCAGCCATGATCTCATTGAATGGCGGAGCAGGCTCGAGGGGCCGAATGGCCTACGCCTGCTCCTATCTTCTATGTTTCTATGTTTCTATGATTCTGTTTCTCTCTCCACAGAGGCTGCCGGACCTGCTGAGTGTTTCTAGCATTTTCGGTTTTTATTTCAGGTTTCCAGCTGACGCAGTATTGTTGCTTTTGCGCAATCTTTTAAGGGCATGTCGAATCATTTGGCACGAGTCAGTGGCTTCAGGAGAGAGGCAGACAAAATTGTGTTTTGCGAGGGAGGAGGGGGGCGGGGGGGGGGTGTGGGAAAGTGAGAAGCAATTCTGGAACATTTGTGCAGCAGCAAGTGTGCGGATTGGGACTGAATGGAAGTGACTGGCTGGATTGGAATCCCCTGTTGGCATTCGGTCTGCTGCTGGTACAGGACTGAGCAAGGAGCTGGATAATTGCGAGCCTCACACCCTGCCAGGTGAGAGGCAGGTTGCGACAGACACCTTCAGAGAGTGGTTGGAGTGGCCTTGTAAATCTGGCTGACTTCCTGCTTTCCGTAACTGACTTACTGGGGTCGAGGGCTACCAGCTGGAGTTGGAAGCATTCCTGGTTTTATCACAGGCCCCATCGCCTCCAACCAGCCCACGATCAATACAACAGCCTCCCCCCTCCTCCACCACTGGCATAATCAATAAACAGAAGTACGCAAAGAAAAGGAATAATAAACGTTTATTTTAACGTGTCCCTATTATTTTTCACCCTAATTGCCCACAGCAGCCTCTCGGAGATTATTCTTTCATTCCTGGAGAGTCCAGGATAATCCTGGGCTGTTCCTGGCAACCCTGCTGCAGGGGGAGGGGCTGCTGAGCTCAGCAGGACCGTCGGAGAATGAACAAAAAACATGACGGTTAACTTCATTTGCATCAATGTAAACGCTGCTTGTCTTGCGAGCTCTCTGCGCTTATTTAATTTGCCCAGCCTGGTGTGTGAAGCTGGCTGTTAATTGCTTGTTCGTTCTGATGTGTCAGCAGCACTGGCTCAAGTGTTAGCTGTGGCTCCTTGGGCAACACTCTCACCTCGGAGTCAGAAGCTTGTGGGTTTAAGTCTCACTCCAGAGACTTGAGCAGAGAAAACTAGGCTAACACTCAGTGCAGTACTGAGGGAGCGCCGCACTGTCAGAGGGCCAGTACTGAGGGAGTACTGCACTGTCGGAGGGGCAGTACTGAGGGAGTGCTGCACTGTCGGAGGGGCAGTACTGAGGGAGTGCTGCACTGTCGGAGGGTCACTACTGAGGGAGTGCTGCACTGTCGGAGGGGCAGTACTGAGGGAGTGCAGCACTGTCAGAGGGTCAGTACTGAGGGAGTGCTGCACTGTCGGAGGGGCAGTACTGAGGGAGTGCCGCACTGTCCGAGGGTCAGTACTGAGGGAGTGCCGCACTGTTGGAGGGGCAGTACTGAGGGAGTGCTGCACTGTCGGAGGGTCAGTACTGAGGGAGTGCTGCACTGTCGGAGGGTCAGTACTGAGGGAGTGCTGCACTGTCAGAGGGGCAGTACTGAGGGAGTGCTGCACTGTCGGAGGGACAGTACTGAGGGAGTGCTGCACTGTCGGAGGGGCAGTACTGAGGGAGTGCCGCACTGTCCGAGGGTCAGTACTGAGGGAGTGCTGCAGTGTTGGAGGGGCAGTACTGAGGGAGCGCTGCACTGTCGGAGGGGCAGTACTGAGGGAGTGCTGCACTGTCGGAGGGGCAGTACTGAGGGAGTGCTGCACTGTCGGAGGGGCAGTACTGAGGGAGTGCCGCACTGTCCGAGGGTCAGTACTGAGGGAGTGCTGCAGTGTTGGAGGGGCAGTACTGAGGGAGCGCTGCACTGTCGGAGGGGCAGTACTGAGGGAGTGCCGCACTGTTGGAGGGGCAGTACTAAGGGAGCACTGCACTGTCGGAGGGGCAGTACTGAGGGAGCGCTGCACTGTCGGAGGGGCGGTACTGAGGAAGCGCCGCACTGTCAGAGGGTCAGTACTGAGGGAGTGCTGAACTGCCGGAGGGGCAGTACTGAGGGAGCACTGCACTGTCGGAGGGTCAATACTGATGGAGCGCTGCACTGTCGGAGGGTCAGTACTGAGGATGTGCTGCACTGTCGGAGGGGCTGTACTGAGGGAGCGCTGCACTATCAGAGGGGCAGTACTGAGGGAGCGCTGCACTGTCAGAGGGTCAGTACTGAGGGAGCGCTGCACTGTCAGAGGGGCAGTACTGAGGGAGCGCCGCACTGTCGGAGGGTCAGTACTGAGGGGGCGCCGCACTGTCGGAGGGTCAGTGCTGAAGGAGTGCTGCACTGTCGGAGGGGCAGTACTGAGGGAGTGCTGCACTGTCGGAGGGGCGGTACTGAGGGAGCGCCGCACTGTTGGAGGGGCCGTACTGAGGGAGCGCTGCACTGTCGGAGGGGCGGTACTGAGGGAGCGCTGCACTGTCAGAGGGTCAGTACTGAGGGAGCGCCGCACTGTTGGACGTGCGGTACTGAGGGAGTGCTGCACTGTCAGAGGGTCAGTACTGAGGGAGTGCTGAACTGTCGGAGGGGCAGTACAGAGGGAGCGCTGCACTGTCAGAGGGGCAGTAGTGAGGGAGCGCTGCACTGTCGGAGGGGCAGTACTGAGGGCGCGCCGCACTGTCGGAGGGGCAGTACTGAGGGAGTGCTGCACTGTCAGAGCTGCTGTCTTTTGGATGCGACGTTAAACTGAGGCCCCGTCTTCTTTCTCAGGTGAACGTAAAAGATCCCATGTGTAAGACTAGGCCCTTTACGGTGTCCCAGCCTGACAGTTACTTAGAGTTCGGACCCGAACCAGAATCAAGACAATGAGACAAAGATTTGAGGGTAACTACTTCTTTACTTAAAATCAATCAAGTTTACAAGCAAGCATAAGCTTAAATGAGCAAACATAAGCGTACATACGTACTAACACCAGCGAGTGACCAGCAGGCCTTCTTTCTGTGCGACTGGTCAAGTCGCCCGACTCACTGCAGCTGTGTCAAGCATTCCCGAACTCTTTCCTTTATACTCAAAGCCTGGCAGGTCTCACAATGCATACGTGTCTCAGACCACGTTGACGATTGTTCAATCAGTATCTCTTCTCCTTATCTACAGACAATGGGCCGCTTATGCCATGTCTAAAAGTGTTACAGAAATTAACTAAATCTGTTTAAAGGTTTGTTTGCAGAACTCTCGAAGCATGCTGGCACATTAAATTCAGCCAAGTCACAACGAGCAGTGAATTATATCTTACAGAGTCCACCCTCAAGTGGCTGTGTGCCCGATCCTTTGGCCAGGCAACATCCGTGGAGAGAAATTAGAGTCGACGTTTCGGGTCTAACCCTTTTTCAAAACTGGAAAGGAAATGAAACAGATCGAAGGCAGGGCTGCGATAGAACAAAAGAAGTAAAGAGACATTAAGAGGTATTCAAAACCAGACGAGATGGTGATAGGACAGTGGAGACAAAAGACAGCTCAGATTAGGTGTGAAGTGTACTGGCAGGATGAGAGACAGCTGCCGTGTGGGAGAGAGAAAAAAAAGGAAAGGAGGGGGAGGGAAAACCCAAAACAAAGGGGTGGAAAAAAAATATAAGTAAAAATGTAATAGGGGCCGAGGTTATTTAATTTTCTTTGTTGTTTTCTTCTACCCGTGTTTCCTGCAGCAACTTGACCAAACTTTGCTGCTTGCATTATCTGCTGGCGCGGCGAGTTATTGTCAGCAGGTATACCACAATCACCAGCTGAACAGCGACCAAGACGTGGGAGGTAATCCCTGTCCATGGGTGGACCTCGATATCCCGACCGATATCCCACCAGGACGAGTCATTCCCAACCTTGGGTATTTCTCTTTGTAATTCACGGTTCTCCTGAACCAAGGTATATTAATGCTTCTGGGACTGATTGACGCCTCTCATTAATTCTACCAAGTGTTCTTGCAGTGGTGGGGTGTCAGAGCTGAACCGAGTCACACACTGATGCAGTCGCTCTTTTAGCTTATCCCTTACAATAATATTCACTTGTTCATGTGAATACATGCTTCACAACACCCGCGCCCCAAGCCTAACAGGTCTGACTTAACAAAAGGTTCCCGTTGCAATAGGACAGCTCAGGTTATCACTGAACTGCTATTCCTGGTGCACAGTGGTGACCCAATATTCACCTTTCCCTCGGTAAGCTGACCTTCCGGGGGAGTGCCCCCCCCCACCTCAGAGTAACTTTCATGGTACAATTCCACTCTATCCTATCCTAAGTGAACCCACAAGCGGGGGCTGCGCGTTCTGCCACATCGTAAGGACAGACGAAGGTATCTTGTATCTGGGCACATCCGGTGAGATCTGGGGCCACCCGTTCACCCAGGCCACATACTTTGGAGGTTCCTCGTACTCGGCCAAATGGCCACCTCGACGCACCCCTACGTTCTCCACGTGGAGCAAGGGGCCTGGGGTGGTTTTCTCGGGCAGGCCCGGATAGTGCAGCATCATCCCTAATAGGGTGATGTTTCTCTGATTTTGAAAGTCATGTTCCTGTTTCACCGGGTGTACCTGTACCAACCTCCTGACCCCACACATAGTCATATTGAGTTGGTGGGTGGACATCGCCGTTAAATGTCGATCAGTCACCCAGGAAGGGAGTTTCCCCTCAGCAACACGCCGTAGGTTGTCCCGGGCCTGTTCCACCAACCAAGATTCATACATTATACCTGCATTGTTTCCCGAGGCTTCGCTGGAGTCATTCCTATCCTCCTTTAAAATCTGATTTACCCTTTTAGTGTGAGATTCCAGGTATTTGACCCCATCCTGCAGATCTTTGGTCACAAGCTGGCCCTGCCGTAATTCCCCTTGTCCTTGATCATTCATTTCATACAGACTTGTCCTTAAACGATTTCTGACTCTCTTTATGGACTGGTCTAAGCTGGCCAAATCAAGGCTATTAGTGAGTGAGGTCCCAGTGTTAAAGATCGCTGCCGTGTCCTTTACCACACTTCGCCGCCTTCCGGTACGACTTCTCGGGGTAGCATTGCCTTCATCGTTTCCCCCAATGAGCTCAGTATCATTGCCCATCAACCCATCCCATGACTAACCCGGTGCAATGGTTCAAATTCCGATTCGTCTAACGTTTCACTGCATTAATTCCTGCATCAATTCCTCATACAACTGTTTTGTCTCGGGCTTACACCAACTAGGGATTGCGGATTCCGGGCTCCGTCAGATTCAACGTCACCGGCACTACCTCGTGGTGTATGTCATGGTACAATACCATTCGGGTTGGGATTACCACGAGCCCGTTTGTTGGCCCCGGGGTATGTTTGGGGCAACCTTGAGGTCTGTCCTGTGTGTCCTTCTGCGCGGGAGTCTGCGTTTCGTTTGTGGGGAGGGGCGGGGCGGAGAGCTTAGGACGAACTTTCAATTGTACTGCATCTGTGGTTCTGTTCACTCACTCCGACACATGGTAAGTGACACAGTTTTCTTGGCATGGGCCTCCCCCCTTCTCATCCAGCATCCATTGATGTGGGGGGGGGGTAATTCCTCGCGCCATACGCGAACGCGGGGGAAAGGCCGCAAGTCGATGATTCGGGCCTAAAGCCGTCCCAATTCTTCAGTGGGCCTGGCCAAGGATTCACACGCCGTAGTCAGCACAACACAGTTTCTCCCTCATAACAACATAAAATGCTGGAAAAACTCAGGTCAGGCAACATCCGTGGAGAGAGAAATAGAGCCAACGTTTCAGGTCGAAACCCTTCGTCAGGACTGAAAAAACACAGGAAATGAAACAGATTAAAAGGTCAGTTTGGGGGCAGGGAAATGGGGATGAGCGAACAAAAGAGAAGTGAAGAGACATTCGCCTCCCGATTGAGTTGGGGGTCCCCTATCTGGCGGTAACTGGTTTAATCCCCCGTTTTCGCTTGGACGAGCCACACACACACACGAGGTTGGCTGGTGGTCCCATTTCTACACTTTATACAAACTCCTCTTCCCTTCCAGACCTCGTACCTGGTCACCCGCACCGGCCCTGAGCAATTCATTTCGCACGTGCCCGAGATGGATCGTGCAGTGCCTTGGGGCTCAGCTGCCAGGGGAAGGGTGATCTGGCCATCCCGACACCGAGTATTACACCGCACAACAAACAAAATACTTGCCCCATTTCCCTTTCAGCCTTGGTCGGGCCTGTGGGAGAAGCGGAGTGTTAGTTCCGGTTACGTACCACCCCTTCACCCCACCGATTGGCCGCTCAGACCTATACAGCCAGTATCGCTTTGGAGGACGCGGGAGATGCGTCCTCAGATTAGACGGGATCTGTGGAGGCGCCGCACCAGGCTCCTCTGCTCCAGTGTTCGGGGGAGGCGCTACATTGCATGCCTCTGCCTCATCCCATTCAATCGGGTGAGTCCGTCTCACCAGGCTCATAATCGTTGCCTGCTGTCTTCTTGACCTGCCGGTGGGCTGAAATAGCTTCATTTGGTTAATGTGGAACCATTTGACTTTCTTAGGCAGCTGCACCGCGGATACCGTGGGGCTGGGTGAACCGCGGATACCGCGGGGCTGGGTGAACCGCAGATACCGCGGGGCTGGGTGAACCGCGGATACTGTGGGGCTGGGTGAACCGCAGATACCGCGGGGCTGGGTGAACCGCAGATACCGCGGGGCTGGGTGAACCGCAGATACCGCGGGGCTGGGTGAACCGCGGATACCGCGGGGCTGGGTGAACCGCGGATACCGCGGGGCTGGGTGAACCGCAGATACCGCGGGGCTGGGTGAACCGCAGATACCGCGGGGCTGGGTGAACCGCAGATACCGCGGGGCTGGGTGAACCGCAGATACCGCGGGGCTGGGTGAACCGCAGATACCGCGGGGCTGGGTGAACCGCAGATACCGCGGGGCTGGGTGAACCGCAGATACCGCGGGGCTGGTTGAACCGCAGATACCGCGGGGCTGCGTGAACCGCAGATACCGCGGGGCTGCGTGAACCGCAGATACCGCGGGGCTGCGTGAACCGCAGATACCGCGGGGCTGCGTGAACCGCAGATACCGCGGGGCTGCGTGAACCGCAGATACCGCGGGGCTGCGTGAACCGCAGATACCGCGGGGCTGCGTGAACCGCAGATACCGCGGGGCTGGGTGAACCGCAGATACCGCGGGGCTGCGTGAACCGCAGATACCGCGGGGCTGCGTGAACCGCAGATACCGCGGGGCTGGGTGAACCGCGGATACCGCGGGGCTGGGTGAACCGCGGATACCGCGGGGCTGGGTGAACCGCGGATACCGCGGGGCTGCGTGAACCGCAGATACCGCGGGGCTGCGTGAACCGCAGATACCGCGGGGCTGCGTGAACCGCAGATACCGCGGGGCTGCGTGAACCGCAGATACCGTGGGGCTGGGTGAACCGCGTACACCATGGGGCTGCGTGAACCGCGGATACTGTGGGGTTGGGTGAACTGCGGATACTGTGGAGCTGGCTCTGTCAACGATGTTATATGGTCCTTTATGGAGAGGTTCTAAAACTCCCACCCTCGCATAGTTGCGCACCATCACCTGGCTTCCCACCTCCCACTCCTGGGGCAACTAGTGAGGTGCCACAGGGATCAGTGCTGGGGCCTCAACTATTTACAATCTATATTAATGACTTGGATGAAGGGACCGAGTGTAATGTAGCCAAATTTGCTGATGATACAAAGATAGGTGGGTTAGCAAGTTGTGAGGAGGACACAGAGTCTGCAAAGGGATATAGACAGGTTCAGTGAGTGGGTGAAAATTTGGCAGATGGAGTATAATGTGGGAAAATGTGAGGTTATCCACTTTGGAAGGAAGAATAGAAAAGCAAATTATTATTTAAATAGAGTGAGACTACAAAATGCTGCGGTACAGAGGGATCTGGGGGTCCTCGTACATGAAACACAAAGTTAGCATACAGGTACAGCAAGTAATTAGGAATGCAAATGGAATGTTGGCCTTTATTGCAAGGGGGATGGAGTGTAAAAGTAGGGAAGTCCTGTTACTAATGTACAGGGCGCTGGTGAGACCGCACCTGGAGTACTGCGTCCAGTTTTGGTCTCCTTATTTAAGGAGGGATATACTTGCATTGGAGGCAGTTCAGAGAAGGTTCACGAGGTTGATTCCTGGGATGAAAGAGTTGTCTTAGGGGGATTGACAGGGTGGGCCTATACTCATTGGAGTTTAGAAGAATGAGAGGGGATCTTATTGAAAAATATAAGATTCTGAGGGGGATTGACAGGGTGGATGCTGAGAGGATGTTTCCCCTCGTAGGGGTATCTAGAACTCGGGGACATAGTTTCAGGATAAGGGGCCGCCCATTTAAGACGGAGATGAGGAGGAATTTCTTCTCTCAGAGGGTCGTGAATCTTTGGAATTCTCTACCCCGGAGAGCTGTGGAGGCGGAGTCAGTGAATATATTCAAGGCGGAGATTGACAGACATTTGAACTACGGGGGAGTCGAGGGGTATGGGGAGAGAGAGCGGGAAAGTGGAGTTGAGGTCAAGATTGGATCAGCCATGATCTTATTGAATGGCGGCGCGGGCTCGAGGGGCCGATTGGTTCCTACTCCTACTCCTGTTCTTGTTTCTTGTTTGTTTGGAGCCAGGTTTAGTCGATTAGGCTGATGGGCCCTCCTGATACTATGGGCGGCCCTCAGGTGTACCTCTTTCAAGGTTTCCCATAGATTGCTCAGGAACTTATTCCTGGTCACCTCCTCAATCTGTCTGTCCGTCAACGTGGGGACCAACAGGTGGGTGGGGGTTCGCATGGGTCTCCCAGTCACCAATTCATGTGTGGAGTAACCCCTTCCTTTGGACTCTTTACTGTGTATTCCCATAAGGATCAGGGGGAGTACCTCATCCCACTTGGCGGGGTTATTGTTTAATTCTTTACGCAGAGCCAGTTTCAGTGTACGGTTGGTTCTCTCCACAATTCCCGACCACTGTGGGTTGTGAGCCACGTGCCATTCTCCCTCAATCCCAGGCAACTTCAGGGTAGCCTGCATCACTTGACCCGTGAAGTGACTTCCCTGATCCGACTTCGCCACCCGAGGAAGTCCCCATCTGGAGAATACCCTCCCTAACTATGGTCCTGGCTGTCCAGAATGCTGTGGCCGACTTACGTGGGACAGCTGCCACCCATTTAGTAAAGTTGTCCACTAGGACCAGACAATATCTGTTGCCGCTCTTGGTGGTGGGCAGGGGCCCAGTAGAATCTATTTGGATATACTGCCATGGTCCCTCGGACTGACGTGAGCCTTTTGCTTGTGGGGGTCGGGATTGTTGGCTGCACATATCAGACAGTTTTTACAAAAGTTCTCCCTCAGGTGGGGCCACCACCCCACCTCCTCTACCCGTATCCCGGTCGTTTCTGGTCCTTTGTGTCCTGCCCCAGGTCCCCCTTGGGCTAGTTGCAAGAATTCCTCCCGGTATCCATCGGGCACGACCCACCTATCCCCTTTAAATAACATGTCTTCCCGTACTTCTACATCCCTGGCCCCATAGGGCCCCTCAATGGGTTGGCCGTTTCCCTTTTCCACGAGGACTACATCCTTCAGCTGTAATGTTTTAAGGTCTGGGGGAAGGGGACCGGTAACGGGCGCTGGGGTGGCCACTGCTACCATTCCTGATTGGTATGGGTCCCACGGGACTCCTTTCTCTGCCCCTTCCCTGGCCAGTTCGTCCGCCCTTCTATTTCCTTCCCATCTGGGCTCTTCTTTAGAGTGGGCCTTCACCTTGTGGATACAGTATTCTTCACCTCTCCTTTCCACCGCCTCCACTATGGTTGCCAGGATCGGGGTGGTTACTAATGGTCTACCGTCTGCTGGCTTAAAACCCCTCCTGGACCAGATAGCCAGCTAGTCTGTGCAAGAGTTACATGTAAACACAGGGTCTGAGCGGATTGTACAGGGCGGGGGAAACTCTGTAGGGTGTGTTATCACGTGCGTTACTGCTGCTAATTCTGCCTGTTGGACGCTAAGGGTGGTGGGCAGTGAAACTGCCAATTCCACTCCCTCTATGTTTCTGTGGGTCATAAACTCCGCACCAGTTTTGTGTTCCCCTTTCTCTACAGAACTGCATCCATCCACATATATGTCTCGCCCCTCGGGGTGAATGCCAGATTTAAATCCGCCGTTCGTTTCCCATACCCCTTCGACTGTGCATGTGTGGGGTTCTCCCTGATACTTCAGGTTGGCCGCTAACTTCGGGTCAACTTTCAAATGTTGCTGTTCAGAGAGACTTGATTGTCCTCGTGCAAGATAAAAAGAAAGCTAGCATGCAGGTACAGCAAGCAATTAGGAAGGCAAATGGCATGTTGGCCTTTATTGCAAGGGGGTTGGAGTATAAGAGCAAGGAAGTCTTGCTACAATTGTACAGGGCCTTGGTGAGACCACACCTGGAGTACTGGGCACAGTTTTGGTCTCCTTATCTAAGGAAGGATATACTTGCCTTGGAGGCAACAAAGTTTCACTAGATTGATTCCTGGAATGAGAGGGCTGTCCTATGATGAGAGATTGTGTAGAATGGGCCGATACTCTCTGGAGTTTAGAAGAATGAGAGGTGATCTCATTGAAACATACAAGATTCTGAGGGGGATTGACAGGGTCGATGCTGAGAGGTTGTTTCCCCTGGCTGGAGTGTCTAGAACTAGGGGTCACAGTCTCAGGATAAGGGGTCGGCCATTTAAGACTGAGATGAGGAAGAATTTCTTCACTCGGAGGGTGGTGAATCTTTGGAATTCTCTGCCCCAGAGGGCTGTGGATGCTGAGTCTTTGAGTATATTCAAGGCTGAGATCAATAGTTTTTGGACTCATGGGGAATCCAGGGATATGGGGATCGGGCGGGAAAGTGGAGTTGAGGTCGATGATCAGTCATGATCTTATTGAATGGCGGAGCAGGCTCGAGGGGCCGAATGGCCGACTCCTGCTCCTAATTCTTATGTTCTTATCATTTTTACCCTCAGGTCCATCCCTTCCAGTTGGGGTGTCCACCTAGCAATTCAGGCGCTAGAAACTGTTCCTTCCTTAATTCAGCCTTCTAATAGGAGACGGGTCGGTGTATGATGGGGGAGGAGGGTGATTGGCTGCGTTCCCGTAAACACCGCAAAATGCTTTACCAGAAGGTAGCGAGCAAGTGCTGCTCACAGGGAGAGTTGCCCTTCTCTACCTCTGACAGTACCTTGGAGGCAGAGGCTACTGGTCTCACGCGCCCATTAGTTCCCTGCATGAGGACAACGCTCAGGTTGGTGTCCATTGCTGCCACCTCCAGGCTAAAGTCCTTCCTGGGGTCCACGGCCCCTAGGGCTGGAGCCGTCTGCAAGTCTCTTTTCAGCTGCACAAAAGCCTCCTCACAGTTCTCGTCCCACTCCCATTCTACTCCTTTTCTTAATAACCTCAACAAGGGAGCCACTGTGGCCGTGAAATTTTCTATAAGTTCTCTGCAGTAACCTGTTAAACCCAAGAGTGACCTCAGGGCAGTAACTGATCCTGGGCGGTGCAACTCCTGGCTTGTTCTACGCTTCACCTCATCTATGGCAAGCTGCCCAGGTCCAATAGTTAATCCGAGAAACTGGACTTCCTCTTCGCCTGTCTGAGTCTTTTTGGGGTTTACTTTGAAACCCAGGACGTTAAGCAATTCCAGCAGTTCTTCCAACAATACCTCAGGCTCTTCCTCATTCTCTGAGAACAATAATAACTTGTCCACGTATTGGATAAGTTGCTCTGGCTTACTAAACTCGGGCAGGCACTTGGCCGGGCACTGGTGCAAAATGCATGGACTGTTGTGGAATCCTTGTGGCAGGCAAGTCCACGTGTACTGTTGGCCCTTGAAGGTGAACGCAAACTTCTACAGATCCTTGGGCTGTAGGGGAATTGACCAGAATCTGTTTGAGATGTCTAGCACTGTGAACATGGGGGCGGGGCTAGGGATGTTGCCGATCGAGTCAACTACGGCCGGCACCGTGGGAGCGCAGGCGGGAATGTTTTTATTTAAGGCTCTGTAATCTACAGTCATTCGCCAAGAAGCGTCTGGTTTCTTGACCGGCCGAATCAGGGAGCTGACATGCGTCGCGAGCGGCCTCAGTACCCCTCGCTCCACCAAGGGCGTAACTGCCTTTTCTAGGTCTTTCTCCGCTTCCTTGGGGAACGTGGACTGCTTCCGTGTCTAGACATTGGCTCCCCGCACCACGCACACTTCCACTCCGGCCACCCGGCCACAGTCATGTCTGTGGGTGGCAAAGACGTCCTTCCCATTCCATACTAGAGTCTGGTCTCTGTCGGGTACCCTGGTCACCAATGTTTCCAGGTCAGAGGGTCCCGCGGGCATCACCACCCACGCCACTCCATGTCGCGGGGGTTCCAGATTTCCAGATTTCCAACTGAGTCACAACTATCCCCTCATTATCGTCCACTCCTCCCCATAGACAATCCTTCTCCATGTCCAATATAACATTACGGGCCAGCATCCAATCTGAGCATGACACCCCCCAGGCCCGGTTGGTCCCATTTCATTAATATACAAGTCCACTTTGTTTGGAGAGGCCCCACTTTAAAACTTAAAGGTTTTGACACCGCCCCAGCCATTGAATCGCCCATAAAACCCCCCTAGAACATAGGGAGTTCCACTTGACCAAGGAGACCTCATTGGGGAGGGAGAGTGGATCACCGTACTCCATGCTCCAGTATCTACGAGGTAGTCCCCTCTCTCTCCCTCAACGGTGATATCTATACATGGCCGTCGCCAATCGTCGTACCTGAGTGGACACAGGAACTCGGGCCGAGCGCAGCCCCTTCATGCTCAGGATTCCATGCTATCTTCCCCTTGGGCTATGTGGACCTTTCCCTGGGGTGCCTCATCCCGTAACTCCCTCAGACACTCCTTCATACATTTGGTAGATAGTTTGTTCACATGCTATTGGGTGGGGGCACTCGGTCGAGGTCCCATTGTCTTTGGGCCCTCTGGCTTCCCCTTTCTCGGGGGTCTACAGGAGCGTGATACTGCCTCCATAATTATAGCACTCTCGCCCCTGGGTCCCCCCTTTCGTTGCCGCCCCCTCTTGTTGCCACCTTTGGGGTGATCCAGCATTGGGTCCCTCTGTGATGAAATATTCCATTCATCACTGCCTGTGACTGTGGTCGGTTTCAGGTTTCTCCTCACCATTGTATTGCATATCACTGCCTGTGACTGTGGTTGGTTTCAGGTTTCTCCTCACCACTGTATTGTATATTGGAATGTATGGAATGCATTGTGTGTAGGGCTCCGCCCATACCTGGCCCCTATGTAAGCAAGCAGTCTGGCCTCATATCCAGTACTGCAGATCTCCAGATGGAAGATACCTCTCTCCACTGCGTGTTATCTTCTAAGTTAATAAAAGCCTTGTTTTGTTTCGCTAACATCGAGTCTCGGAATTATTGAGGCACATCAATTTTATTAACTTATTTTTCAACACAATGGACCAACTCCTGAAACCCGAACGTTTGGATTTGGATCAGCATGCTCCGGACGCATCAGCATGCTTCGGACACTGGTTTATGTGTATGGAATTCTTCCTGGACAATTCCGCAGCCGTCAAAGACGCTACGGACGCTGCGAGTATGAAACTCGGAATTCTGCGGAATTGGGTAAGCCACCGGGTTTACCCCCTCATCCAAGACGCCGACACGTACCTGGCCGCCTGCGACATCTTAAAGGCGCATTACCAGCAGCCTACGAATGAGGTGTATGCTAGGCATCTGCTCGCCACTCGCGCACAGCGACCTGGGGAATCGGTGGAGGAGTTCCGAGGCACCCTGAAAATGCTTGGCAAAGACTGCAAGTGCCGAGATGTAAAAGCCACAGTGTACACCGACGAGCTTGTTCGCGATGCCTTTATCACAGGCCTCAGCTCCACTTACATCCGGCAAAGACTGCTGGAAAAAACGGGATTGGACCTGAAACAGGCTGCGGACACCGCGCGATCCCTGGATGTGGCCCAGAGAAACTCGGACGCCTACTCTTCAGCCCGCGCCGTCCACGCCGCTACGTGTGCACCAAGGGCGCCGCCATCTTGGAAGGCATCTTCCCCGCCCGGCAGCCCGACACCGTCGGGGCCCCGCTCTCCCCCCAGAAGCCCTACGACAGCCGCGACGCGTCGGGGACCCAACTGCTACTTCTGCGGGCAGCCAAAGCATACCAGAAACCTGTGCCCGGCGAAAGGCACCACCTGCTTTAAGTGCGGTAAGAAGGGGCACTTCGGGAAGGTGTGCAGAGGGACCCCTGCTGGAAAACCAACCGCCGGAAAACCCGCCACCGCCGCGTGCGCGCCGTGGGAGCGGCCATCTTGGACGCCATCTTGCCCGACCTCGTGGGGTCCGCCATCTTATGAGCAGACAGCGTGTGGACGCCATCTTGTCTCGATCAGGGCCCTACAGTGGCATCGGTCACAGTGGACCAGACCAGGCCGCACCCGCTATCCAAATCAATGGCGGACATCGAGGTAAACGGGTGCAGGGTTAAATGTTTAATTGACAGTGGAAGCACGGAGAGTTTTATCCACCCTCAACTGGCACAACAACTCTCCCTAAAGGTGGTCCCTACTCAGGGTACCATCTCTATGGCTGATAAAACCCAAACATCGACCATTCTGGGTTACTGCACGGTACAATTGTCCGTTAACGGAACTGTTTATGATAATTTTAAAGTATTAATCATGAAGAATCTATGTGCGAGCGTGATCTTGGGCCTGGATTTCCAGTGCAACCACCAAAGCATCACGCTCAAGTACGGTGGGTCCCAGCCGCCCCTCACAGTGTGCGGTCTGGCTACCCTGAAGGTAAAGCCGCCTTCGCTATTCGCGAACCTTACCCCTAACTGCCGGCCAATAGCGACCAAAAGCAGGAGGTACAGCTGGGAGGACAGGCGGTTTATCGCGACCGAGGTAGACAGGCTCCTGAAAGAGCGCATTATTGAACGCAGCAACAGCCCGTGGCGCGCCCAAGTGGTAGTGGTAAGGGGTAGCGAGAAGAAACGGATGGTGATCGACTATAGCCAAACGATCAACAGGTACACCCAACTAGACGCCTACCCGCTACCCCGCATATCAGAAATGGTGAACCAAATCGCCCAATACCGGGTGTTCTCCACCATCGACCTTAAGTCAGCGTACCACCAGCTCCCTATCAGACCAGAGGACCGCCCGTACACCGCCTTCGAGGCGAACGGACGCCTCTACCAATTCCTCAGAGTCCCCTTTGGGGTGACGAACGGGGTCTCGGTCTTCCAGAGGGAGATGGACCGCATGGTCGATGACCACCACTTGCAGGCAACCTTCCCCTACCTCGACAACGTCACCATCTGCGGTCACAACCAGCAGGATCACGACTCGAACCTCGAGAGGTTCCTGGAAACCGCACAAAAACTCAACCTCACCTACAACGAGGACAAGTGCGTTTTCAACACCACACGCCTCTGCATACTAGGCAGCGTGGTGGAGAATGGGGAAATCGGACTAGACCCCGACCGATTGCGCCCCCTACGGGAGCTGCCCCTGCCCAACACTCCCAAAGCCCTGAAAAGGTGCCTGGGGTTATTTTCTTATTATTCCCAATGGGTCCCCAACTACTCCGACAAAGCCCGCCCCCTCTTGAAAGCATCCTCTTTTCCGCTCTCTGCTGAGGCCCACGCCACCTTCAAAAGCATTAAGCAGGATATTGAGCGGGCCATGCTACAGGCAGTGGACTAGAACACTCCATTTCAAGTGGAAAGTGATGCGTCTGACTTCGCCTTGGCGGCCACCCTCAACCAGGCGGGGCGGCCCGTAGCTTTCTTCTCGAGGACCCTCCAAGGGCCCGAGATCAGACACTCCTCCGTGGAAAAGGAGGCCCAAGCCATCGTGGAGGCAGTGCGCCACTGGCGCCACTACCTAGCCGGCAAACGCTTCACCCTACTTACCGACCAGCGGTCGGTAGCGTTTATGTTCAATAATAAACAGAGGGGGAAGATTAAAAATGATAAGATTCTTAGGTGGCGGATCGAGCTCTCCACCTTCGAGTATGACATCATTTACCGGCCAGGGGCCCTTAACGAATCCCCTGACGCCCTCTCACGAGGGATGTGTGCCAGCGCCACCGGGGATCGGCTACAGACCCTCCACAATGACCTCTGCCACCCAGGGGTCACGCGGCTGTTCCACTTCATAAAGTCCCGTAACTTACCCTACTCGATTGAGGAAATTCGGTCTCTGACCAGGAACTGCCGCACTTGCGCTGAGTGCAAGCCTCGGTTCTACCGCCCAGATAGAGCCCACTTAATCAAAGCTACACGGCCCTTCGAGCGGCTCAGCTTAGATTTCAAGGGCCCCCTCCCGTCCGTCGACCGCAATGTTTACTTCCTGAACATTGTGGATGAATACTCCCGGTTCCCATTCGCCTTCCCCTGCCCAGACATGACCAGCGCCACGGTCATTAAATGCCTCAACAGCCTGTTCTGCCTGTTCGGTATGCCGAGCTACATCCATACGGATAGGGGGGCATCCTTCATGAGTGAAGAGCTACGCCAGTACATGCTGTCCAGGGGGATCGCCACGAGCCGTACCACCAGCTACAACCCCCGGGGTAACGGCCAAGTGGAGCGAGAGAACGGTACAGTATGGAAAGCAGTCACTCTAGCTCTAAGGACCAAGGGCCTCCCTATCTCCCGCTGGCAGGAAGTCCTCTCGGATGTGCTCCATTCGATACGGTCGCTATTGTGTACTGCCACTAATGCCACGCCTCATGAACGAATGTTTGTCTTTCCCCGGAAATCCACCTCAGGCGTATCCATGCCGTCATGGCTCTCCACCCCAGGTCCGGTATTCGTGCGAAGGCATGTGAGGGGCCACAAGACGGACCCTCTCGTGGAGCCAGTGTACCTACTCCACGCCAACCCCCAATACGCATATGTCCGGCACGCCGACGGAAGGGAGGACACCGTGTCCATAAAAGATGTCGCCCCAGCCGGTAACGACAACAACCACTGCAATAGCGGCAACGACGATCACAGCAACTCTTACCCACCCACTACTCTTTCATCACCCCCGGAAGAACATCGACCAACGGCACCCCCACCAACTACCCCTTCAACAACCCTGGCGGCACCCCCGGCAGAGACCCAGGAGGCCCCCGGGGACACCCAGCCGACACCCGCGACACCACATCAGCCACGTCGGTCGCAGAGGACTACCAAACCCCCGGACAGACTAAATCTATAGAAGGGGTGAATGTGATGAAATATTCCATTCATCACTGCCTGTGACTGTGGTTGGTTTCAGGTTTCTCCTCACCATTGTATTGTATATTGGAATGTATGGAATGCATTGTGTGTAGGGCTCCGCCCATACCTGGCCCCTATGTAAGCAAGCAGTCTGGCCTCATATCCAGTACTGCAGATCTCCAGATGGAAGATACCTCTCTCCACTGCGTGTTAGCTTCTAAGTTAATAAAAGCCTTGTTTTGTTTCGCTAACATCGAGTCTCGGAATTATTGAGGCACATCACCCTCACCCTTCATCTCACGGACCTTGCCCTTTGGTTTATTTATCACCAAGGGTGTTCTCTTTATCCACCTGCCCTGCTCCTGGGATGATACCTGGGATGGCAGGAATGACGTATGAGGAGAGATTGGGTCAATTGGGCTTGTATTCGCTGGAGTTTAGAAGAATGAGAGGGGATCTCATTGAAACTTATAAAATTGATGTTCCCGATGGTCAGGGAGTCCAGAACCGGGGGTCACAGTCTAAGGATAAGGGGTAAGCCATTTAGGACAGAGATGAGGAGGAATTTCTTCACCCAGAGAGTGGTGAACCTGTGGCTACAACACAGGACTACTTGCATGCCAAACAACGGAAGCAACATGTGATAGACAGAGCTAAGCGATCTCACAACCATCGGATCAAATCAAAGCTCTGCAGTCCTGCCACATCCAGTCGTGACTGGTGGTGGACAATTAAACAGTTAACAGGAGGAGGAGGCTCCAAAAATATCCCCATCCTCAATGATGGTGGAGCCCAGCACGTGAGTGCAAAAGACAAGGCTGAAGCATTTGCAACTATCTTCAGCCAGAAGTGCCGAGTGGATGATCCATCTCGGCCTCCTCCTGAGGTCCCCAGCATCACAGATGCCAGTCTTCAGCCCATTCAATTCACTCCACGTGATGTCAAGAAACGGCTGAAGACACTGGATACTGCAAAGGCTATGGGCCCTGACAACATTCCGGCAATAGTACTGAAGACTTGTGCTCCAGAACTAGCTGCGCTTCTAGCCAAACTGTTCCAGTACAGCTACAACACTGGCATCTACCCGGCAATGTGGAAAATTGCCCAAGTATGTCCTGTCTACAAAAAGCAGGACAAATCCGACCCGGCCAATTACCGTCCCATCAGTCTACTCTCAATCATCAGCAAAGTGATGGAAGGTGTCGACAGTGCTATCAAGCGGCACTTACTCAGCAATAACCTGCTAACTGATGCCCAGTTTGGGTTCCGCCAGGGCCACTCAGCTCCTGACCTCATTACAGCCTTGGTCCAAACATGGACAAAAGAGCTGAACTCAAGAGGTGAGGTGAGAGTGACTGCCCTTGACATCAAGGCAGCATTTGATCGAGTGTGGCATCAAGGAGCCCTAGCAAAACTGAAGTCAATGGGAATCAAGGGGAAAACTCTCCATTGGTTGGAATCATACCTAGCACAAAGGAAGTTGGCTGTGGTTGTTGGAGGTCATTCATCTCAATCACATGACATCACTGCAGGAGTTCCTCAGGGCAGTGTCCTAGGCCCAACCATCTTCAGCTGTTTCATCAATGACCTTCCCTCCATCATAAGGTCAGAAGTGGGGATGTTCGCTGATGATTGCACACTGTTCAGCACCATTCGAGACTCGTCAGATACTGACGCAGTCCGTGTCCATATGCAGCAAGACCTGGACAACATTCAGACTTGGGCTGACAAGTGGCAAGTAACATTCGCACCACACAAGTGCCAGGCAATGACCATCTCCAACAAGCGAGACTCTTACCATCTCCCCTTGACATTCAATGGCATTACCATCGCTGAATCCCCCACTATCAACATCCTGGGGGTTACCATTGATCAGAAGCTGAACTGGACCAGCCATATAAATACTGTGGCTACAAGAGCAGGCCAGAGGCTGGGAATTCTGCGGCGAGTGTCTCACCTCCTGACTCCCCAAAGCCTTTCCACCATCTACAAGGCACAAGTCAGGAGTGTGATGGAATACTCTCCACTTGCCTGGATGAGTGCAGCTCCAACAACACTCAAGAAGCTCGACACCATTCAGGATAAAGCAGCCCGCTTGATTGGCACTCCATCCACCACCTTCAACATTCACTCCCTCCACCACAGGCGCACTGTGGGTGCAGTGTGTACCATCTACAAGATGCACTGCAGCAACTCGCCAAAGCTCCTTCAACAGCACCTTCCAAACCCGCGACATCTACCACTTAGAAGGACAAGGGCAGCAGACGCATGGGAACATCACCACCTACAAGTTCCCCTCCAAGCCACACACCATCCTGACTTGGACCTGTATCGCCATTTCTTCACTGTCGCTGGGCCAAAATCCTGGAACTCCCTTCCTAACAGCATTGTGGGTGTATCTACACCATATGGACTGCAGCGGTTCAAGAAGGCGGCTCACTACCATCTTCTCAAGGGCAATTAGGGATGGGCAGTAAATGCGGGCCTAGCCAGCGACGCCCACACCCCATCAATGAATAATAAAAAAAAATTCTCTACCACAGAAGGCAGTAGAGGCCAATTCATTAAATATATTCAAAGAGTTGGATATATTTCTTAAGGCTAAAGGGATCAAGGGGTATGGGGAGAAAGCAGGGACCGGGTACTGAATTTGGATGATCAGCCATGATCGCATTGAATGGCGGAGCAGGCTCGAGGGGCCAAATGGCCTACTCCTGCTCCTATCTTCTATGTTTCTATGTTTCTATGCTCCGAAGCGTTGAGTCATTTTCCGCGATACCCTGGCCTCGGTATTGGGCTCACCCTCTGGGTCAAAATCCGCCAGAGCGGCTTGCAAAAAGGGCAGGCTGTGGGAGATCAGGGTGCGCAACCAGTGATTCCGAGGCTGCCCGTCCTGTCCTCCTCCATCTATTGTTCTTCCCGTGGCCGCGTTATAAGTCAGCCGTAACCTATCGGCGAACACCGCCGGCAACTCGCGTGGGCCGTGTGTTACCTCCGCCAAACCTGGAAAGGGTCTCCCTTTCCCTGCCCCATTGCCTGGGTGAATCTTAACTATAGCGCGTCATAATCACCCTCTCCTCTTTTGACTTCCAGGCGGAGACCAGCGAAAACGCCAGGACTCAAAGTAAATAGCAGCAAGCGCTTCCTGTCAGCCTCATCCAGGCCATTTAAAGCGGCTATATAATAGCAAAATACTGCGGATGCTGGAAATCTGAAATAACAACAGAAAATGCTGGAAATACTCAGCAGGCCAGGCAGCATCCGTGGAGAGAGAAACAGAGTTAACGTTTCAGGTCTGGGACCCTTCATCAGAACTGGAAAAAGCTGGAGATGTAACAGATATGAAGCAGGTGCAGAGACAGGGGGTGGGGGGGTTAGGAGGGGAGGAAGGAATAGAAAGAATATCCTGTACTTTTGTAAGAGGCAGGAAAGATAAAATGTTGCAAATGGGAGTGGCAAAAATCATACTGCATGAAAAATGGGGGCAGGGATAATTATCTGAAATTGTTGAACTCAATGTTGAGTCCGGCAGGCTGCAAAGTGCCCAATCGAAAGATGAGGTGCTGTTCCTCGAGCTTACGTTGAGCTTCATTGGAACAATGTAATAGGCCGAGGACAGAGAGATCAGAGTGGGAGTGAAGCGATGAATTAAAGTGACAGGCGACCGGAAGCTCAGGGTCACCCGTACGGACTGAACGGAGGTGTTCCGCAAAGCGGTCGCCCAATCTGCGTTTGGTCTCCCCAATGTAGAGGAGACCACATCAAGCCATTGTTTCCAAGTGTTTCACTGACCTCATCTCCTCTGGAGATCTTCCCTCCATGGCCGCCAACCTCATAGTCCCCCAACCCCGCACAGCCCGCTTCTACCTCCTTCCCAAGATCCACAAACAGGACTGCCCTGGTAGACCCATCGTTTCAGCCTGTTCTTGCCCCACGGAACTTATCTCTTCCTATCTCGACTCTATTTTTTCTCCCCTTGTCCAGTTTCTTCCCACCTACATTCGCGACTCTTCCGACGCCCTCCGTCACTTTAACAGTTTCCAGTTTCCTGGCCCCAACTGTCTCCTTTTCACCATGGACGTACAATCCCTCTACACCTCCATCCCCCACCAGGATGGCCTGAGGGCGCTCCGCTTCTTCCTTGAACAGAGGCCCAACCAGTCCCCATCCACCACCACCCTCCTCCGCCTGGCTGAACTTGTTCTCACGTTGAACATCTTCTCCTTTGACTCCACTCACTTCCTCCAAATTAAAGGTGTTGCTATGGGAACCCACATGGGCCCTAGCTATGCTTGCCTGTTCATGGGATATGTGGAACATTCTTTGCTCCAGTCCTACTCAGGTCCCCTCCCTCACCTCTTTTTCCGGTACATCGATGACTGTATTGGTGCCGTTTCCTGCTCTCACCCTGAACTAGATAAGTTCATTCACTTTACTTCCAATTTCCACCCTTCCCTCACCTTCACATGGTCCATCTCCGACTCTTCCCTTCCCTTCCTTCACTTCTCCGTCTCCATTTCTGGCGATCGGCTTTCAACAAACATCCATTACAAGCCCACCGACTCCCACAGCTACCTGGACTACACTTCCTCCCACCCCGCTTCCTGTAAGGACTCTATTCCATTCTCCCAGTTTCTCCGTCTCTGCTGTGTCTGTTCTGACGATGCCACCTTCCACACCAGTGCTTCCGACATCTCTTC
The DNA here is from genome assembly GCF_052327205.1 of Somniosus microcephalus. Taxonomy (NCBI): domain Eukaryota; kingdom Metazoa; phylum Chordata; class Chondrichthyes; order Squaliformes; family Somniosidae; genus Somniosus; species Somniosus microcephalus. The sequence goes on along the minus strand of NC_140991.1, from coordinate 5,854,113 downwards.
CTTTTTCCTCAACCGAGGATTCCCCTCTACCGTGGTTGACACGGCCCTTGACCGTTTCCGTTCTATTTCCCGCACTTCTGCTCTCACCCCTACCCCTCCCTCCCAGAACCACGACAGGGTTCCCCTTGTCCTCACCTTTCACCCCACCAGCCTCCACATTCAACGGATCATCCTCTGCCATTTCCGCCACCTCCAACGTGATCCCACCACCAAACGCATCTTCCCCTCACCTCCCCTTTCAGCATTCTGAAGGGACCGCTCACTCCGCGACACCCTGGTCCACTCCTCAATCACCCCCAACAGCCCTGCTCCTTCACCTGGCACCTTCCCGTGCAAGCGCAGGAGATGCAACACCTGCCCTTTTACCTCCTCCCTTCCCACTGTCCAGGGCCCCAAACACCCCTTCCAGGTGAAACAGTGATTTACTTGTACTTGCAATTTAATATACTGTATTCGCTGCTCACGATGTGGTCTCCTCTACATTGGGGAGACCAAACGCAGATTGGGCGACCGCTTTGCGGAACACCTCCGTTCAGTCCGTACGGGTGACCCTGAGCTTCCGGTCGCCTGTCACTTTAATTCACCGCTCCACTCCCACTCTGATCTCTCTGTCCTCGGCCTATTACATTGTTCCAATGAAGCTCAACGTAAGCTCGAGGAACAGCACCTCATCTTTCGATTGGGCACTTTGCAGCCTGCCGGACTCAACATTGCCCCCATTTTTCATGCAGTATGATTTTTGTCATTCCCATTTGCAACATTTTATCTTTCCTGCCTCTTACAAAAGTACAGGATGTTCTTTCTATTCCTTCCTCCCCTTCTAACCGCCCCCCCGACCGCCGTCTCTGCACTTGCTTAATATCTGTTACATCTCCAGCTTTTTCCAGTTCTGATGAAGGGTCCTGTTAGATCCGTGTGTTAATGGAGACACGGAATGCAGGAGTTGATTTAACAAGTGTTTACTGAACAAAGTCTGGAGGTGAACTAACAACACAAGACGCTACACAGGCTTATATACCCGAGTGGTCACTACTGGTACTACAGTATACAGGGGCTTCAAAAACATAGTTCCTCTTAAAGGTACATACACTACAATTCCTCCCCTTTTAGATAAATAGTATATAACATTTTAAGTAATCATTAAATAACATTTTTACAAGAACAATAATATACACATTTGCTGAAGTTAATCAATTACAAATTCAGTCTCTCTGGAGGCTTCCTGACTCGGTCCGGATAACGTCTCGGTGGTGTAGTAGGTTCTTTTGGCAAGGTCGATTCGGCTTCAATGCCAGTGTCGGGTTCATCTGGTTCCAGTATCACCGGATCGGAGGTAGATACTATGGGTATCTCTGCTTCATCACTAGGCATATAGAGTTGTGGTGTAGGTTGTCCTTTTTCGGATGACTCTATGATCTGGTCAGCATGGTGCCTTATTATGCTTTCTCCAATGTCCACGGTATACATCAGCGGTCCTAGTCGTGTGCAAATAGTTCCAGGCTGCCATTTCTCGGTACGGTAGTCCCGGGCCAAAACTGGTTGACCTATCTGGAAGGTTCTAGTTGGCCTTTCATTCATGGTTTGAAATTGCCGGTTCTCTACGTCCCTTCTGACGTTTGGCTTGACCAAATCCAGCCGGCATCTTAGTCTTCTATTGAAAACATCATGGCGGGGGTTTGGTTTGTAACCACATGTGTTGCATTCCTGTACGCAAACAAGAAGTTATCTACCTTATGTTGTAGATTTATGTCTTCATTACCCATGGCCTTTATGGCCTTCTTGAAGGTCTGGACAAACCTTTCAGCCAATCCATTGGTGGCGGGATGGTATGGGGCGGACGTGTAGTGCTTAACCCCATTGTTTTTTAAGAACTTCCTGAATTCTTCGGATACAAATTGCGGTCCATTATCAGAACAGATCTGTTCAGGCAGCCCATTCCTGGCGAATATGGTCCTTAATACTGTGATGTTTTTTTCCGTGGTGGTGGAGGACATCTTTATTACCTCCGGCCACTTGGAGTGTGCATCCACCGCGATTAAGAACATTGAGTCCATAAATGGACCAGCAAAGTCGATATGTACCCTTTGCCATGGAGATGAGGGCCGCTCCCATGGATGTAGAGGGGCTTGTGGTGGGGCGTTTTGGACCTTCTGGCATCCTAGACAGCTCTTGGTCATTTCTTCGATGTCTCCATTGATACCTGGCCAGCACACAAACACCCTGGCTAAGTTCTTCATTTTAACTCCACCCAGATGCCCCTCGTGAAGCTCCTTTAGCACTCTATCCTTGAGTTTGGGTGGAATCACCACTCTGGATCCACACATCAAGGTTCCTCGGCACACTGACAGCTGTTCTCTTCTTTGCGAGAATGCTGGCAACAGTGGTTCGCCATGTGCTGGCCATCCCTTCACTGTTAAATCGTAGACTCGTGAGAGAGTCGGGTCATTTCGCGTTTCCTTTTCAATGGTAGAATTTGTCACCGGTAGACATTCCACTATGGTCGAGTGGAATATCTCCACTGGGTCCACTGTAGCCGCCTCTTCCACCGTTGGCAACGGTAGGCGCGATAACCCGTCAGCATTCCCATGGTGTTTTGTTCCTTTGTATTCTATGTCATATTGGTGTGCCCCTAGGAAAAGGGACCACCTCTGTAGCCTTTGCGCTGTCATAATGGGAACGCCCTTTTTAGGGTTGAATATGGAGACGAGGGGTTGATGGTCAGTCAACAAGGTAAATTTTTGTCCGTGTAGGTAATGGTTGAATTTCTTCACCCCCCACACCAGGCTGAGTGCCTCCCTGTCGATCTGGGCATAGTTACGCTCAGCTGAGTTCAATGAGCGTGACGCAAAAGCTATCGGCCGCTCCGAGCCATCAGGGAATCTATGCGATAATACCGCTCCCACGCCGTAAGGGGATGCATCGCACGCCAGTCTGATTGGCAGTGATGGGTTGTATGAGCCAACACTTCCCTGGACGTGATCAAGCCTTTGCATTTATGGAAGGCACGTTTACAGTCTTCGCTCCATTTCCAAACTACTCCCGTTTGTAGCAGTGCGTTAAGCGGGTGCAGAACCGTCGACAAGTTTGGTAAAAATTTATGATAGTAATTTACTAATCCCAGGAACGACCTTAGTTGTGAGACATTTTCAAGCGCTGGGGCCTGGGGCAGCACGGTGGCATAGTGGTTAGCACTGTTGCCTCACAGCGCCAGGGACCCGGGTTCAAATCCGGCCTCGGGTGACTGTCTGTGTGGAGTTTGCACGTTCTCCCCGTGTTTGCGTGGGTTTCCTCCGGGATGCTTCGGTTTCCTCCCACAGTCCAAAGATGTGCGGGTTAGGTTGATTGGCCATGATAAAAAAATTGGCCCTTAGTGTTAGGGGGGATTAAATACGTGGGGTTACGGGGATAGGGCTTGTGTGGGATGGCTGTCGGTGTAGGGACCGGGTGCTGGGGTTTGGATGATCAGCCATGATCTCGTTGAATGGCGGAGCAGGCTCGAAGGGCCGAATGGCCTACTCCTGCTCCTATGTTTCTATGTTTACGACCGCTTCAATTTTTTCAGGTGACTTATGCAACCCTTCTTCGTTAATGACATGGCCACAATATGATATTGCCACTCCGAAAACCAGTCGATTGTACTGGTACAGGCCTTTGTGTGTGTTTATCGTGAGATACTTTTTAGAGGCCTCCTCAACCTCCATCTGTAGATATGCCTGTGCTAAGTCAATTTTGGTGAAATGTTTCCCTCCGGATAGTGAGGAGAAAATATCTTCTATCCTCGGAAGAGGATACTGTACCGTGTGAAGAACTGGGTTTACAGTCACCTTGAAGTCCCCACAGATGCGAACTTTTCTCTGTTCTTCAGATTTATCATTATTCAATGTTTTCTTCATGACCGGGACGATGGGTCATGCCCACTCGCTCCAATCTACCTTGGATAACACGCCTGCTTTTTCCAAATTCTCCAGCTCTGCCTCGACGGCTGGACGAATTGCATATGGCACCGGCCTTGCCTTAAAAAACTTGGGAATTGCCGCATCTTCCACTTTTATTGAGGCGGTGGCGCCTTTCAGGGTTCCTAGTTCCTGTTGAAACACTTCTTTGGCGTTAGCCAAGATTTCTTTTAATCGTCCAGGTATGACGTCATCATCGTTTTTTTTCTTACTGGTCACCGTCAGTGCCTGAATGGAGTGCCAGTCTAAACGTATCTTTCTGATCCATTCGCGGCCCAACAACGGTGGACCACCATCTTGCAGAACGTATAAATACAACTTCTGTATTTCCTTGCCGTTGTATACAACAGGCACCCTTATTTTCCCTCTGGGGTATACTTTCTGCCCCATATATGTCTTCAAGACAATGGATGTGTCTTTCAAAGGTATATGCGGAAATAGCCGCTCGTAATCCCGTCGACTCATGATGGTCAGAGCTGATCCTGTATCTAGCTCCATTTTGACTGGGGACCCTGCTATCATGAGGGTAACCCAAATGGTCTGGTAATCTTCTTTGGCAATTACATTATGTAATTTGAGACAGCTTAGTCTCTTGTTTCCGGAGTCGCTATCGCTCTTCTGGTCTTCGGAGCTACTGTCCGTCATCATTTGTACCTTTCTGTACTTTTCCTTTTGACCTTTTACTGTCAGTGGATTTCTTTCCAGATCTGCATACACGTGCAATGTGTCCCATCTTTCCGCATTGCCTGCATGCTTTGTCCTTGAACCAGCAGTCCTTCTGGTCATGGGTGGATCTGCCACAGCGATAACATCTCTTGAAACCCCGTGTCATTTCATGGGTGCCGAAGTCCTGTGGCTTTTGCTGTATCTCTGCAGCTCCTCTTGCTGCTGCTTCGTATGATACAGCCACACTGAAAGCCTTGTCCAGTGTCAAATCTTTCTCAGAAAGTAGTCTTTTCTGTGTTCCTTCGCTTAGGTGACCGCAGACGAATTTGTCTCGTAGAGAATCTGCCAGTCCTGCCCCGAATTGGCAGTGCTTTGACAGCTTTCGTAATTCGGTGAGGTAATCAGCGTTACTTTCATTCTTGTGCTGATTCCTCCTGAAGAATTTGAATCGTTCCGCTATCAGCAGCGGTGTTGGGTTTAAGTGCTCCTGTAAGGTATCAACAATCTCATTAAAATTCTTGTCCATTGGTTTGGCTGGAGTGATCAAATTTTGTAACAGCCCGTATGTCCTTGCGCCCATCAGATTTAGAAGTACTGATGCCTTTTTATCATCCGCTACTTCATTCGCCTTGCAATATACCTCCACTCTTTCCACATATGTGGTCCAATCTTCTATATCACTATCGAAAGCAGTAATATTGCCAGTCTTCGGCATCTTGAAAATCTAAAATGGCGCTTCCCGCCGCTGCCGCTCTCCACGGTTCCCGTTGCGACCTGCAGCTTTTCGCGGTATTTCTATTTTTTTTATATATCGCTTCAATAGTTTCTCCGTTACTTGAAGAACCGTTCCCGTCGTGGAGCGGACCCTCTGGGACTTTCCCCTCCCTCTGCTCGGTCCGAACGCCGACCTGCTTCGCAGCACCGGCTGCGCCCTGAGTGCTCCACCCTCTCTCTCTCTTTGCTTCTGCTTCCCGACTCGCTGCCCGGCCCCGTTGCAGAGCCACCTGATCGAGCTCTAGCCCGCCGCAGCCCAGGAAGGATCAGTGCACTACCTGCCACCAGCCCGTTTAGCTGGGGAAACCACAGACTGGACACCAAGCCTGGCCTTCATTTTCGAGTTTCTTTGAGTTATTTTTTTTTTCTTGCTTCTGGCTTCGACTTTCGTCTGAGGAATCGATCCCCTTGAGGTGCTGCCGAATTGCAGGTAAGTTCGTTTCTAACTCGTCGCCACTGTTAGATCCGTGTGTTAATGGAGACACGGAATGCAGGAGTTGATTTAACAAGTGTTTACTGAACAAAGTCTGGAGGTGAACTAACAACACAAGACGCTACACAGGCTTATATACCTGAGTGGTCACTACTGGTACTACAGTATACAGGGGCTTCAAAAACATAGTTCCTCTTAAAGGTACATACACTACAGGTCCCAGACCTGAAACGTCGACTCTGTTTCTCTCTCCACGGACGCTGCCTGGCCTGCGGAGTATTTCCAGCATTTTCTGTTGTTATTTCATTTAAAGCGGCTATTTGGTCTGTTTCCAGGAAATGCCCTTGGGGGTCTCCTCCCTGATCTAACTTTTTCATGTCACTGGACATTTTCCTTAACTCCTCTGTATCAAGCGGTAGCTCAGACTCCTGGTCTAGTGCGCCCCAGGCCCCATTGGCATCGACCAACTACCGCCTTTGTCGCATCGGATTCTTGGGCAGCGGCCAGAGTCCTTCCGGTGGGACACCTCCTGGTTCCCACTCGGGATTAACCTCATCACTTCCGTCCTCATTGCCTCCAGACAGTGGAGTCAGGCACACACAATGCCCCTTTCAACTTGTAACCTCTCCTCTAATCCTTCGATTCTCTTTTTACATTCTGTATGATCTCCACGGGCTCCCTGTTCTTCTAATGCCTCTCTTTGGGTTACCCTGAATGCAACCTTAAGGCCCTCATTGGCCTTCTCCGCCTGTTCGGCTCGGTGTCTGACACCTCCTCTGGCCAAACATCACGTTGACTCTGATTATTCATATACTGACTTCTATGATTCTAAACTTCTATGATTCTAAACTTCTATGATTCTAAACTTCTATGATTCTAAACTTCTATGATTCTAAACTTCTATGATTCTAAACTTCTATGATTCTAAACTTCTATGATTCTAAACTTCTATGATTCTAAACTTCTATGATTCTAAACTTCTATGGTTCTAAACTTCTATGGTTCTATGACTTTCAAGGTCCTTGGTACACCATCTTTCTTTTGCCTTTCGAAATCTTCCTCGAGCCTTCTCCTACTCTCTCTTTCGCCTTCTAACTTTTAACAAACGATTTATGACTGCCTTTCCATCACTGGCTTTATTTGCCATGTCTTCACATTCTTTTCACATTTTAATCTTTTCACATTCATCGTTCTTAAACCGTCTTTGATACGCCATTAACCCGACAGCCTTCATTATTCCAGGCTTACACGTGGACCCTTGTGTCCACTGTTCAGCCTCATAGACTGGGTCCTTCCCGTCTATGATAATTCTTACCCATCCCTCCCTGAGGGGTAACCTTCCTGCCATTTATTTTGTGACCATTTCATCCATCGTCTTTGACATTGTCTATTTTGGATGGGTCCCTGTTCGGGCGCCAAAATCTGTAAGAATCGGCCCTTTACGGTATCCCGGTCTGACAGTTACTTTGAGTTTGGACCCGAACCAGAATGAAGACAATGAGACAAAGAGTTGAGGGTAACTACTTCTTTACTTAAAATCAATCAAGTTTACAAGCAAGCATAAGCTTCAATGAGCAAACGTAAGCGTACATACGTACTAACATCAGTGAGTGACCAGTACGCCGGTGACTAGCAGGTCCTTCTTTCTGTGCGACCGGTCAAGTCGCCCGACTCACTGCAGCAGTCCCAAGCATTCCTGAACTGTTTCCTTTATACCCAAAGCCTGGCAGGCCTCACAATGCGTCGGCGTCCCAGACCACGTTGACGATGGTTCAATCATGGGTATGTCTTCCCCTTATCTGTGGTCAATGGGCCTCAAGGCCGCTTGCGCCATGTCGGAAGAGGTTGCAGAATTTCCTCATTGTTCAATCAGCTTAAAGGTTTGTTTTGCAGAACTCTCGAGGTTCTGTCTGATGAGGTTGCAGAAGTTAACTAAATCTGTAGACAATGGGCTGCTTATGCCATGTCTAAAAGGATTACAGAAGATAACTAAATCTGTTTAAAGGTCTGTTTGCAGAACTCTCGAAGCATGCTGGTACATTAAGTTCAGCCAAGTCACAACGAGGAGCGAATTATATCTTACACATGGCACTACTTCGAAGAGAAGCAGTGGAGTTATCCCCAGTGTACTGGGCCAATATTTATCACTAAAACAGATGATCTGGTCATTGTCAGTGTCAGCCATGGCTCAGTTGCTTGCACTCTCAACTCTGCATCAGAAGGTTGTGGGTTCAAGTCCCACTCCAGCGACTTGAGCACAAAAATCTAGGCTGAAACTCCAGTGCAGTGCTGAGGGAGTGCTGCACTGTCGGAGGTGCAGTACAGAGGGAGCGCTGCACTGTCGGAGGGGCAGTACTGAGGGAGTGCTGCACTGTCGGAGGTGCAGTACCGAGGGAGCGCTGCAGTGTTGGAAGGGCAGTACTGAGGGAGTGCTGCACTGTCGGAGGGGCAGTACTGAGGGAGTGCCGCACTGTCGGAGGTGCAGTACCGAGGGAGCGCTGCAGTGTTGGAAGGACAGTACTGAGGGAGTGCTGCACTGTCGGAGGGGCAGTACTGAGGGAGCGCTGCACTGTCGGAGGGGCAGTACTGAGGGAGCACTGCACTGTCGGAGGGTCAGTACTGAGGGAGCGCTGCACTGTCGGAGGGGCAGTACAGAGGGAGTGCCACACTGTCGGAGGGTCAGTACTGAGGGAGCGCTGCACTGTCGGAGGGGCAGTACTGAGGGAGCGCTGCATTGTCGGAGGGGCAGTACTGAGGGAGCGCTGCATTGTCGGAGTTGCTGTCTTTTGGATGAGACTGTAACTGCCCTCTCAGGTCGACGTTAAAGATCCCATCTCAGTATTTTGAAGAAGAGCAGGGCAGTTATCCCTGGGGCCAATATTTATCCCTTAATTAACATAACAGAAACAGATAATCTGCTCATTATCACGTTGCTGCCTCCCTCTCTTCCGTGGCCATGTTCGCACCCGGGTGGCCCTAGAGCTGGAGCACGCGGTGTCCGCCGGCGCGCTAGATCACTTTCGTGACCGGTGGGCGCCGCGGGGACTGGAGTGCTTAATTGGGCTGGAGAACCAAATTTTAATTTGATTATTAAGGTTTATTTGAAGTTTTATTGGTTTATTTACAGTTTTTAGTTGTCTAAATTATGTTTTCTCAAAAAGAGGATCACGTTGCTGTTTGCAAAATTGGCTGCCACGTTTTCCACATTACAACAGTGACTACACTTTTGAAAAGTACTTCATTGGCTGTGAAGCGCTGAGGGACATCCTGAGGTGGTCGAAGGTGCCTTTTTTTTAAATCACATTTCTGGTAGTGTGATCTTGCTTTGCTCAACCGGGCTGAGTGTTTTCTGTACTCCAACAGTGACTACACTTGAAAAATGCACCTCATTGGCTGTGACTGGCTCTGGGAGGTGCTGAGATGGGGAGAGGAGCTGGAGGAATGCGAGTTGGAGCTTTTGCTGGGAGTGGAGTTGGGTGAAAGTTGCTGTGAGTCACTCCGCCCTGCTGGGAGTGGCCATTCCCCGCCGGATGTCGAGCTGCAGGTTGGACTTTGTTTCCTGGTGCTCAGCAGGTTGTGTCCTTTGCGCGCAGCCCCTGCCGAGTGCGATCGCGGGACACCGAGGCCGCCCGAGCCGGGAGTAGCCCAGCGGAGCGGAGCGGAGCGGCGGCCGTTTCCCCGCCAGCAGCCCAGGTGTGGCCCGGGGAACAGCGAGCGGCCGGAGCTCTCCGCCAGTCCCCGCACTGCAGGTAGCGAGCCCAAAGTCGGCGCTTCACACACTTCAGGTGAACCGCCCAGGTGCGTAACTCGTCTGTGTCTGTGTGTACCTGTGTCCCTCAGTGTCACTAACTCAGGTGTGTGTATGTACCTGTGTCCCTCAGTGTTACTAACTCAGGTGTGTGTGTGTACCTGTGTCCCTCAGTATCACTAACTCAGGTGTGTGTGTGGGTACCTGTGTCCCTCAGTGTCACTAACTCAGGTGTGTGTGTACCTGTGTCCCTCAGTATCACTAACTCAGGTGTGTGTGTGTGTGTGTACCTGTGTCCCTCAGTGTCACTAACTCGGATGTGTGTGGGTACTTGTGTCCCTCAGTGTCACTAACTCAGGTGTGTGTGTACCTGTGTCCCTCAGTATCACTAACTCGGGTGTGTGTGGGTACTTGTGTCCCTCAGTGTCACTAACTTGTGTGTGTCTCTGTCCCTCAGTGTCACTAACTCAGGTGTGTGTGTACCTGTGTCCCTCAGTGTCACTAACTCAGGTGTGTGTGTGTGTGTACCTCTGTCCCTCAGTGTCACTAACTCAGGTGTGTGTACCTGTGTCCCTCAGTGTCACTAACTCAGGTGTGTGTGTACCTGTGTCCCTCAGTGTCACTAACTCAGGTGTGTGTGTGGGTACCTGTGTGCCTCAGTGTCACTAGCTCAGGTATGTGTGTACCTGTGTCCCTCAGTGTCACTAACTCAGGTGTGTGTGTGGGTACCTGTGTGCCTCAGTGTCACTAGCTCAGGTATGTGTGGAGCTACCTGTGTCCTTCAGTGTCATTCACTCAGGTGTGTGTGGGTACCTGTGTCCCTCAGTGTCACTAATTCAGGTGTGTGTCTACAGGTGCGCTGCAGCAGTGGATGTGACATGGCGCACCGTTCTCAAATTTCGTCCACGGGCGATGTAGACAATGATCCCAACCACGTCCCTCCTCACTACAAGGAGTATTACCGCATTGCCGTCGATGTCCTGGCTGAGGAGGGGATCGACTCCTATTACCGCTTCCTGGCCGAAGAGAAGGAGGTGGACTTCCTCTGCAGCACCGAGATTGAGCACATTAATATGCACCTGAAGAAACCCGCGATACCCTTGGATGATTTTGAATTTTTGGACGATGAGTATGATGAATCGGCCTCATCGGGCACTTACTGGCCGGTCCACACGGACATTGCTGCCCCAGCACTGGATCTGGGCTGGCCCAGCGTTCACATGTGCAGGGGACCCTCTGATGTCACCATCTTTGTTCACCCACCAGCCCCCGATACCCTGAGCATCAAGGAGGAAATCCGGAGACTCATCAGGTCAGCTACCCAGGTGAGGAGATTAACGTCCTGCTCAATGAGACCATGTAGCAGGGTAATGGGCTCGTTCACCTCTGATCATTCCATGCTGAGCCATTGGGAAAGGGCAGTGAACTTGTTCTAGTAAGCCTTCCCAGGCACACACTAGTATCACTGCCTCCTTCAACAATCACACACTCAGCCTTAGACTCATCTTTAACACTCGCTGTAGAATCGTACAGCGTGGAAGGAGGCCGTTCAGCCCATCGTACCTGTGCAAGAGCCCTTCAATTAGTCCCACTGCCCTGCTCTTTCACCATTGCCCTGCAAGTATTTATTCAATTCCCTTTTGAAAGTTGTTATTGAATCTGCTTCCACCGCCCTTTCAGGCAGCGCATTGCAGATCATAACTCGCTGCGTTTATAAAAATAAAAAAAATGATCATCTCCCCTCTGGTTCTTTTGCCAATTCCCTTCAACCTGTGTCCTCTGGTTAGCGACCCTCCTGCCACTGGAAACGCTTTCTCCTTATGAGAGTTCGAAATTCTCAGCTTTCTTTTCAAATCAATCCATGGACTCGCCCCCCTCCCCATCTCTCTCTCCTCCTCCAGCCCTACAACCCTCTGAAATCATAGAATAGTGCAGCACCGAAGGAGGCCATTTGGCCCATCGAGCCTGCGCCAGCTCTTTCGAAGAGCAATCGAGTCAGTCCCACTCCCTCCGCTCTTTCCTCATATCCCTGTGTTTTTTCTCGTTCAAGTATTTATCCAATTTCCTTTTGAAGGCTACTACTGGATCTGTATCCACCGCCCTATCAGGCAGTGCATTCCAAATCCTAACCACTCGCTGCGTAAAAAAGTTTTTCCTACTGTCGCCTCACGTTCTTTTGCCAGTCACCTTAAATCTGTGTCCTCTGGTTATCGACCCTTCAGCCAATGGGAACAGTTTCTCTTTATTTACTCTGTCTAAACCCTTCATGACTTTAAACACCTTTATCAAATCTCCTCTTAGCCTTCTCTGCTCCACGGAGAACAACCCCAGCTTCTCCAATCTATCCACTAACTGAAGCCCCTCATCCCTGGAACCATTCTAATACAGGAAACTTTTTTTTAAATCTGACACGGACGAGACCGACGTGGTGCCAGTTCATCAAAAATTCCAGATAACCGAGAGCTATAGTGAAAGATACGGAGCTGAGCGCTCCATATAAAGCAACAAACCCTGTTGCTTAGCAACAGGTTCAAAACAATGGCCACAAGTTGCAAGCGTCTCTGTAGCTTAGCAACAGCTGCAGCCACACCCTTGCACAGCAACAGATGGAGGAAGGCAAGTAATAAAAGTTACCTGAACCTACTCCTGAATTTTGCCGGTTAACCGAGACTTCCGGTTATTTAGGTGCCGGTAAATCGAAAGTTTCCTGTAAATCTCCTCTGCACCCTCTTCAAGGCCTTCATGTCCTTCCTAAAGTGCGGTGCCCAGAATTGGACACAATACTCCAGCTGGGGCCGAACTAGTGTTTTATAAAGGTTTAGCATAAATTCTTTGCTTTTGTACACTATGGGCCGTATATTCCAATCACTATGGGCCGTATATTCCGATCCCTACGGGTGTGTATGTGCTATAGGGACATCGGAAATGCCGGTTTCAGGCATGCCAAGCGCAAGAATGGCCTAGACAGATCGGACGCCTGCCCTGGAGAAGGGTTCTGCTTTCTGGAGAACCTCCACCCACTGAAAACCCTTAGAAATCTTAAGCCTCAGGCCTTACACCTGCTTTTACCAGCATAAGAGTTAGAAAAGTAAAAAAAAAATTTCCACTCATTTTATCATTTAAAAATACTTTAAAAAAAGGTAAGTTTATTTTTAGCCCCGTAAAAAACTTTAATTTTTTTCAGAAAATTTAATTTTTGTTTAAAATACTTAATTTATTGTAATTTCAAATCATTTAAAAATGTGATGTTACAAAATAAAATATTTAATGTTTTACAGTCATAGTCATAGAGTTATACAGCACAGAAAGAGGCCCTTCGGCCCATCGTGTCCGCACCGGCCATCAGGCCCCGTCTATTCTAAGCCCATTTTCCAGCATTTGGTCCGTAGCCTTGTATGCTATGGTGTTTCAAGTGCTCATCTAAATACTTCTTGAATGTTGTGAGGGTTCCTGCCTCTACCACCCTTTCAGGCAGTGAGTTCCAGATTCCAACCACCCTCTGGGTGAAAAAGTTTTTCTTCAAATCCCCTCTAAACCTCCTGCCCCTTACCTTGAATCTATGCCCCCTGGTTATTGACCCCTCTACTAAGGGGTAAAGTTCCTTTCTATCTTGTACCGCTCAATCGGGTCCCCCCCCTCAGCCTTCTCTGCTCTAAGGAAAACAACCCCAGCCTGTCCAGTCTCTCTTCATAGCTGAAGCGCTCCAGCCCAGGTACCATCCTGGTGAATCTCCTCTGCACCCTCTCCAATGCAATCACATCCTTCCTGTAGTGTGGTGACCAGAACTGCACACACTACTCCAGCTGTGGCCTAACTAGCGTTTTGTACAGCTCCATCATAACCTCCCTGCTCTTATATTCTATGTCTCGGCTAATGAAGGCAAGTATCCCATATGCCTTTTTAACCACCTTATCTACCTGTCCTGCTGCCTTCAGGGATCTATGTACAAGCTGTTCTTGTCAGTGTTCTCGCTCAGGCCAACATCCCCAGCATCGACGCTTTTACCACACTTAATCAGCTCCGATGGACGGGTCACATTGTCCGCATGCCCGATACGAGACTCCCAAAAGAAGTGCTATACTCGGAGCTCCGGCACGGCAAGAGAGCCCCAGGTGGGCAGAGGAAACGCTTCAAGGACACCCTCAAAGTGGAGGAGAAGCATCCGGGAAGGTGCCGAACACCTCGAGTCTCTTCGCCGGGAGCAAGCGGAAGCCAAGCGCAGGCAGCGCAAGGAGCGCACGTCAACCCAAGCACCCCACCCACCCGCCCGTTCAACCACCATCCTTTGTATCTGCCAAAAGGCTCTCCCTTTTTTTTCCTAATCCATTCTTGTATATCCCTTGACATCCAGGGTTCCCTGGGATTGTTGGTCCCACCCTTGACCTTTACAGGAACATGTTGGCATTGTACTCTCTCAATTTCCTTTCTGACAGACTCCCATTGCTCTGATGTGGATTTTCCTGCAAGTAGCTGATCCCAGTCCACTTTGGCCAGATCCTGCCTTATCATATTAAAATCGACCATCCCCCCCAATTTAGAACCTTTATTTCCGGTCCATCTTTGTCCTTTTCCATGACTACCTTAAATCTCACCGAATTATGGTCACTGTCACCAAAATGCTCTCCTACTGACACTTCCACCACTTGCCCGGCTACATTCCCTAGAATTAGGTCCAGTTCCGCCCCTCTCTTGTAGGACTTTCTACATGCTGGCACAAAAAGCTCTCTTGGATGCACTTTAAGAATTCCGCACCCTCTAAGCCTTTCACACTCTGACTATCCCCGTTAATGGGGAAGTTGAAATCCCCCACTATTATTACCCTATTATTTCTACACTTCTCTGAGATTTGCCTACATACCTGTTCCTCTATCTCCCCCTGACTGGGGGCCTATAGTACACTCCCAGCAAAGTGCTTGCCCCCTTTGTTTTTAAGTTCTACCCATATGGCCTCATTAGAGGAACCTGCTAAGATATCATCCCTTCTTGTTAAGTCTGTGTGTTATATTGAGAATTAATACACAGACCACAAGAGTAAAATTTAACAGGTCTTTACTAGTCGAAGGTCAGGGCGGAACTGCCCAATAAATCCTTACACAGCACTTGTATACCGGTGTGGTCACCACCGGTATTACAGTATACAGCAGCCAAGATAAAGTAGTGCAACCCTTAAAATAGTTCTCTTAAAGGTGGAACGTTACATACACTACAATCCTCCCTTTTTAGGTTAACAGTATATATTCCCATTAAACATAACATCTATACACAACTTCAAGTAAAAACAGTTCACAGATTCAGTCTCTCTGGAGGCTTCCTGACTCGGTCCGGATAACGCCTCGGTGGTGTAGTAGTTTTTGGTGGTGTAGTAGGTTCTTCTGGCAAGGTCGATTCGGCTTGAATGCCAGTGTCAGGTTCATCTGATTCCAGTATTACCGGATCGGAGGTAGATACTATGGGTATCTCTGCTTCAACATTAGGCGTATAGAGTTGTGGAGTAGGTTGGCCCTTTTCGGATGACTCTATGATCTGGTCAACATGGCGCCTTATTATGCTTTCACCAATGTCCACGGTATACATCAGCGGTCCTAGTCGTTTGCAAATAGTTCCAGGCTGCCATTTCTCGGTACGGTAGTCCCGGGCCAAAACTGGTTGACCTATCTGGAAGGTTCTAGTTGGCCTTTCATTCATGCCTTGAAATTGCCGGTTCTCTACGTCCCTTCTGATGTTTGGCTTGATCAAATCCAGCCGGCATCTTAGCCTTCTATTGAAAAACATCATGGCGGGAGTTTGGTTTGTGACCGCATGTGTTGCATTCCTGTACGCCAACAAGAAGTTATCTACCTTATGTTGTAGATTTATGTCTTCATTACCCATGGCCTTTATGGCCTTCTTGAAGGTCTGGACAAACCTTTCAGCTAATCCATTGGTGGCGGGATGGTATGGGGCGGACGTGTAGTGCTTAACCCCATTGTTTTTTAAGAACTTCCTGAATTCTTCGGACACAAATTGCAGTCCATTATCAGAACAGATCTGTTGCGGCAGCCCATTCCTGGCAAATATGGTCCTTAATACTGTGATGGTTTTTTCCGTGGTGGTGGAGGACATCTTTATTACCTCCGACCACTTGGAGTGTGCATCCACCGCGATTAAAAACATTGAGTCCATAAATGGACCAGCAAAGTCGATATGTACCCTTTGCCATGGAGATGAGTGCCACTCCCATGGATGCAGAGGAGCTTGTGGTGGGGCGTTTTGGACCTTCTGGCATCCTAGACAGCTCTTGGTCATTTCTTCGATGTCTCCATCGATACCTGGCCACCACACAAACGCTCTGGCTAGGTTCTTCATTTTCACTCCACCCAGATGCCCCTCGTGAAGCTCCTTTAGCACTTTATGCTGGAGTTTGGGTGGAATCACCACTCTGGATCCACACATCAAAGTTCCTCGGCGCACTGACAGCTGTTCTCTTCTTTGCGAAAATGCTGGCAACATTGGTTCGCCATGTGCTGGCCATCCCTTCACCGTTAAATCGTAGACTCGTGAGAGAGTCGGGTCATTTCTTGTTTCCTTTTCGATCGTAGAATTTGTTACTGGTAGACATTCCACTATGGTTGAGTGGAACATCTCCACTGTAGGCGCCTCTTCTACCGTTGGCAACGGTAGGCGCGATAAACCGTCAGCATTCCCATGCTGTTTTGATCCTTTGTATTCAATGTCATATTGGTGTGCCCCTAGGAAAAGGGACCACCTCTGTAGCCTTTGCGCTGTCATAATGGAAACGCCCTTTTTAGGGTTGAATATGGATACCAACGGCTGGTGGTCTGTCAGCAGTGTAAACTTCTTGCCCTGCAGGTAATGATTGAATTTCTTTACTCCCCACACAAGGCTGAGAGCCTCCCTATCTATGAGCATAGTTGCGCTCAGCGGAGGTCAATGATCTGGATGCAAATGCGACTGGCCTTTCCGAGCCATTTGGCAACTTGTGTGAGAGTACTGCTCCAATACCATAAGGGGAAGCATCACAAGCTAGACGAATAGGTAGCGTTGGGTTGAAGTGAGCCAACACTTCCTCTGAGGTGATCAATGCCTTGCTTTTGCGAAAGGCCTTCTTACAGTCCTCGCTCCACTTTCATGGTACTTCTTTCCGCAACAGAGCATTCAGCGGGTGCAGCACCGTGGATAGATTTGGCAGAAACTTATGGTAATAGTTAATCAACCCTAGGAACGACCTCAACTGGGATACATTTTCCAGAGCGGGGGCCTTCACAACAGCTTCGATCTTGTCAGGTGACTTGTGCAGCCCCTCCTGGTCAATGACATGACCACAGTGCGAGATCCGTTTCTGAAAGAACTCACATTTCTGGCGATTAACTCGAAGGCCATATTCCTTCAACCTGGTGAGCACCAGTTTCAAATTTGCGAGGTGTTCCTCCTCGTCCTCTCCTGTAATCAGGATATCGTCCAAGTAACAGAGTGCTTGGAATTCCCTGTAAGACCTGCTCCATGGCCCTCTGCCAAATTGCTGGAGCCGAAGCCACTCCAAAAACCAGTCTATTATATCGATACAAGCCTCTGTGCGTGTTGATTGTGAGATACTGGCGCGACTCTTCCTCAACTTCCATCTGTAAGTACGCTTGCGCCAGGTCTATCTTGGTGAAGTGTTTCCCGCCAGACAATGAAGCAAAGATATCCTCAATCCGCGGAAGCGGATATTGCACCGTGTGAAGCACCGGATTAACTGTGATCTTGAAGTCTCCACAGATGCAGACCTGCCCCGGTTCCCCTGGCTTGTTACTCGATGAATGCTTCATGACTGGAACAATGGGCGTGGCCCACTCACTCCAGTCCACCTTAGACAGTACCCCTGAACGTTCAAGCCCTTCCAGTTCAGCCTCCACAGCAGGTCGTATCGCATAAGGTACCGGTCTGGCTTTGAAAAATTTGGGGTTTGCATGTTCTGCAATCTTGATTTTTGCCTTAATTCCTCTGTGTTCCCAGTCCCTGTTGGAATACCTCTTTAGCCTCATCCAATATTCTGGACAATCGTTCAGGTTTGACATCTTTCTTTCCGGGATCTACCGTTATTGCGTTTAGGGAGTGCCAGTCCATATTTATTTTCCTGATCCACTCCCGTCCCAGAAGTGGTGGACCTCCCTCAGGTAGTACATATAAGTCCATTCCTTGGTGTTCTTTGCCCTTGTGTATCACCTTGACTTTTATCTTTCCGATGGGGTATACTTTTTGCCCCGTGTATGTCTGCAATACTATTTTCGTATCCCGTAGGGGAATATGTTTGAATAACTTTTTGTAATCTTGCTTATTCATGACCGTCAACGCCGATCCGGTGTCCAATTCCATCTTCACTTGGACTTCTGCCATCTGCAGTGTGACCCAGATAGTTTGTCGGTCAGTTTCCTTACTCACATTGTGAATTCTCAGACTACCCAGTTCCTTGCTGTTGGAGTCTGAATCCAAATTCTGTTCATCCGAACTCTTCACAGCCACCTTATGTACCTTTCTGTACTTTTTCTGCGGTGACTTTTTGTTGCTGGTCTTCTTTCCTGACCGGCATACTTTAGCTATGTGACCAAGCTTGCCACATTTTCTACATTCCTGGTTTTTAAACCAGCATTGGTTCTGATCGTGTGTTGTCTTCCCACAACGATAACATTTCGTTGTACCCGAAGCCATTTGATCTACGCTGAGTACCGCTGCATTTCCGCAGTGCCTCTCGCTGCGGCTTCGTGCGATGCTGCAATAGTGACAGCCTTATCAAGTGTAAGATCATTCTCTTCGAGCAGTCGCTTTTGTGTTCCTTCCTTCGACAACCCACACACGAACTTGTCTCTCAGTGCCTCTGTCAGATTTTCCCCAAACTGACAGTATTTCGCTAGCCTACGCAGTTCAACCAAGTACTCCGCGTTGCTTTCCTCTTTCAGTTGCGTTCTCGCATGAAATTTAAATCGTTCCGCTAACATCAGCGGTGTGGGGTTCAAATGATCCTTCAGGACAGCAACAATATTAGCGAAAGTCTGATCCGCCGGTTTAGCTGGTGATAGAAGATTCTTCAATAGCCCGTATGTCTTCGCACCCATTGAGTTTAGTAAGGTTAGTGCTTTATCATCATTTGATATTTTATTTGCCTTACAATATATCTCTATGCGTTCTACATACGTGGCCCAATCTTCTACCTCGGGATCGAAATCGTTGATGTTACCACGCTTAGGCATCTTCGCAATCTTTTTGAGAGACAACAACGAAATTTTTCTTTAACTTTTTTTTTTTCAAAAATGGCGGTTTCCCGCGCTTGTCTTCTTCCCCGCCTCCGAAAATGGCGGTTTCCCGCGCTTGTCTTCTTCCCCGCCTCCGAAAATGGCGGTCTCGCTCGCCCTCGCCCTCGCTCGCTCGCCCTCGCTCGCTCGGCCTCTGTCTCTCCCGCTGGCTGTAACGGCGATTGCCGTATTGCTGCGTTCGCCCTCCCCAGCGGCTTTCAATTGCGCCTCCCAGCCCCTCTTGCAGTCCGGTCCTTTTACCCCCCCCCCCCCTGGCTGCGGCTGAGTTCTCCGCGGTTTTTTTTTTTATTTTCTCCCGCGCAAGCGGTTCTCGGTCGCTGCGCCTCGCGGCCTCGGTAGCTGCCCGGCTTTTTTTTTTTTTTTTTTTTTCCGGTCGCGGTCGAGCTTGCTCTCGACGCTGCTGCGTCTCCCAGCCCGCTTGCAGCCCGGTCTCTCTCACCGGCTGCGTTTGCCTGCACCGCGGCTTCCGTGCCTTACGCTGCCCAGTCTCAGCGCCTCTGGCCCCGACTTCTGTCCGGCTCTTTTCCCCCGGCCGTGGTCGAGTTCTCCGCCCTTATATCCTCCGTTTTTCCCTCCCCTACTTCACAGTCAATGTGACCGACTCGGTGTTCGTCGCTGATCGGCTTACCCACCACCGTGATAGAAGGGATGATCCTGCCTGTTGCTGATGGAAGGCTTCGTGTTAGAATTCTTCCGTTGCTCTGCAGACCCGAGTCTTCTCTCAGCAGAATGACGAGGGCGGATGCCTCCTCTCGACGTCCGTTAAACTGCCTTGGATAGTCTCTGCCGCAGGGTAAGATCGTCTTCGTCGCCACTGTTAAGTCTGTGTGTTATATTGAGAATTAATACACAAATTTTACTCTTGTGGCCTAACAGGTCTTTACTAGTCGAAGGTCAGGGCGGAACTGCCCAATAAATCCTTACACAGCACTTATATACCAGTGTGGTCACCACCGGTATTACAGTATACAGCAGCCAAGATAAAGTAGTGCAACCCTTAAAATAGTTCTCTTAAAGGTGGAACGTTACATACACTACACTTCTTACAGCAGTAATTGACTCCTTGATTAATATTGCGACACCCCCTCTTTAACACCCCCCTCTGTCTCGCCTGAAGATTCTATATCCTGGAATATTGAGCTGTCAGGCCTGCCCCTCCCTCAACCATGTCCCTGTGATAGCAACAATATCATACACCCATGTGTTCATCAACACCTTCCATTCATCTGCCTTACTCGCAAGACTCCTTGCATTAAAATAATTGCCATCCAGCCTTGCCTTACTCCCTTGTACCGTTACATATTTGCTCTGCCTTCCAGATTGACTTGTTTTTTCCTCTATATTTGGCTGTGCATCACCCCCTACTATAGCTCCACTCCGTATTCCACCCCCCTGCCAATTTAGTTTAACCCCCCCCACCCAACAGTACTAGCAAACCTCCCCGCAAGGATGTTGGTCCTGTTCAGGTGCAACCTGTCCAACTTGTACAGGTTCCACCTTCCCCAGAAGCAGACCCACTGATCCAGGAAACTAAAGCCCTCCCTCCTGCACCAACTCTTTAGCCACGCATTCATCTGCTCTATCCTCCTATTCCTATACTCACTAGCACGTGGCACCGGAAGTAATCCAGAGATTACAACCTTTTGAGGTCCTGCTTTTTAATCTGCTACCTAGTTCCCTAAATTCTTGTTGCAGGACCTCATCCCTCTTTCTACCTATGTTGTTGGTACCAATGTGAACCACGACCTCTGACTGGTTGCCCTCCCCCTTCAGAATGCCCTGCAGCCGTTCAGTGACATCCTTGACCCTGGCACCAGGGAGGCAACATACCATCCTGGATTCATGTCTGCGGCCACAGAAATGTCTATCTGTTCCCCTTACGATAGAATCCCCCATCACTATTGCTCTCCCACTCTTTTTCCTCCCCTCCTGTGCAGCTGAGCCACTCGTAGTGCCACGGACTTGGCCCTTGCTGCATTCCCCTGAGAAACCATCTCCCCCAGCAGTATCCAAAACGGAAAATCTGTTGGAGAGGGAGATGGACCCAGGGGACTGCTGCACTACCTTCCTAGTTCTTTTACTCTGTCTGGCGGTCGCCCATTTCCTGTCTGCCTGTGCACCCTTTACCTGCGGTGTGACCACCTCGTTAAACGTGCTATCCACGAAGATCTCAGCTTCGCGGATGCTCCACAGTGACTCCAGCCGCAGCTCCAGCTCCGAAACGCGGATTTCGAGTAGCTGAAGCTGGAGACATTTCCTGCACATGTGTTCGGCCTGGACACCTAAAGTGTCCCTGACTTCCCACATAGCACAGGAGGAGCACTCCACGTTGCCGAGCTGCCCTGCCATATCCTACCCTTAATTTACTCCCTTTTAAATTAAAGAATTTTAAATACACGAGGGACCTTACTTCCCTTTTAAACACTACTTACTCTAAACTAGAGACCTTACTTTTACCTTAATGACTGGACTGTAGAAATACTCACCAGGTCCTACTTGCCAATCGGCTCCTTCCCTAGCTGTGACGTCACTTTAGCGGTTTCACAGTTGTTGTTGTTTGACTTCTCCTGCTCTCTGACTCCTTCCTTGGTGTAAAGTAAGAACCAATTCCTACAGGGTGAAAAGTTAGGAAAAACAAAAGCGAAGCAAGGGAGCTCCTCCTTCCACTCCTCACCTAACTCCGACACACCCAGCTCACAGCACTCTGTTTAAACCGCACTCAGTCTCTGCGCTCAGTCTCCACCCAGGGCCGCTCTCGCCGCCGCCGGTGAGTCTGTATTTTGGGGTGATCTCCATTCATATATTGGACAGATCTATCTGTCGAGTGTGTGAAGGGAGATTCCCTTCTTTGATTGGCTCCCCATGGCCCACGTGATCCCAGGGACGCTTGCGAACCGCCTGCGCCCCTGGGATACCTGGGCCCTGCGCACTTGGAGTTGGAGAGGCCCAGGATCGGAAGTATCCGGACCTCGGGTAAGTCCGTAGATTTTTTCCAGATCAGAGTCCTCCGCGCGCGGGAAGCCTCCGATCGGGAAAATACGGGCCAAAGCCTCTATTTATAAAGTGCAGGATCCTGTATGTTTTATTAACTGCTTTGTTAACCTGTCCTGTCACCTTCAAAGATTTGTGCAGAAACACCTCCAGCTCTCTGTTCTTGCACCTCCTGTAAAATGGTACCATTTAGCTTGTATCGTCTCTCCTCATTCAACACGATTTGCCCTTAACAAATCCGTGCTGGCTTTCCTTTATTAATCCACACTTATCGAAGCGACTGTTAATTTTGTCCCTGATTACTGTTTCTAAAAGTTTCCCCATTACAGAGGTCAAACTGAATGGCCTGTAGTTGCTGGGTTTATCTTTACACACTTTTTTAAACAAGGGAATAAAATTTGCAGTTCTCCAGTCCTCTGGCACCGCCCCCGTATCTAAGGAGGATTGGAAGATTATGGCCAGTACCGCCGCGATTTCTTCCCTAAATTCCTGCTGCATCCTAGGATGCATCCCGTCCGCTCCTGGTGATTTATCTACTTTAAATACAGCCAGCCTTTCTAATACCTCCTTTTTTATCAATTTTTATCCTATCCAGTATCTCCACTGCCTCCTCCTTTACTATGTCTATGGCAGCATCCTCTTCCTTGGTGAAGACAGATGCAAAGTACTCATTTAGTACCTCGGCCATACCCTCTGCCTCCATGAATAGGTCTCCTTTTTGGTCCCTAATCGGCCCCACCCCTCCTCTTACTACCCTTTTACTATTTATATGCCTACAGAAGACTTTTGGATTCCCTTTTATTTTAGCTGCCAATCTATTCTCGTACTCTCTCTTTGCCCAACTCATTTCCTTTTTCAGTTCTCCTCTACTTTTTATATTCAGCCTGATTCTCCCTTGTATTATCGAGCTGACATCTGTCATACGCCCCCTTTTTCTCCTTCATTTTACTCTCTAACTCCTTCGTCCTCCAGGGAGCTCTGTCTTTGGTTTCCCTCGCTTTTCCCCCTCGTGGAAATGTACCTCGACTGTACCCGAACCATCTCTTTAAAGGCTGCCCATTGCTCCATTACATTTTTGCCTGTCAGTCTTTGACTCCAATTTACCCGGGCCAGATCCTCCTCATTTCGCTGAAATTAGCCCTCCTCCAGTTAAATATTTTTATTCTAGATAGCTCCTTGTCCTTCTCCATAACTAATCTAACCTTACAATAATATGATCACTATTCCCGAGATGCTCTCCAACTGTGACATGCTCCACTTGACTCACTTCATTCCCCAGGACTAGATCAACAACAACAACTTGTATTTATATAGCACCTGTGATGTAGTAAAACGTCCCAAGGCGCTTCACAGGAGCGTTAAAAGACAAACATTTTGACACCGAACCACATGAGGAGAAATTAGGGCAGGTGACCAAAAGCTTGGTCACAGAGGTAGGTTTTAAGGAGAGGTGGAGAGGTTTAGGGAGGGAATTCCAGAGCTTAGGGCCTAGGCAGCTGAAGGCACGGCCGCCAATGGTGGAGCGATTATAATCAGGGATGCTCAAAAGTGCAGAATTAGAGGAGCTCTGATATCTCGGGGTGGGGTGTGGGACTGGAGGAGATTACAGAGATAGATCCAGCATTCAACAGATCATCCTCCACCATTTCCGCCACCTCCAACGTGATCCCACTACCAACCGCATCTTCCCCTCCCCTCCCCTTTCAGCATTCCGTAGGGACTGCTCCCTCCGAGACACCCTAGTCCACTCCTCTATCCCCCCCCAGCACCCCTTCCCCTTCGCCCGGCACCTTCCTGTGCAAGTGCAAGAGATGCAACACATGCCCTTATACCTCCGCCCTTCCCACTGTCCAGGGCCCTAAACACCCCTTCCAGGTGAAACAGCGATTTACTTGTACTTCTTGCAAGCTAGTATACTGTATTCGCTGCTCACGATGCGGTCTCCTCTACGTTGGGGAGACCAAACGCAGATTGGGTGACCGCTTTGCGGAACACCTCCGTTCAGTCCGTAAGGGGGACCCCGAGCTTCCGGTCGCCTCTCATTTCAATTCACCGTTCCATTCCCACTCAGACCTCACCGTCTGCGGCCTCTTGCATTGTTCCATGGAAGCTCATCTTCCGTAGGCACTTTACAGCCTTCCGGACTCAATATCGAGTTCAACAATTTCGGATCATAACCTCGGCCCCTATTACATTTTTATCCACACTTTTGGTTTGTGCCTTTTCCTTTCTCTCTCCCACATGGCAGCTGTCTCTCACTCTGCCAGCGCATTTCACTCTTCATCTTTACCTGTCCTATTACCATCTTGTCTCACCTTGAATATCTCTTAATGTCTCTTCTTCCATCCCCTCCCCCATTTCCCAGCCCCCAAACTGCCTTTTGTTTCATTTCCTGCCTTTTTTTCTCAGTCCTGACGAAGGGTTTCGACCCGAAACGTTGACTCCGTTTCTCTCTGCACGGATGTTGCCTGGCCTGCTGAGTTTTTCCAGCGTCTTCTGTTATTTTAGATCCAGCAACGCCCCCTTCCTCTTTGGGCAGGAAACATACTGATCAAGATAATTCTCCTGAACACACTTCATAAATTCCTCCCCTTCTCTGCCCATAAATTCCTCCCCTTCTCTGCCCATAAATTCCTCCCCTTCTCTGCCCTTAACACAATCACTGCCCCATTCAATATTGGGGTAGTTAGTCTCCCATTATCACTACTCGATAGTTCTTGTACCTCTCAGTAATTTCTTTGCAATCTGCCCCTCTATCACCTTCCCACTGTTTGAGGGCCTATAAAATACACCAGGTAGTTTAATAGCTCCTCTATTGTTTCTCAACTCCAACCAAATCGATTCTGTCTTTGATCCCTCAAGGACATTCTCTCTCTCTGGCAATATTTTCCTTAATCAAAACTGCTACACCTCTTATTTTTCCTTCCCTGTCTTTCCTGAATACCTTGAACCCAGCAATATTAAGCATCCAATCTTCCCCTTTTTTGAGCCAGGTCTCCGTTATCGCCACTACATCACATTCCCACGTAGCTATTTACATCTGCAGCTCACCAGACTTATTCACCGCAGATCTCTGCACTCTTCCAAACCTGACCTCTTGCACATCCCCAGTTTTAATCACTCCACCATTGGCGGCCGTGCCTTCAGCTGCCTAAGCTTAAGCTCTGGAATTCCCTCCCTAAACCTCTCCACCCCTTGCTTCTCCATTTAAGATGCTCCTTAAAACCGACCTGTTTGACCAAGCTTTTGGTCATTTGTCCCAATATTTCCCTGTGCGGCTCACTGTCAAATTTTGTTTGAACATAAGAAATAGGAGCAGGAGTCGGCCATTCGGCCCTTCGAGCCTGCTCCGCCATTCAATGAGATCATGGCTGATCTTCTGTCTCAACTCCATTCACCGGCCCTATCGCCATATCCCTTGATTGATTCCCTTAGTAGTCAAAAATCTATCGATCCCTGTCTTGAATATACTCAATGACTGAGCCTCCACAGCCCTCTGGGGCAGAGAATTCCAAAGATTCACCACCCTCTGAGTGAAGAAATTTCTCCTCATCTCAGTCCTAAATGGCCGACCCTTTATTCTGAGACTGTGACCCCCTGGTTCGAGACTCTCCAGCCAGGGGAAACATCCTCCCTGCATCCACCCTGTCCAGCCCTGTAAGAATTTTATATGTTTCAATGAGATCACCTCATTCTTCTAAACTCTAGAGAATATAGACCTAGTCTACTCAATCTCTCCTCATGGGACAATCCCCCCATCCCAGGAACCAGTCTGGTGAACCTTCGTTGCACTCCCTCTATGGCAAGTATATCCTTCCTTAGGTAAGGAGACCAAAACTGTCCACAATACTCCAGGTGTGGTCTCACCAGGGCCCTATATAATAGGAGTACGACAACTTTACTCTAATACTCCAATCCTTTAGTAATAAAGCCCAACATACCATTTGCTTGCTGTACCTGCATGTTAACTTTGTGATTTGTGTACAAGAACACCCAGGTCCCTCTGAACACCAACATTTCCCCAATCTCTCAGCATTTAAAAAATATTCTGCTTTTCTATTTTTTTCTACCAAAGAGGATATCTTCACATTTCGCCACGTTATATTCCGTCTGCCATATTCTTTACCACTCACTTAACCTGCCTGTATCCCTTTGCATCCTCTTCACATCTTACTTTCCCACCTAGCTTTGTGTCATCAACAAACTTTTGCTAATACACCTGTGAAGCGCCTTGGAATGTTTTATTACCTTAAAGGCGGCAAATAAATGAAAGTTGTTACATAGGAGTAGGCCATTCGGCCCCTCGAGCTTATTCCGCCATTTTAATCAGATCATGGCTGATCATCCAAATTCAGTACCCGGCCACTGCCTTCTCCCCATATCCCTTGATCCCTTTAGCCGTAAGAAATATATCCAACTCCTTCTTGAATGTATTTAATGAATTGGCCTCAACTGCCTTCTGTGGTAGAGAATTCCACAGGTTCACCACTCTCTGGGTGAAGAAATTCCTCCTCATCTCTGTCCTAAATGGCTTACCCCTTATCCTTAGACTGTGACCCCCTGGTTCTGGACTCCCCCGCCATCGGGAACATCCTTCCTGCATCTAGTCTGTCTAGTCCTGTTAGAATTTTATAAGTTTCAATGAGATCCCCTCATTCTTCTAAATTCTAGCGAATATAAGCCTAATCGACCCAATCTCTCCTCATACGTCATTCCTGCCATCCCAGGTATCAGCCTGGTGAATCTTCGCTGCACTCCCTCCATGGCAAGAACATCCTTCCTCAGATAAGGTGACCAAAACTGCACACAATACTCAAGGTGTGGTCTCACCAAGGCCCTGTATAACTGCAGCAAGACATCCTTGCTCCTGTACTCGAATCCTCTTGCTAAGAAGGCCAACATACCATTTGCCGCCTTAACCGCCTGCTGCACCTGCCTGCTTGCCTTCAGCGACTGGTGCACAAGGACACCCAGGTCTCGTTGCACTTCCCCTTTTCCCAATCTATTGCCGTTCAGATAATCTTCCTTCCTGTTTTTGCCACCAAAGTGGATAACCTCGCATTTATCCACATTATACTGTATCTGCCAGGTAATCTGCCCAGCCACCCAACCTGTCCAAATCATACTGGAGTTTCTCTGCATCCTCCTCACAGCACACACGCCCACCCAGCTTTGTGTCATCTGCAAACGTGGAGATATTACATCTAGTTCCCTCGTCTAGATCATTAATATACATTGTGAATAGCTGGGGTCCTAGCACCGATCCCTGCGGTACCCCACTAGTCATCGCCTGCCACTCGGAAAAAGACCCGTTTATTCCAACTCTTTTCTTCCTGTCTGCCAACCGGTTCTCTATCCAAGTCAGTACCTTACCCCCAATCCCATGTGCTTTAACTTTGCACGCTAATCTCTTATGTGGGAGCTTATCGAAAGCTTTCTGAAAGTCCAAATACACCACATCCACTGGTTCTCCCTTATCTATTCTACCAGTTACAACCTCAAAAAATTCCAGTAGATTAGTCAAGCATGATTTACCCTTTGTAAATCCATGTTGACTTTGTCCGATCCTGTCGCTGTTTTCCAAGTGCTCTGCTATCACATCTTTTATAATGGACTCTAGCATTTTCCCCACTACCGAGGTCAGGCTTACCGGTCTGTAATTCTCCATTTTCTCTCTACCACCTTTTTAAATAGTGGGGTAACATTAGCTACCCTCCAATCCATGGGAACCGTACCAGAGTCTATTGAATTTTGGAAGATGACCAGCAATGCATCTACTATTTCTAGGGCCACTTCCTTAAGTACCCTGGGATGTAGACCATCAGGCCCTGGGGATTTATCGGCCTTCAATCACGTCAATTTCCCTAACACCATTTCCCTACAAATACTGATTTCATTCAGTTCCTCCCTCTCATTAGACCCTATGTTCCCCGACATCTCTGGGAGGTTATTTGTGTCCTCCTTTGTGAAGACAGAACCAAAGTATGTATTTAATTGGTCTGCCATTTCTTTGTTCCCCATTATAAATTCCCCTGATTCTGACTGCAAGGGACCTATGCTTGACTTCAATCTTTTTCTCTTCACATATCTATAGAAGCTTTTACAGTCAGTTTTTGTTCCCTGCAAGCTTACTCTCATATTCTATTTTCCCTCTCTTAATTAATCCCTTTGTCCTCCTTTGCTGAATCCTAAACTGCTCCCAATCCTCAAGTTTACTGCTTTTTCTGGCCAATTTATATGTCCTCTCCTTGGATCTTATTCTATCCCTAATTTCTCTCATTAGCCACGGTTGAGCCACCTTTTTTGTTTTATTTTTATGCCAGACAGAGATGAACAAATTCTGTAGTTCATCCATGTGATCTTTAAATGTTTGCCATTGCCTCTCCACCGTCAACCCTTTACGTAACGTTCTGCAATCCATCCTAGCCAACTCGCGCCTCATACAATCGTAGTTTCCTTTATTTAAATTCAGGACCCTAGTCTCTGAGTCAACTACTTCACTCTCCATCTTAATGAAGAATTAGATCATATTATGATCACTCTGACCCAAGGGGCCTCGCACAGCAAGATTGCCAATTATTCCTTTCTCATTACATAATACCCAGTCTAAGATGGCCTGATCTCTAGTTGGTTCCTTAACATATTGGTCCAGGAAACCATCTCGTATACATTCTAGGAATTCCTCCTCCACAGTATTGTTACTAATTTGGTTAGCCCAATCTATATGTAGATTAAAGTCACCCATGATAACTGCTGTGCCCTTATTGCACACGTCTCTAATTTCCCGTTTAATGCCATCTCCAACCTCAACATTACTGTTTGGGGGTCTGTATATAACTCCCACTAACTTTTTCTGCCCCTTGGTATTTCTCAGCTTTACCCATACAGATTCCACATCATCAGAGCTATTGTGTTAATCACCTCTTTAACCAGCAATGCTACCCCACCTCCTTTTCCTTTTTGCCTGTCTTTCCTGAATATTGAATACCCCTGGATGTTGAGTTCCCAGCCTTGGTCACCCTGGAGCCATGTTTCCTTAATCCCAATTATATCATATCCGTTTACATCTATTTGCGCAGTTAATTCATCCACCTTATTACGAATGCTCCTTGCATTAAGACACACAGCCTTCAGGCTTGTTTTTTTAACACTTTGTCCTTTTAGAATTATTATTTACTGTGGCTGTTTGATTTACAACCTTGATTTCTCTGCCTTTTACTTTTGCTTTTCTCCTTCCTGTCTTTTGCTTCTATTCTTGCTTCCCTTTCCTCTGTCTCCCGGCACAGGTTCCCAACCCTCTGCCATTTTAGTTGAAATACTCCCCAACAGCACTAGCAAACAATTCCCCCATGAACATCGGTTCTGGCCCCGCCCAGGTGCAAACCGTCCAGTTTGTACTGGTCCCACCTCCCCCAGAACTGGCTTCAATGTCCCAAGAATTTGAATCCCTCCCCCTTGCACATAGAAACATAGCAGATAGGAGCAGGAGTCGGCCATTTGGCCCCTCGAGCCTGCTCCGCCATTTAATGAGATCATGGCTGATCATCCACGCTCAGTACCCTGCCCCTGCTTTCTCCCCATATCCCTTGATCCCTTTAGCCTTAAGAAATACATCCAACTCCTTCTTGAATATATTTAATGAATTGGCCTCTACTGTCTTCTGTGGTAGAGAATTCCACAGGTTCACCACTCTCTGGGTGATAAAATTCCTCCTCATCTCTGTCCTAAATGGCTTACCCCTTATCCTTAGACTGTGACCCCTGGTTCTGGAATCCCCCGCCATTGGGAACATCCTTCCTGCATCTAGTCTGTCCAGTCCTGTTAGAATTTTATAAGTTTCAATGAGATCCCCCCTCATTGTTCTAAACTCCAGCGAATATAAGCCCAATCGACCCAGTCTCTCCTCATATGACATTCCTGCCATCCCAGGTATCAGCCTGGTGAATCTTCGCTGCCCTGCCTCCATGGCAAGAACGTCCTTCCTCAGGTAAGGCGACCAAAACTGCACACAATACTCAAGGTGTGGTCTCACCAAGGCCCTGTACAACTGCAGCAAGACATCCTTGCTCCTGTACTCTAATCCTCTCGCTATGAAGGCCAACATACCATTTGCTTTGCCGTCTTAACCGCCTGCTGCACCTGCATGCTTACCTTCAGGGACTGGTGCACAAGGACACCCAGGTCTCGTTGCACTTCCCCTTTTCCCAATCTATTGCCGTTCAGATAATAAGCTGTCTTCCTGTTTTTGCCACCAAAGTGGATAACCTCACATTTATCCACATTGGGCAGATGCAGTATAATCACCCAACCTGTCCAAATCATACTGGAGTTTCTCTGCATCCTCCTCACAGCACACACGCCCACCCAGTTTTGTGTTGTCTGCAAACTTGGAGATATTACATCTAGTTCCCTCGTCTAGATCGTTAATATATATTGTGAACCATTCCTCTAACCACGTATTCATCTGAAATATCCTTCTATTTCTACTCTGACTAGCATGTGGCACTGGTAGCAATCCTGAGATTACTACCTTTTTGAAGTCCTATTTTTTAATTTACCTCCTAACTCCCCATATTCAGCTTTTAAGACCTCATTCCATTTTTTACCTATATCGTTGGTACCTATATGCACCACGACAACTGGCTGTTCACCCTCCCCCTCCAGAATGCCCTGCAGCCGCTCCGAGACATCCTTGACCCTTGCACCAGGGAGGCAACATACCATCCTGGAGTCTCGTTTGCGGCCGCAGAAACGCCTATCTCTTCCCCTTGCAATAGAATCCCCTATCACTATAGCTCTCCCGCTCTTTTTCCTCCCGTCCTATGCAGCAGAACCACCCATGGTGCCAGGAAGTTGGCTGTTGCTGCCTTCCCCTGATAAGCCATCCCCCCCATCAGTATCCAAAGCGGTATATCTCTGAGAGGGGGATGGTCACAGGGGACCCCTGCACTACCTGCCTGCGCCTACTACTCTGCCTGGTGGTCACCCATTCCCTGCCTGCCTGTGCAGCTTTTACCTGTGGTGTGACCAACTCCCTAAACGTGCTATCCACGACGTCCCCAGCATCGCGAATGCTCCAGTATGTATCCATTCGCAGCTCCAGCGCCGCAATGTGGTCTGCCAGTGGCTGCAGCTGGATACACTTCCCGCACACATGGTCGTCGGCGACACAGGAAGTGTCCCTGGTTTCCCATATAGTGCAGGAGGAGCATGCCACGGGGCCGAGCTGTGCTGCCATGACTTACCCTTTAATTAATTTAAATTAAACCAATACCACTAATTACACTACAATTAAATGATTACTAGCACTCCCCGCTACACAACAGAGACCTTAGAAACTATAAACCGCAAAATTAAGACCTTCTAAACCTTATACACTATTAACCTTAACTGTCAAACTATAGAGTAGTATAAATACTCACCTGGCTGTACTCACCCAATCAGCTGCTTCCTCTTGCCCGCGTCACTTTTTGAATCGTTATGTGGCTCTGGAATGCCGCCGCCGGTCTGTAAGATTGGTAAGCCTCAAAGAAACCCGCGAAACTGAGTATTAATACTGACCGGCTGCTCCCGACACTGGGCCTCCTCTAGCACAACCCTTCATGATTTTGAACAACTCTATTAAATCTCCCCTTAACCTTCTCTGTTCTAAGGAGAACAAGACCAGCTTCTCCAGTCTATGCACATAACTGAAGTCCCTCATCCCTGGTACCATTCCAGTAAATCTCCTCCGCACCCTCTGCAAGGCCTCGACATCCTTCCTGAAGTGTGGTGCCCAGAATTGGAAACCGTACTCCAGCCAGGATCTAACCTGTGGATTTAAAGGTTTACCGTAACTTCCTGGCTTTTGTACTCTGTGCCTCTGTTTATAAAGCCAAGGATCCCAGATGCTTTTGTAACTGCCTTCTCAACTTGTCCTGCCACCTTCAAAGATTTGTGCACATACCCTCTCTGTTCCTGCACCTCCTTTAGGATTGCACCATTTAGATGATATTGCCTCTCCTCATTCTCCCTTCCAAAATGTATCGCTTCGCACTTTGCATCTGCCATGTGTCTGCCCATTTCACCAATCTCTCTATGTCCTCCTGAAGTCTGTTACTTTGCTCCTCGCTGTTTACTACATTTCCGAGTTTGGTGTCCTCTACAAATTTTGAAATTATGCCTCCTTTACCCAAGTCCAGGTCATTAATACATATCAAAGAGAGCAGTGGTCCCAACACCAATCACAGGGACACCAATGCACACTTCCCTCCAGTCTGAAAT
The DNA here is from genome assembly GCF_052327205.1 of Somniosus microcephalus. NCBI lineage: Eukaryota > Metazoa > Chordata > Chondrichthyes > Squaliformes > Somniosidae > Somniosus > Somniosus microcephalus. The sequence goes on along the minus strand of NC_140991.1, from coordinate 5,821,995 downwards.
GTAATCGTTCACCACTACTCTCTGCTTTCTGACCCTTGGCCAATTTTGTATCCACGCTGCCACTGTCCCTTTAATCCCATGGACTTTACTTTTGCTAACAAGTCTATTATGTGGCACTTTGTCAAATGCTTTTTCAAAGCTCCTACACACATTAACCGCACTACCCCCATCAACCCTATCCGTTACTTCATCAAAGAACCCAATCAAGTTATCCAAACATGATTTGCCTTTAACAAATCAGTGCTGGCTGTCCTTTATTAACCCATGTTTTTCCAAGGTTAATTTTGTCTCTGATTATTGTCTCTAAAAGTTCCCCCACCATTGCTGTTGGGCTGACTGGCCTATAGTTTTCGGGTTTATCCCTCTCCCCTTTTTATTTGAACAGGGGTGTAACATTTGCAATCCTCCCGTCCCCTATCCTGACCCCGCGAGTCACCATCTTGTTTAACACGTCACGTTCTGACTCTGCATGTTATGCATGTTATGGTATATTGTATCATTTAACCCGTCGCTATCCAGCACTGCCCGTTATTGTTGATGCCTCACTGCCGAGGAATGGTGCGTTGATGCTTTGTTCTGGGTTTGTCTTTCCCGCAGGTTATTGCGATTGTAATGGATGTGTTCACTGATGTAGACTTGTTTGATGAAGTGCTGCAGGCTGTGAGCCGTGGGGTCCCTGTCTACCTTCTCTTGGATGAACTGTTCTCTCATCACTTTCTGGACATGGTCAAGAAATGCCAAGTGAATCTGAGCCGCATACACGTAAGAGCCGGTTACGTTTAATCTGGTTTACCCCAGAGCTATGGTGGGGCTTGTTTTTAAAGATCGGGAGACTGGGTGGTGTGCTGGTTTGGACTCTGACCTTTCACCTCTGGGATCAATGCTGAAGTACAGCCCACGCTGATGGGACAATATCTTATCTGCCTGCGGACTGTAAGGGTTGGTGTGAAATGAGTGTGTGCAATCTGAGCACACGTCCTCGTGAACATGGACGGGCGTGTCCTCTAGATTTGAAGAGGCCCTGGGTAAATGCGGTCAACAGTGGGTTGGGTCCAACTGTTGAGTCAGAAGGCTGTGGGTTCAGTTCCCACTGCTCGATGAGTTTCGAATCTAGGCTGAAACTCCAGTGCAGTACTGACGGAGAGCTAGCTTGGCAGAGATGCTGGGCTGGATTTTCATTCAGCAGTCGGGAAGGAGGCGGGACTACAACTTTCGGGGTTTAGTCCCGCCTCCATCGACGTCCGGCCAATCAACGCGATTTTTCCTTGATTGACCTTGTTGAGCCCTCCCAGCGGGCTTAGCAGACCAATTAAGGGCCACCCGGCAACAGGTGACGTCACAGACTGAAATTTCATCTGTCAAGAGTTTTTGACAGATGAAATATCAGGGTTTCACGGCTGTTTGAAGCTGTCAAACACTGACAGTCTGACTTCTAACCTGAGTCCTTCTACGCAGACTCAGTTAGAACTCTCACCGGCACTGAAGGCTGTCACTTTTGACATCGCAGCCATTCAGCTTTCAGTGCCGGCTGAGTGATGGACTCCCGGCTGTTAAGGTAAGTACAGGTAATTTAAACTTCTTTACACACTTTAGACACACCAAACACACTTGCCTTTGCACTCATGCACCCATCACTCACCTGAACACCGACATCGCGACCCCTCCAAGTCCTTCAACCCGACGGCCCGCCTGCTCTAACCTGGCGTGGTTTGGAGCCGTTGGGAGTCCCACACGACACCCCTCAAAATAGGGATTAGGCTAAAAACTGCCTGTTAACTACCTGTTAACAGGCAGTTAATTGGCACTAATCCCTTCCCGCCTCGGGTCGGTGGGTCCCTGTGCGGGGCGGGTACCTGCTTCCTTTGAAACTTGTGTGGAGGCGGGTTTTGGGCGGGATGGTGTCGGGACCCCCGGATTCGGGATTTTTGCCCCCCCCCCCCTCCGTGCGCCTAAAAGCCCGCCTCACGGCACACTGAAAATCTGGCCCGCTGTCTTTGGATGTTGAAGATTCCATTGCACCGCTTTTGAAAGAGCAGAGAGAGTTGACCCAGTGTTCTGTCCAACATTCCCCCCTCAACCCACAGCAGCAGCGACAGAATAACCGCGCCGTCATCTCGCCGCTCCCTGTGGCACCTTCCGGTGTGAACATTCGCCTCCATAACAACAGTGACGGATTTGCAAACAATGCATTGTTGCATGAAGCGTGTTGGGGAATTTCTCGGAGGTGTGAGACTGTACTCCATAAATCCTGGCCATGCTTTAACATTAATAGTAACGGGCTTTTTTTCCCCGCACAGTTTTGTGCCCTGAACACGTTACTATCCCCGGTCCCTTTGTAAAATTTAAGTAGCAACTCCCCCTCCCGCATCCTAAATTAGTACAGGCTCCTCTTACTGAATCAAAGTCAGCAACTGCTGAACGGATTAGAGACAGAGAGAGGAGATTTAAATCAGGGATACCTTGGCAGGGTAGATACAAGTCTACAAAGGATAGGTGGGATATTAAGGGGGAGAGTGGGATTAGACTGGGTGACTTGTGGGTGGAGGAAAACACCAGCACAGTCTTAGTGGAAGAAATGGTTCTACAATCAGCACTGCCACCTCTGTAACCCTTGTAATCAGGTGTACGACTGTTCTGCTTGTATATCCAGCAGAACCCCTATAAACCTGTACCCTACTGTTCTGGCTACATATCCCGGTAGAAAAATGCATCAAGCCATAGAGAAAGTAGATACCGAGTCAACAGAACTATTGGGAAGTGTGACCAAAATCAGCCAGAGTGGTTGATTTAAAGGGGGAGAGGATTCTAGAGGATGAACTGAAGTAGCTGAAGGCACAGTGACCAATAGCGGAGTGAAGGGAGAGGCCTACACAGGAGACCAGAGCAAGAGAGCGCTTGGTGGGTTGCAGGAGGAGGTCACAGGGCTGGAAAGTGATGTGGAGGGATTAAACACCAGGATGAGAATTTTAAATTTGAGGCGTTGGTTGGGCCTTCTACAGTCGGGGAACTCCGAGGTATCGGTAACCCAAAGTGGCACAGTTTAAGGTCAGGCTGGAAAAGAGAATCATAGAATCACAGCACAGAAGGAGGCCATTCGGCCCATCGTGCCTATGCCGGCTCTTTGAAAGAGCGAGCCAATTAGTCCCACTCCTCGTAACCCTGCAAACTTTGCCTTTTCAAGCACCCAATTCCCTTTTGAAAGTTAGGGTAGGGAAGCAGATTCAATACTATCAGGCAGAGAATTCCAGATCACAACAAGTCACTGCCTTTTTAAAAAAAAAAAAAAAAAAAAAAATTCTCCTCATCTCCCCTCTGGTTCTTTTGCCAATTATCTTACATCTGTGTCCTCTGGTTACCGACCCTCCTGCCACTGGAAACAGTTTCTCCTTATTTACTTGACCAAAACCAATCATGATTTTGAACACCTCTATTAAATCTCCTCTTAGTCTTCTCTGCTCCAAGGAGAACAATCCCAGCTTCTCCAGTCTCTCCACATAACTGAAGTCCCTCATCCCGGGAACCATTCTAGTAAATCTCCTCTGCACTCTCTCCAAGGCCTTGACATCCTTCCTAAAGTGCGGTGCCCAGAATTGGACTCGATACTCCAGCTGGGGCCGAGCCTGCGATTTATAAAGGTTTAGCGTAACTCCCTTGCTCTACCTATAAAGCCCAGGATCCCGAATGCCTTTTTAACAGCCTTCTCAACTTGTCCTGCCACCTTCAAAGATTTGTGTGTGTGAACCCAATAACCGGGGGCATAGATTTAAAGTAATTGGTGGAAGGATTAGAGGGGAGTTGAGAAGTTTTTTCACCCAGAGGGTGGTGGGGGTCTGGAACTCACTGCCTGAAAGGGTGGGAGAGGCAGAAACCCTCATCACATTTAAAAAGTACTTGGATGTGCACTTGAAGTGCCGTAACCTACAGGGCTACGGACTGAGCTGGAAAGTGGGATTGGGCTGGACCGCTCTTTGTCGGCCGGCACGGACATGATGGGCTGAATGGCCTCTTTCTGTGCCGTAAATTTCTATGGTGAAACCGGTAACACGTTTGGCGTTATCTCAAATGAGTCATTCAAAACAGGAACAGCATCTGAGGATTGGCCTAAGCCAACGCCAATCTTTAACAAAGGGCATATGGGGGTATTGGTGGCGTGCTCGCTGAGACCAATAGCACATGAGCAGCAGCAGGAGGGGAAGCGAACTGGATCTTGGGGGTGTACAGCCAGATGAGGAGGAATGTCTTCACACAGAGGGTGATGAATCTTTGGAATTCTCTACCCCAGAGGGCTGTGGAGGCTCAGTCATTGGGTATATTCAAAACAGAAGTCGATAGATTTCTGACTAGTAAGGGCATCAAGGGATATGGCGATCGGGCCGGTGAATGGAGTTGAGGTCGATGATCAGCCCTGATCTCATTGAATGGCGGAGCAGGCTTGAGGGGCCGAATGGCCGACTCCTGCTCCTAATTCTTATGTTCTTGTGTCCGGTGGTGGTCTTTTCCCCGACAATAGTGGCCCCCTGGAACAGGCTGCTGGCTCGCGCGGTGATGGCGATTCACTGAATTCCATCAAGTGAGAGCTGGACCGGTTTCTAGCAGGGACGGAGATCATCTCCTACCCAGGATAGGAACTGCAGGAAATTCAGGGCCAGGGTGATCACCTAGACGAGTTTCCATCGCTTAGGGGGGCGTTAGAGAGAAATTTTGCACATTTCACCCCCCTCCCCCCCCCCCCCCCCCCCCCCAAAATTGGCCTGGGTTTTTATCTGGCTTTTCGCCTCTCCCAGGACATTACAGGGACCCCCTGTGAATACTGACACACTCCCGGGACCCCCTGTAAATACTGACACACTCCCTGGACCCTCTGTAAATACTGACACACTCCCAGGGACACCCTGTAAATACTGACACCCTCCCGGGGACTTCCTGTATATACTGACACACTCCCAGGGACACCCTGTAAATACTGACACACTCCCAGGGACACCCTGTAAATACTGACACACTCCCGGGACCCCCTGTAAATACTGACACACTCCCGCAGACCCCCTGTAAATACTGACACACTTCCGGGGACCCCCTGTGAATACTGACACACTCCCGGGACCCCCTGTAAATACTGACACACTCCCTGGACCCTCTGTAAATACTGACACACTCCCAGGGACACCCTGTAAATACAGACACACTCCCAGGGACACCCTGTAAATACTGACACACTCCCTGGACCCTCTGTAAATACTGACACACTCCCAGGGACACCCTGTAAATACTGACACACTCCCAGGGACACCCTGTAAATACAGACACACTCCCAGGGACACCCTGTAAATACTGACACACTCCCAGGGACACCCTGTAAATACAGACACACTCCCAGGGACACCCTGTAAATACAGACACACTCCCAGGGACACCCTGTAAATACAGACACACTCCCAGGGACACCCTGTAAATACTGACACACTCCCAGGGACACCCTGTAAATACTGACACACTCCCGGGGACCCCCTGTAAATACAGACACACTCCCGGGGACCCCCTGTAAATACTGACACACTCCCGGGGACCCCCTGTAAATACTGACACACTCCCGGGGACCCCCTGTAAATACTGACACACTCCCGGGGACCCCCTGTAAATACTGACACACTTCTGGGGACCCCCTGTAAATACTGGCACACTTCTGGGGACCCCCTGTAAATACTGACACACTCCCAGGGACCCCCTGTAAATACTGACACACTCCCAGGGACCCCCTGTAAATACTGACACACTCCCGGGACCCCCTGTAAATACTGACACACTCCCAGGGACACCCTGTAAATACTGACACACTCCCAGGGACCCCCTGTAAATACAGACACACTCCCGGGGACCCCCTGTAAATACAGACACACTCCCAGGGACACCCTGTAAATACAGACACACTCCCAGGGACACCCTGTAAATACAGACACACTCCCAGGGACACCCTGTAAATACTGACACACACTCCCAGGGACCCCCTGTAAATACAGACACACTCCCAGGGACACCCTGTAAATACAGACACACTCCCGGGACCCCCTGTAAATACTGACACACTCCCAGGGACACCCTGTAAATACAGACACACTCCCAGGGACACCCTGTAAATACAGACACACTCCCGGGACCCCCTGTAAATACTGACACACTCCCAGGGACACCCTGTAAATACTGACACACTCCCGGGGACTTCCTGTATATACTGACACACTCCCAGGGACACCCTGTAAATACTGACACACTCCCAGGGACACCCTGTAAATACTGACACACTCCCAGGGACACCCTGTAAATACTGACACACTCCCGGGGACCCCCTGTAAATACTGACACACTCCCGGGGACTTCCTGTATATACTGACACACTCCCAGGGACACCCTGTAAATACTGACACACTCCCAGGGACACCCTGTAAATACTGACACACTCCCAGGGACACCCTGTAAATACAGACACACTCCCAGGGACACCCTGTAAATACAGACACACTCCCAGGGACACCCTGTAAATACTGACACATTCCCGGGGACACCCTGTAAATACTGACACACTCCCGGGGACCCCCTGTAAGTACTGACACACTCCCGGGGACCCCCTGTAAATACTGACACACTCCCGGGGACTCCCTGTAAATACTGACACACTCCCGGGGACACCCTGGGAGCATCTCGCACACCCTCTCTTGCCTGTGGACTCTGATTTGGAAACATGTGTCATGGGGATGTCTGTTGTTGTTATAAATGGAGGTACTGTGTTGTTATAACTGGCTTTTTCTGCTGAAATTCGGCCAACTGACACCTAGCTCCGGGTGATGAGACAGTGCCGTGTTGTGAATAAGTGGTGTGCTCCTAAAGTCGTTTTCTCCACCCAAGGTGTGTTTCCTGTCAGGGTGATTCACTTTCAGGTCTAACTGCTTCTCGGTGAATGATCAGTGTTGACACAGATTGGCTTGGATGGCTGTGGGATATTAGCATGCTTATCCCAACGGACGCCTATTTCTGCCGGTCCACAGATCCTTAAAAGTAGCAGGCCAGGTAGATAAGGTGGTTAAGAAGGCATATGGAATACTTGCCTTTATTAGCCGTGGCATAGAATACAAGAGCAGGGAAGTTATGCTTGAACTGTATAAAACACTAGTTAGGCCGCAGCTAGAATACTGCGTGCAGTTCTGGTCACCACATTACAGGAAGGAGGGTACAGAGGAGATTTACAAGGATGTTGCCTGGGCTGGGGGATTTTAGCTATGAGGAAACATTGGATCGGCTGGGGTTGTTTTCTTTGGAACAGAGGAGGCTGAGGGGAGACCGAAGTGAGGTGAATAAAATTATGAGGGGCCTGGATAGAGTGGATAGGCAGGACCGATTTCCCTGGGCAGAGATTTAAAGTAATTGGTCGGAGGTTTAAGAGTGGAGTCGAGGAGAAATTTCTTCACCCAGCGGGTGGTGGGGGTCTGGAACTCACTGCCTGAAAGGGTGGGAGAGGCAGAGACCCTCATCACATTTAAAAAGTACTTGGATAGGCACTTGAAGTGCCGTAACCTGCAGGGCTACGGACCAAGAGCTGGAAAGTGGGATTAGGCTGGAGAGCTCTTTGTCGGCCGGCACGGACACGATGGGCCGAATGGCCTCCTGTGCTGTAAATTTCTATGATTCTATGACTGGACGGTACTTGCGTGTGAGGGTCTGCAGCAGCAGGTCACCTGCTGAATATGATGGGGGATGGCTCCTTAAAGGGACCGGGATTGGCACCAAATGAGCGCGTGCACGTTTCAATAAATGGAGGGTTATTCAACCAAAAAACAAGAATGCCACAGCTGTGCTCTACCCTGTTCCCGCCCACTTACACCAGCACTTTCCAGGTGCCATGTCCTCTCTCCGCCTTCCCCTTCAGCTAGTGGGTGTTGAGGCCAATTGGAGCTCCTCCAGCGCTACTCTGGCGGAGGGAGGGGGGTGGGGAGGGGGCTGGCTCAGCACAGACTGATCCGTCAATCCAGCCGTATCTGTACAGTTCGGTTCCACAACAGAGCATGACATGGAATGTACAGGTCATTGGGCCCAACAGGTCCATGCCGGTGTTTATGCTCCACACGAGCCTCTTCATCTCACCCCATCAACATAACCCTCTATTCCTTTCTCCCTCATGTGCTTATCTAACTTCCCCTTAAATGCATCTGCAATATTTGCATCAACCACTCCCTGTGGTAGCTAGTTCCACATTCTCACCACTCTCTGGGTAAAGAAGTTTCTCCTGAATTCCCTATTGGATTTATTAGTGACTATCTTATATTGATGGCCTGGAGTGGTGGGCCATTCACTGACTGAGCCACTAGGAGACATTTATTATAGGTTCAGTAATAATTAGAATTTACTGAGGGCTTAAGTATCTGCAGTAAAAAGCAACATTCCGCTCAATGTCCAGTGCTGGAGGTAGTTCTGACACACTGTGCTGCTGGATCATCGAATCATAGAATGGTTACAGCGGGGAAGGAGGCCATTCGGCCTGTCGAGCCCGTGCCGGCTCTCTGCGAGAGCACTTCAGCCAGTCCCACTCCCCCGCCCTTTCCCCGTAGTCCTGCACATTTCTTTCCTTCAGGTATTTCTCCAATTCCCTTTTGAAAGCCACGATTGAATCTGCCTCCACCACCCTTTCAGGCAGTGCATTCCAGATCCTAACCACTCGCTGCGTAAAAAAAGGTTTTCCTCATGTCGCCTTTGGTTCTTTTGCCAATCACCTTAAATCTGTGTCCTCTGGTTCTCAACCCTTCCGCCAATGGGAACAGTTTCTCTCTATCTACTGTCTAAACCCCTCATGATTTTGAACACCTCTATCAAATCTCCTCTCAACCTTCTCTGCTCTAAGGAGAACAACCCCAGCTTCTCCAGTCTATCCACGTAACTGAAGTCCCTCATCCCTGGAATCATTTTCGTAAATCTTTTCTGCACCCTCTCTAGGGCCTTCACATCCTTCCTAAAGTGCGGGGCCCAGAATTGGACACAATACTCCAGTTGAGGCCGAACCGGTGTTTTATAAAGGTTCATCATAACTTCCTTGCTTTTGTACTCTATGCCTCTATTTCTGAAGCCCAGGATCCCATAAGTTTTTTTAACCGCTTTCTCAACCTGCCCTGCCACCTTCAATGATTTGTGCACATATACCCCCAGGTCTCTCTGTTCATGCACCCCCTTTAGGATTGTACCCTTTAGTTTATATTGTCTCTCCTCATTCTTCCTACCAAAAGGTATCACTTCGCACTTCTCTGCATTAAATTTCATCTGCCATGTGTCCACCCATTCCACCAGCCTATTTATGTCTATCACTGTCCTGTTCACTATACCTCCAAGTTTTGTGTCGTCTGCAGATTTTGAAATTGTGCCCTGTACACCCATGTCCAAGTCATTAATATATATCAAGAAAAGCAGTGGTCCTAGAACCGACCCCTTAGGAACACCACTGTATACCTTCCTCCAGTCCAAAAAACAACCGTTCACCACTACTCTCTGTTTCCTGTCACTCAGCCAATTCTGTATCCATGTCCACTGTCCCTTTTATTCCATGGGCTTCAACTTTGCTGGCAAGCCTATTATGTGGCACTTTGTCGAACGCCTTTTGGAAATCCATGTTCACCACGTCAACTGCATTACCCTCATCAATCCTCCCTGTTACCTCATGAAAAAACTCGATCAAGTTAGTTAAACACGATTTGCCTTTAACAAATCCGTGCTGGCTTTCCTTAATTAATCCACACTTGTCCAAGTGACGGTTTAATTTTGTCCCGGATTATCATTTCTAAAAGCTTCCCCACTACCGAGGTTAAACTGACTGGTCTGTAGTTGCTGGGTTTATCCTTGCACCCTTTTTTGAACAATGGTGTAACATTTGCAATTCTCCAGTCGTCTGGCACCACTCTTGTATCTAAGGAGGATTGGAAGATTATGGCCAGTACCGCCGCGATTTCCACCCTCAGCATCCCAGGATACATCCCATCCCCTCCTGGTGACTTATATACTTTAAGTTCAGACAGCCTTTCCAGTTCCTCCTCTCTCAATTTTTATCTCATCCAGTATCTCCACTACCTCCTCCTTTACTATGTCTATGGCAGCATCCTCTTCCTTGGTGAAGACTGATGCAAAGTACTCATTTAGTATCTCAGCCATACCCTCTGCCTCCATGAATAGGTCTCCTTTTTGGTCCCTAATCAGCCCCATCCCTCTTACTACCCGTTTACTATTTATATGCCTATAGAAGACTTTTGAATTCCCTTTTATGTTGGCTGCCAATCTATTCTCATACCCTCTCTTTGCCCCTCTTATTTCCTTTTTCACTTCCCCTCTGAACTTTCTATATTCAGCCTGATTCTCACTTATATTCTCAACCTGACATCTGTCTTACGCCCCCTTTTTCTGCTTCACCGTACTCTCTCTCTCTTTCGTCATCCAGGGAGCTCTGGCTTTGGTTGCCCTACCTTTCCCCCTAGTGGGAATGTACCTCGACTGTACCCGAACCATCTCCTCTTAGGCAGCCCATTGTTCGATTACAGTTTTGCCTGCCAATCTTTGATTCCAATTTACCCGGGCCAGATCCGTTCTCAACCCACTGAAATTGGCCTTCCTCCAATTAAGTATTGTGACTCTAGATTGCTCCCTGTCCTTTTCCATAGCTAATCTAAACCTTATGCTACTATGATCACTGTTTCCTAAATGTTGCCCTACTGACACTTGCTCCACTTGTCCCACCTCATTCCCCAGAACCAGATCCAGCAATGCCTCCTTCCTTGTTGGGCTGCAAACATACTGATCAAGAAAGTTCTCCTGAACACACTTCAGAAATTCTTCCCCCTCTCTGCCCTTTACACTATTACAATCCAAGTCTATATTAGGACAGTTGAAGTCCCCCATTATCACTACTCTATAGTTCTTGCACCTCTCTGTAATTTCCCTGCAAATTTGCTCCTCTATATCTTTCCCCCTAGTTGGTTGCCTATAGAATACACCTAGTAGTGTAATGGCACCTCTATTGTTTCTTAACACTAACCAAATAGATTCTGTCCTTGACCCCTCCAGGGCATCTTCCCTCTCCAGCACTAACGTTCTCCTTAATCAATACTGCCACCCACCTTCTTTCTTTCCTTCCCTATCTTTCCTGAACACCTTATATCCAGGAATAATTTTAACTCAATCCTGCCCTTTTTTGAGCCAGGTCTCTGTTATCACCACTACACCATATTCCCATGTGGCTATTTGCGCCTGCAGCTCACCAACCTTATTTACCACGCTTCGTGCATTTACACACCTGCACTGTAAACCCATCTTAGACCTCCTTGTATTCTCTAAATCTGACCCCACCTAATACCGTACTATTTCTTACTCTAGTGCTATCTGTCTCTCCCCATCCTTTGTGCACATTGTTTCTCCTTTCTAATGCTACATCCTGGTGCCAATCCCTGCCAAGCTAGTTTAAACCCCCCCTGCGAGGATATTGGTTCTGGCTCTGTTGAGGTGCAAACCATCTGGCCTGTACAGGTCCCACCTTCCCCAGAACCGGTCCCAATGCCCCAGGAATCTGAAGCCCTCCCTCCTGCACCATCTCTCCAGCCATGCATGCATCTGCTCTATCCTCCTATTTCTATACTCACTAGCTCGTGGCACTGGGAGTAATCCAATGATTACTACCTTTTGAGGTCCTGCTTTTTAATCTCTTTCATAGCTCTGTAAAATCTACCTGCAGGAACTCATCCCTCTTTCTACTTATGTCATTGGTACCAATATGGACAACGACCTCTGGCTGTTCACTCTCCCACCTCAGAGTGTCCTGCAGCCACTCGGTGACATCCTTGACCCTGGCACCATACCGTCCTGGAGTTAGTTCTGTGCTGGTCTAGTGCTGCTTGAGTTAGTTCTGTGCTGGTCTAGTGCTGCTGGAGTTAGTTCTGTGCTGGTCTAGTGCTGCTGGAGTTAGTTCTGTGCTGGTCTAGTGCTGCTGGAGTTAGTTCTGTGCTGGTCTAGTGCTGCTGGAGTTAGTTCTGTGCTGGTCTAGTGCTGCTGGAGTTAGTTCTGTGCTGAGATGACTCTGCTGGTTTTTGCCTCAACCGGGAGGTTTAATGGCTGTGGGTGTGTGAGAGCTGCGGTGAGCTGGGGGCGTGAGAGGGAGGTCAGGGGAGTTGAGAAGTGCTTAGTCACGAAGGTCCGGCCTCATGGGCAGGCTTGATGGACCAGCTGGTCTTTTCCTGCCCGGTAATTACGTATGTTCCTGAGCAAGTATGTTGCCTTGGAGGTGGTGCAATGAAGATTCACTAGATTGATCCCTGGGATCAGAGGGCTGTCCTATCATAGAAACATAGAAGATAGGAGCAGGAGTAGGCCATTCGGCCCCTCGAGCCTGCTCCGCCATTCAATGAGATCATGGCTGATCATCCAAAGTCAGTACCCGGTCCCTGCTTTCTCTCCATACCCCTTGATCCCTTTAGCCTTAAGAAATATATCCAACTCCTTCTTGAATATATGATGAGAGATTGTGTAGAATGGGCCGATACTCTCTGGAGTTTAGAAGAATGAGAGGCAATCTCATTGAAACATACAAGATTCTGAGGGGGATTGACAGGGTAGATGCTGAGAGGTTGTTTCCCCTGGCTGGAGAGTCTAGAACTAGGGGGCATAGTCTCAGGATAAGGGGTTGGCCATTTAGGACTGAGATGAGGAGGAATTTCTTCACTCAGAGGGTTGAGAGTCTTTGGAATTCTCTGCCCCAGAGGGCTGTGATTGCTGAGTCGTTGAGTATATTCAAGGCTGAGATGAATAGATTTATAGACTCTATGGGAATCAAGGGATATGGGGTAGTGCAGGAAAGTGGAGTTGAGGCCATTCACTGACTGAGCCACTGGGAAACCTTTATTATGGGCTCAGTAATAATTAGAAGCTACCGAGGGCTTGAGGATTACAGCTGTAGTAAAAAGCAACATTCTATTCAGCCTCCAAGTTCCCCTCCAAGTCACACACCATCCTGACTTGGAAATATTTTGCTGTTCCTTCATCGTCGCTGGGTCAAAATCCTGGAACTCCCTCCCTAACAGTAAGTCAAGAAGCTGTGGTTATATGGCACCCAGTTTAGGACGAAAGGGTGACTCGGGTGAGGTAAGCAATTCCAATATTTTGAGTCTGTGGAAAAGAATGAGTTTGAGTAGGGGACAGAGTGACTAATCTTCATTTCAATGTGGTGAAGATATGGGGATCATAGAAAGTTACAGCACGGAAGGAGGCCATTCGGCCCATCGTGTCCGCGCCGGCCAACAGAGCTACCCAGCCTAATCCCACTTCCCAGCTCTTGGTCCGTAGCCCTGCAGGTTACAGCATCCCAAGTGCACATCCAAGCACTTTTTAAATATGGTTAGGGTTCCTGCCTCTACCACCCTTTCAGGCAGTGAGTTCCAGACCCCCACAACCCTCTGGGTGAAGAAATTTCCCCTCAAATTCCCTCTAAACCTTCCACCAATTACTTAAATCTGTGCCCCCTGGTCTTTGACCCCACTGCTAAGCAAAATAGGTCCTTTCTGTCCACTTTATCTATGCACCTCAATTGTGTGCACCTCAATTGTGTACACCTCAATAAGGTCTCTCCTCAGCCTCCTCTGTTCCAAGGAAAATAGACCCAGCCTATCCAGTCTTTCCTCATGGCTAAGATTCTCTACTCTTGGCAACATCCTTGTAAATCTCCTCTGTGTGGCTCCAAGCCAACGCACTTGATGCATTTACCCACAAATCGCTGGAGGGAAAGTTCTTATGTGGTAGAAATGTGGTAGTTCGGTGCTTGATGCTGAGTGTTATTACTCACTTCACCAGTCTGTCTACTGTCTGGGCGCAGGTCGGTTCAGCTCCTGCTCTCAGACTTTCACAGTTCATGTAACAACTGTTCAGCCAGTGTCAGCTGTGGCTCAGTTAGCATCACCCTCGCCTCTGAGTCAGAAGGTTGTGGCTTCAAGTACCACTCCAGGGTGGTGGGACTTGAGCACAAAAATCTAGGCTGACACTCAGTGCGGTACTGAGGGAGCACCGCACTGTCGGAGGGGCAGTACTGAGGGAGCGCTGCACTGTCGGAGGGGCAGTACTGAGGGAGCGCTGCACTGTCGGAGGGGCAGTACTGAGGGAGTGTCGCACTGTCGGAGGGGCAGTACTGAGGGAGCGCCGCACTGTCGGAGGGGCAGTACTGAGGGAGCGCTGCACTGTCGGAGGGGCAGTACTGAGGGAGCACGGCACTGTCGGAGGGGTAGTACTGAGGGAGCGCTGCACTGTCGGAGGGGCAGTACTGAGTGAGGGCCCACTGTTGGAGGGACAGTACTGAGGGAGCGCTGCACTGTCGGAGCGGCAGTACTGAGGGAGCGCTGCACTGTCGGAGGGGCAGTACTGAGGGAGCGCTGCACTGTCGGAGGGGCAGTACTGAGGGAGCGCTGCACTGTCGGAGGGGCAGTACTGAGGGAGCGCTGCACTGTCGGAGGGGCAGTACTGAGGGAGCGCTGCACTGTCGGAGGGGCAGTACTGAGGGAGCGCTGCACTGTCGGAGGGGCAGTACTGAGGGAGCGCTGCACTGTCGGAGGGGCAGTACTGAGGGAGCGCTGCACTGTCGGAGATGCCATCTTTCGGATGAGACATTAAACCGAGGTCCCGTCTGCTCTCGGGGATTTTAAAAGATCCCGTGGCACTATTTCGAAGAAGAGCAGGGGAGTTCCCCCCCCCCCCCCCCCCCCCCCCACCAGTGTCCTGGTCAATATTTATCCCTCAATCAACATCACTAAAACAGATTATCTGGTCATCATCACATTGCTGTTTGTGGGAGCTTGCTGTGCAAAAATTGGCTTCCGCGTTTCCTACACATCACAACAGTGACTATACTTCAAAATTAGAGGCTGTAAATCACTTTGGGATGTCCTGAGGTCATGAAAGGCGCTGTAGAAATGAGAGTCTGTCTTTCTTACAGCCTACTTGGCTTATCTTTAGGTGCACGTCCTTATCTCTATTAACAGTGGTCTCTGGGAGTCAATCAGTATTTGTCAAAGGTTTGTTTGAGTACTCAACCACTTGCAGGGATCCCGCCAATATGTCACTATTTACAGAGGGTTCGCGGAGATGTTTCGCCAGTACAGGGGATTCCTGTGAAGGTGCTACTCAAGGGGGTCCTGCGAGTGCGCTATTATTAAGGGGTCCCCGGGAGTTTGTCTCTGTTTGCAGGATGTCCCTGGGATCCTGCCACTATTTATGGACAACCCCTGGCAGTTTGTCTTTTAACGGGGGTTCACCATAGAAACATTGGCAGAAGGATCAAGAACCAAAGGACCCAGATTTAAGGTGATTGGCAAAAGAATCAAAGGCGACATAGAAAAAACTTTTTTACACAACAAAGTGGTTATGATCTGGAATGCACTGCCTGAGAGGGTGGTGGCGGCAGATTCAAGCACGGCTTTCTAAAGGGAGTTGGAGAAGTATCTGAAACAGAAATTTGCAGGGCTACGGGGAAAGGGCGGGGGAGTGGGACTAGCTGAGTGCTCCTGCAGAGAGCTGGCACATAGAAACATAGAAAAATAGGAGCCTGCTCCGCCATTCAATATGATCATGGCTGATCCTCTATCTCAATACCATATTCCCGCTCTCTCCCCATACCCCTTGATGCCTTTTGTCTAGAAATCTATTTATCTCCTTCTTAAATATATTCAGTGACTTGGCCTCCACAGCCTTCTGTGGTAGAGAATTCCGCAGGTTCACCACCCTCCTGAAGAAATTTCTCCTCATCTCAGTCCTAAATGTCCTACCCCGTACCCCGAGACTGTGACCCCTCATTCTAGACCCCCCAGCCAGGGGAAACATCCTCCCTGCATCTAGTCTGTCTAGCCCTGTCGGAATTTTATACGTTTCAATGAGATCCCCTCTCATTCTTCTAAACTCTCGTGAATACAGGCCTAGTCGACCCAATCTCTCCTCATACGACAGTCCTGCCATCCCAGGAATCAGTCTGGTGAACCTTCGCTGCACTCCCTCTATGGCAAGTATATCCTTTCTTAGGTAAGGAGACCAAAACTGCACACAGTACTCCAGGTGTGGTCTCACCAAGGCCCTGTATAACTGTAGTAAGACATCCTTGCTCCTGTACTCAAATCCTCTTGCAATGAAGGCCAACATACCATTTGCCTTCCTAACTGCTTGCTGCACCTGCATGTTTGCTTTCAGTGACTGGTGTACAAGGACACCCAGGTCCCTTTGTACATCAGCATTTCCCAATCTATCACCATTTAAATAATACTCCACCTTTCTGTTTTTCCTACATTTATCCACGTTATACTGCATCTGCCATGTATTTGCCCACTCACTCAACTTGTCTAAATCACCTTGAAGCCTCTTTGCATCCTCCTCACAACTTACAATCCCACCTAGTTTCGTGTCGTCAGCAAACTTGGAAATATTACAGTTGGTTCCCTCATCCAAATCATTGAGATATATTGTGAATAGCTGGGGCCCAAGCACTGATCCCTGCGGTACCCCACTAGTCACCACCTGCCACCCCGAAAAAGCCCCATTTATTCATACTCTCTGTTTCCTGCCTGTTAACCAATTTTCAATTCATGCCAGTATATTACCCCCAATCCCATGCGCTTTAATTTTGCACACTAACCTCTTATGTGGGACTTTATCAAAGGCCTTCTGAAAATCCAAACACACCACATCCACTGGTTCTCTTAGCTATTCTACCAGTTACATCCTCAAAAAACTCCAGTAGGTTTGTCAAATATGATTTCCCTTTCATAAATCCATGTTGACTTTGTCTAATCCCGTTGATATTTTCGAAGTGTCCTGTTATCACATCCTTTATAATAGACTCTAGCATTTTCCCTACTACTGATGTTAGGCTAACCGGTCTGTGGTTCCCTGTTTTCTCTCTTCCCTCCTTTTTTTAAATGGTGGGGTTACATTTGCCACCCTCCAATCTGCCGGAACTGTTCCATAATCTATAGAATTTTGTAAAATGACAACCAATGCATCCACTATTTCCATGGCTACCTCTTTTAGTACTCTGGGATGCAGATTATCAGGCCCTGGAGATTTATCAGTTTTCAGCCCTATTATTTCCTCCAGCACTCTTTTTTATTAATGCTAATTTCCTTTAATTCCTCCTTCTCACTAGACCCTTGGTTCCCTAGCATTTCTGGGAAGTTATTTGGGGGAAAAATTTAGTATCACCCCATTCGGGGTGTGATTCTCGGCCGTGCGCAAAGTTTAGCGCCTGGCGCTAATTATCGCCTCCAACTGCAAACTTGGCTTTTATCGCCCCTGGAGGTGATTGGAGCGCTAAATCAGGCGCGTCACACCTGTCTTAAGGCGCAAAGGCCAAGGAGCGAGGCGCTACCTCAGAGCGCTGGCGAAGCTCGGGTGATGTCAGTCAGTAATGGAACACAGGCACACTGGCGCCGGCCAGTTCTTAAAGGGGAGGGTCGATCTTGCTCTCCATCCACACCCTGCTCATTGCAGCCTTGAATCTCGGCCTGGAGAGACCTGTACATCAAATCTGCTGGAAAGAACAATGGAGAGGCTCGGGGAAAGAGCTCAGAGTGCAGCCCCCACAGTCTCTTCTAAATCGATACAAGGAAGGTCAAATCAAAATGAACCTGCAAAGTGCTGCTCGTACCCAAAACTCCTTCACACAGGGTTGAATCTCTCCAGAGGTCTCTCTCTCTCTCTCTCTCTCTCAGAATGCGTGGTGCAAAAATGTCACCAACAAAAAAAAGGCAGGAAGCGGCCGCCTTTAAATAGCGCTCCCCCAGTCCCTTCCCGACTGCAAAACGCTCCCCTCAACCTGTCGTTGCTAGCGGCAGGCGGTAAGGCAGGGGGCGCCACTCAATATCCGGTCCGGGGCGTGTCACAATCTGCCGGCGCAGGAAATCGTGGCGGTAGTGTTTAGCGCCGCCGCAAAATGTCTAGTTAATTTCATCAGCGGTGCAATCATCGCTGTGCCCGGGCGCTAGTTGCTTTGTGCCCTCTTAAGGCGCTAACAGGAGGCACAAACCAACTGAATTTTTCTCCCTTTGGTTTTGTCTTTGTGGAAGAGGACACAATATATTTGTTTAATTGCTCAACCATTTCCTTGTTCCCCATTATAAATTCTGCTGTTTCTGACTGTAAGGGACCTACATTTGTCTTCACCAAATGTTTTCTTTTTACATACTTGTAGAAGCTTTTACAATCTGCTTTTATGTTCCTTGCAAGTTTACTCTCATACTCTATTCTTCCCCTCTTAATCAATCTCTTGGTCCTTTTTTGCTGAACTCTAAACTGCTCCCAATCCTCAGGCTTGTTACTTTTTCTGGCAACTTTATATGACTCCTCTTTGGATCTAATACTATCCTTAATTTATTTTGTTAGCCATGGTTGGGCCGCTTTTCCTTCTGTGTTTTTCACCAGAAAAGAATGTATAACTGTTGCAATTCATGCATTCGTTCCTTAAATGTTAGCCATTGCCTATCCACCGTCATGCCTTTTAATGAAGCTCCCCAATCTACCATAGCCAACTCACTCCCCATACCATCGTAGTTTCCTTTGTTTAGATTTAGGACCCTAGTTTCGGATTGGACTTCTTCACTTTCCATTTTAATGAAGAATTCTATCATGTTATGGTCACTCTTCCCTAAAGAGCCCCGAACAACAAGATTATTAATTAACCCCTTCTCATTGCACAATACCCAATCTAGGATAGCCTGTTCCCTAGTTGGCTCCTCAACGTACTGGTCTAAAAAACCATCATGTACACACTCCAGGAATTCATCCTCCACAGTATTATTGCTAATTTGGTTTAGCCAGTCTCTGTGTAGATTAAAGTCACCCATGATTACTGTAGTACCCTTGTTACATGCATCTCTAATTTCCTGTTTGATGCCATCCCCTACATTACCACTACTGTTTGGAGGCCTATAGACAACTCCCACCAATGTTTTCTGCCCCTTGGTGCTTCTTAGCTCCACCCAGACTGATTCTACATCTTGATTTTTCTGAGCCAATATCTTTTCTCACTATTGCTCTGATTTCATCCTTTACTAACAACGCCCCCCACCTCCTTTTCCTTTTTGCCTGTCCTTCCAAATATTGAATATCCTCGGATATTCAACTCCCAGCTTTGGTCACCCTGCAGCCATGTCTCCGTAATTGCAATTATATCGTATCCGTTTACATCTATTTGTGCTGTTAATTCGTCTACCTTATTACGGATGGGAGCCGGGCGCGGTGTCCAGAGCGGGAGAAGCAGGCCACCACACGTGGAGCCGGCGACGGTGAGGAGGAGGCCGCGGTGAAGAGGAGGCTGAGGGACATCGTGCTCCCACTGCCACGGGAAGCCATTGTATTGACTCTGAACGCGGCGCTGTATGAATAGCTGATGCATCCCCACGGGGAACAAGCATTCCATTGTACTTGTTACATTATGGCAAATAAATCTAATCTGAATCTGAATGCTTCATGCATTCAGATACACTGCCTTTAAATTTGTCTTTTTAACATTTTTAGACATCTTAACTTTTTTGCACTATGGCCCTATTTGTCATCTTACCATTTTCTCTTACCCGGACCCTATTTGTTGGTGCACTCCTTTGTTTGTACGCTCCGTCCCTTCCTGACACAATCGGGTTATCCTTACCCCAATCACTTTCCTGCTCTGCTCCCTTGTCTTTTCTGTTCAGCATTCTAGATTTCTCTCCACCGGGACCCTCCCCAACCCCATTATTTAGTTTAAATACTATCTACCCTTTCTGTTCCCCTTACTATCTTGAAAACTTTGATCAAATCACCCCTTAACCTCATATAGTTTGTGTAACCTCTCCTTGTAATTTAACCCTTGGATGCCAGGTGTCATTCTGGTAAAACTATCAAGGCCGATATATCCTTCCTAAGGGGTGATGCCCAGAACTTCTGTCAGTGCTCCAGGTGTGGTCTAACCAGGGCTTTGTATAGCTGAAGCATAACTTCTGTATCTAACCCGTGCTGTACCTGCCCTGGGAGTGTTTGATGGGACAGTGTAGAGGGAGCTTTTCTCTGTATCTAACCCGTGCTGTACCTGCCCTGGGAGTGTTTGATGGGACAGTGTAGAGGGAGCTTTACTCTGTATCTAGCCCGTGCTGTACCTGCCCTAGGAGTGTTTGATGGGACAGTGTAGAGGGAGCTTTACTCTGTATCTAGCCCGTGCTGTACCTGCCCTGGGAGTGTTTGATGGGACAGTGTAGAGGGAGCTTTACTCTGTATCTAACCCGTGCTGTACCTGCCCTGGGAGAGTTTGATGGGACAGTGTAGAGGGAGCTTTACTCTGTATCTAACCTGTGCTGTACCTGTCCTGGGAGTGTTTGATGGGACAGTGTAGAGGGAGCTTTACTCTGTATCTAACCTGTGTTGTACCTGTCCTGGGAGTGTTTGATGGGACAGTGTAGAGGGAGCTTTACTCTGTATCTAACCCGTGCTGTACCTGCCCTGGGAGTGTTTGATGGGACAGTGTAGAGGGAGCTTTACTCTGTATCTAACCCGTGCTGTACCTGCCCTGGGAGTGTTTGATGGGACAGTGTAGAGGGAGCTTTACTCGGTACCTAACTCGTGCTGTACCTGCCCTGGGAGTGTTTGAGGGGAATCTACATTCTCAATTTCTCTGCACCGGGACCCTCCTCCCGCAACCAGGATTGTATCAATGTTTACAGAGGGTACTTCAAACAAAAATATTTACTGACCATGGCGCTTTTTTTCACAATGCTCAATAGCTTGTACCTTCACACAAGTTACACTCTTGGTTGCAGTTTCTGCCGATTACTGCAACCAAGATTGCGATGATCGTTGCACACACCCCAGGTGTGTGAGCTCGTAGATTGTCAGTAATCTGTCTCCCTGCCGAGTGTTCACTTGGTTGAAGTGTACGCGGAGCACGTTGTGCAATTATTTGGTAACACCTAATGTGAACTTTGCCCCGGGTGAGTTGATTTGAATGCCACAGCCTTTTGTTACTCCAGATTATTTACCATGAATATTTCATTAGAATGTAAAGTTGGCTTCTCACTGGGTGACTCCACTGTATCTAAATTGTCACACTGCTTGTCCGAAATCTGGAACTCCGTTCCCTAGCCACCGACTCCATCCTTCTCCCTGGCAACTGTCTGCGGCTGAACCAGACTGTTCGCAACCTTGGTGTTATATTTGACCCTGAGATGAGCTTCCAACCCCATATGTGCTCTATCACTAAGACCGCCTATTTCCACCTCCGTAACATCGCCCGTCTCCGCCCTTGCCTCAGCTCACCCGCTGCTGAAACCCTCATCCATGTCTTTATCGCCTCCAGACTCGACTATTCCACGCACTCCTGGCTGGTCTCCCACATTCTACCCTCTGTAAACTTCAGGTCATCCAAAACTCTGCTGCCCGTGTCCTAACTCGCACAAGTTCCCGTTCACCCATCACCCCATGTGCTCGCTGACCTACATTGGCTCCCGGTTAAGCAATGCCTCAATCTTAAAATTCTCATCCTTGTTTTCAATTTCTTCCATGGCCCTCGCCCCTCCCCCTCTCTCTAACCATCTCCGGACCTACAATCCCCTGCGATCTCTGCGTTCTGCCAATTCTGGCCCCTCGAACATCCCCGATTTTAATCGCGCCACCATTGGTGGCTGTGCCTTCAGCTGCCTGGGCCCTAAGCTTCGGAATTCTCTCCCCAGACCCCTCCGGCTCTCGACCTCTCTTTCCTCCTTTCAGATGCTCCTTAAAACCGACCTCTGACCCTCGCCTGCCCTAATAGCTCCTTGTGTGGCTCAGTCTCATGTTGTTTGATAATCGCTCCTGTGAAGCGCCTTGGGATGTTTTACTACATTAAATGCAAGTTGTGTGTACACTGGCACACCCTTTTCCTGTAGCAACCTCTTTCTGTGACTGCTTGAACAGTTCTGGCCTTGTGACCGCATTATCTCTGGGGTCACCTCCCCTAACATCTCTCCTGTTTTCCTGCTCGGTGTGTTCACTGTAAACTCCAGGGCGTTTTGTTACAGCCAAGTCCCTGTAGAAATGCAAGCGCTTCCCGATAATTCCAATTATCTTGCACCGCTCCGAGTGAGTTAGCAAGAGTATCGTAACTACACCTCGAAAGTTCGAACATAAGCTGGCTGAGTGAACTTGTAACTGAACTACAAACACAGTGAAGACGGTAAAATGGGAATTTGGGGCAGAGATGGAAGGCAGTGCTAATTAATTTAAACTGAGGGACAAAAGCGAAAGAGTAATAATACTTTAAATAAGAGCATGGAGCAGCATCAGAGATAAAACAAGCAAACAACCCTAATTTTAACTATATAGTTGGATATTGGGCTAATTAACTTAAAATAGAAAGAAAGACAGACTAGTATTTATATCGTGCTTTTCACAAATCAGTATGTCCCAAAGTGCTTTACAGCTTATAAGAACATAAGAACTAGGAGCAGGAATGGGCCATTCGGCCCCTCGAGCCTGCTCCACCATTCAATCAGATCATGACTGATCATCGACCTTAACTCCACTTTCCCGCCCGATCCCCATATCACTTGATTCCCCTAGAGTTCAAAAATCTATCAATCTCAGCCTTGAATATACTCAATGACTGAGCATCCACAGTCCTCTGGGGCAGAGAATTCCAAAGATTCACAACCCTCTGAGTGAAGAAATTCCTCCTCATCTCAGCCCTAAATGGCCGACCCCTTATTCTGAGACTGTGACCCCTGGTTCTAGACTCCCCAGCCAGGGGAAACATCCTCCCTGCATCTACCCTGTGAAGCCCTGTAGGAATTTTGTATGTTTCAGTGAGATCACCTCTCATTCTTCTAAACTCGAGAGCGTATCGGCCTAGTCGACTCAATCTCTCCTCATAGGACAATCCCCTCGTACCAGTGTACTTTTGAAGTGCAGTCACTGTTGTAATGTAGGAAAATAACACATACAGGGCACGGGTAAAAAAAACCAGCAACTTTAAACACGGAAATACACCTAATAGGATAAATTTACTAGGCTGAGTGGTAGAAGAAACCAAATTAATATTTATGGGGATGTGGTTAGCACTAAAGATAAATAAATAACGACTATAAAAGAAAGACTTGCATTTCTATAGCGCCTTTCACCATCTCCGCACGTCCCAAAGTGCCTTACAGCCAATGAAGTATTTTTGAAGTGGAGTCACTGTTGTAATGTCGGAAACACGGCAGCCAATTCACACACAGCAAGATCCCACAGTCAGCAATGAGATAATGACTAGATAATCTGTTTTTTAGTGATCTTGATTGAGGGATAAATATTGGCCCCAGGGATAACTCCCCTGCTCCTCTTCGAAATAGTGCCATGGGATCTTTTACATCCACCTGAAAGAGCGGATGGAGCCTTGGTTTAACGTCTCATCCAAAAGGCGGACATATAAACGTTAAAGTAAATAAATATAGAATAGGAAATGGCAGCGCAGGCGGCATGTTGGGACTGTAGAATGTGGGAATTTGTGGACAGCAAGACTTGAAGATAATGTCTCTGCCTTGACTGATTGCGACTCGGTGGTTGAGCTGGAGTGTGAGTTAGAGACCCTCTGACCCATAGGATGGGGAAGGAATATCTGGATAGTTTACTCCAGAACACACCAAGTAGGTACAAGAAGGGGAGTGTGTGACTGACGGCCAGTAAGGGAAGGGAAATCTAGTTGACACAGGGAAGGAGGAACCTCGGAATCTGGTCCTGTCCAATAGGTACAATGTGCATGCTACCGGAGATAAGGAGGAAGGCTGAGGGAAGGACAGCCGCAATGCCGATCAAAGCATTGTGGAGCAGGAGGCAGTTCAAAGGTGGAGGAGCAGAACAGAAAGGTTGTAGTTATAGGGGATTCGATAGTTCGGGGGATAGTTTACATCCACTGCAGTTACAATCAAGAGTCTCAAAGGGTATGTTGGCTACCTGGTGCCAAGGTGGGATATCCCGGAGCAACGGGACAGGGAGGGTGAACAAGTTGTCGTGGTCCATGTTGGGACCAGTGACATAGGAAAGAACACGGAGGAGGTCCTGCTAAGAGCGTATCAGGAACTAGGAGCTAAATTAAAGGAGATATTGGCCTCGGAGAGGAAGCAGCGCAGATTCACCCGAATGATACCGGGGCTAAAGGGGTTAAATTGCGAGGACAGGTTGCACAGACTGGGCTTGTATTCCCTGGAGTTTAGAAGATTAAGGGGTGATCTAATCGAGGTGTTTCAGATGATTAAAGGATTCGATAGGGTCAATAGAGAGAAACTATTTCCTCTGGTGAGGGGCGGGGGGGCGGGGGGGGGAGTCCGGAGCCTTCAAATTAGAGCCAGGCTCTTCAGGGGTGAAATCAGGAAGCACTTCTTCACACACAGGGTGGTGGAAATCTGGAACTCTCGCCCAAAAAACAACAACTTGTATTTATATAGCGCCTTTAACATAGTAAAACGTCCCAAGGCGCTTCACGGGAGTGCAATCAGACAAAAAATTGACACCGAGCCACATAAAAAATTAGGGCAGGTGACCAAAAGCTTGGTCAAAGAGGTCGGTTTAAGGAGCGTCTTAAAGGAGGAGAGAGGTAGAGAATCAGGGAGGGAATTCCAAAGCTTAGGGCCCAGGCAGCTGAAGGCACGGCCACCAATGTTTGAGCGATTATAATCAGGGATGCTCAAGATGGCAGAGTTTGAGGGGCGCAGATATCTCTGGGCTGGGGGTTAGGGTGGGAGGTTGTGAGGCTGGAGGAGGTAACAGAGATAGGGAGGGGGCGAGGCCATGGAGGGAGGTTGTGAGGCTGGAGGAGGTAACAGAGATAGGGAGGGGGCGAGGCCATGGAGGGAGGTTGTGAGGCTGGAGGAGGTAACAGAGATAGGGAGAGGCGAGGCCATGGAGGGATTTGAAAACAAAGATGAGAATTTTAAAATCGAGTCGTTGCTTAACCGGGAGCCAATGTAGGTCAGCGAGCACAGGGGTGATGGGTGAACGGGACTCAGTGCGAGTTAGGACACGGGCAGCCGAGTTTTGGATGACCACAAGTTTACATAGGGTAGAACGCGGGAGGCCAGCCAGGAGTGCGTTGGAATAGTCAAGTCTGGAGGTAACAAAGGCATGGATGAGGGTTTCAGCAGCAGATGAGCTGAGGCAAGGGCGGAGACAGGCGATGTTACAGAGGTGGAAATAGGCGGTCTTAGTTATGCCACAGATATGTGGCTGGAAGCTCATTTTAGGGTTAAATATGACACCAAGGTTGCGAAGAGTGTGGTTCAGCCTCAGACAGATGTTAGGGAGAGGGATGGAGTCGGTGGCTCGGGAACGGATTTTGTGGTGGGGACTGAAAACAATGGCTTCGGTCTTCCCAATATTTAATTGGAGAAAATTTCTGCTGATCCAGTACTGGATGTCGGACAGTCTGACAATTTAGAGACCGTGGAGGGGTCGAGAGAAGTGGTGAGGTGGAGCTGGGTGTCGTCAGCGTACATGTGGAAACTGACACTGTGTTTTCGGATGATGTCGCCGAGGGGCAACATGTAGATGAGAAATAGGAGGAGGCCAAGGATAGATCCTTGGGGGACACCAGAGGTAACGATGCGGGAGCGGGAAGAGAAGCCGTTGCTGATGATTCTCTGGCTACGATTAGATAGATAAGAATGGAACCAGGCGAGTGCAGTCCCACCCAGCTGGACGACGGTGGAGAGGCGTTGGAGAAGGATGGAGTGGTCAACTGTGTAAAGGCTGTAGTCAGGTCGAGAAGGACGAGGAGGGATAGTTTACCTTTGTCACAGTCACAAAGGATGCCATTTGTGACTTTAATGAGAGCCGTTTCGTTATTGTGGCAGGGTGGAAACCTGATTGGAGGGATTCAAACATGGAATTGCGGGAAGGATGGGCACGGATTTGGGAGGCGACAACACATTCAAGGCCCGGAGAGGAAAGGGAGGTTAGAGATGGGGTGGTAGTTTGCATGGATGGAGGGGTCAAGGGTTGGTTTTTTGAGGAGAGGGGTGATGACGGCAGATTTGAGGGAGAGGGGGACAGTACCTGAAGAGAGAGAACCATTAACAATGCCAGCTAACATGGGAGCCAGAAAAGGAAGTTGGGTGGTCAGCAGTTTAGTGGGAATAGGGTCTAGGGAGCAGGAAGTGGGTCTCATGGACAAGATGAGTGTGGAGAGGTCGAGAGGAGATCGGAGAAAGATGCGAGATCAGATCAGCCATGATCTAATTGAATGGTAGAACAGGCTTGAGGAGCAGAATGACCTCCTGTTCCTGTCCTCCACCTGAGGCTGCTTAATAGTGCGATTGTTTAACAGGGAATGAAGAGATTCTCCCAGAAATGATGTGGTTAACGGCACTGCTTGGTGCCACACAGACCAGGAATGTCGAGGATACGTCCCCGGTAACGCTGAGTTGGATGACCTCCGCTAGGGAGGGGAAGTTTGACCAGTTTGAAGGTCGAGAGCTGGAGAGACAGTTTGAAGGTCGAGAGCTGGAGTGACAGTTTGAAGGTCGAGAGCTGGAGAGACAGTTTGAAGGTCGAGAGCTGGAGTGACAGTTTGAAGGTCGAGAGCTGGAGAGACAGTTTGAAGGTCGAGAGCTGGAGAGACAGTTTGAAGGTCGAGAGCTGGAGAGACAGTTTGAAGGTCGAGAGCTGGAGAGACAGTTTGAAGGTCGAGAGCTGGAGAGACAGTTTGAAGGTCGAGAGCTGGAGAGACAGTTTGAAGGTCGAGAGCTGGAGAGACAGTTTGAAGGTCGAGAGCTGGAGAGACAGTTTGAAGGTCGAGAGCTGGAGAGACAGTTTGAAGGACGAGAGCTGGAGAGACAGTTTGAAGGACGAGAGCTGGAGAGACAGTTTGAAGGACGAGAGCTGGAGAGACAGTTTGAAGGACGAGAGCTGGAGAGACAGTTTGAAGGACGAGAGCTGGAGAGACAGTTTGAAGGACGAGAGCTGGAGAGACAGTTTGAAGGACAAGAGCTGGAGAGACAGTTTGAAGGACGAGAGCTGGAGTGACGAGAGCTGGAGTGACAGTTTGAAGGATGAGAGCTGGAGCGGAACCCGGTTACCAGGACGCCAAGTTGGACAGCCAGGGGTAATGTGCAGGTGTGTGGAAGAAACCGAGGGGAAACATCGAGAGAGACCAAGATGGAAACATCGAGAAAGACTGAGGGGGCACTTTATTTATTTAATTTTATTAATTTATTAATTAATTTATTTAATTATAAGTTGTGAGTTCCTCACGATGCTTTCCCAGTGCGCCCACCCTGTAGCCAGAGATTATTCTAGAAGCCTGGGTAGAAATATCAATGTAATTACTGTAGAAATTACTTTTTTTACATTATTGCTTGTTCATTTTATGTGCTGTCTTTTTATGTCTTTTATTTATTTTATGTCTGCTTTATTTATATTTAAAGTATGTATGTGTGTATATGTCGGTCTGTGTTTGTTTGTGATGGCGCCGATGAAGATGGCTGCCGTCCTTGCGAGCTCCGTGCGTACCAGGCAGCTAAGTGTTCTTGGTGCTTGGTGCTCTCGGCTCGTCAAGGAAAAAGCATTTCACTGACTAGATTACACTTCTTGTATTTAGTTATGTGACCAATAAAATTGAAATTGAACTAAATTCGTCTTGGCGTCCCTGGGCTAGTGAGGGGGGGAAACGGAGCACTGGTTCCTCCTTCTGCTCACTTTCCAGTGGGCTCAGGTGGAACGTGCACAGGCGAGGAGAGGATATTGACACCCTGATGGTTGGTTATACTGCCGACACTTACTGCCCAGGCTCACACCTTGCTGGTGAGGCCACATCTATTGCCCTGGGATAGGAGTGGTGATTGTTTTGCTATTAAGAGGCTTGCTAGGCCACTTTGGAATCAAATATGTAGCATGGGACTGGAGTCAATGTATAGGCGAGATCATGTAAGGCCGGCAGGTTCCCTGCCCTGAAAACAACTGCATTTTTATGAAAGTTTTGATTCTATTTATTCTAAGTGTCAGCTGTGGCTCAGTGGGCCGCACTCTCTCTCTCGCTTCTGAGTCTAGAACGGTTGTGGGTTCATAGTCCCACTCCAGAGACTTGAGCACAAAAAGCCAAGGCTGACTCTCCAGTGCGGTGCTGAGGGAGTGCTGCACTGTCAGAAGCGCCGTCTTTCGGATGAGACGTTAAACCGAGGCCCTGTCTGCTCTCTCAGGTGGGCGTAAAAGATCCCACGGCCACTATTGGAAGAAGAGCAGGGGAGTTCTCCCCGGTGTCCTGGGGCCAATATTTATCCCTCAATCAGCATAACAAAAAACAGATTATCTGGGTCATTATCACATTGCTGTTTGTGGGAGCTTGCTGTGTGCAAATTGGCTGCCGAATTTCCTACATTACAACAGTGACCAAACTCCAAAAATACCTAATTGGCTGTGAAGCGCTTTGGGACGTCCTGAGGTGGCCCTGAAAGGCGCTGTGGAAATGCAGGTCTGTCTTTCTTTTATTCGATTTAGCAGAAATTCAAATAGCCATGGTGGGGCTTGAAGTCATGACGTTTGTGTTGCTAGTCCCGTGCCATAAACAGTCGACTACTACATGCTGCAAATGGAAAGGGGCACTGAATGAGTTACTGCCAATCCCCAGCCTGAGGAGGTGGACCTGGAGTCTGCGCTGTGATAGTTCTGTGTTTACCTGGAACCCAATGATCTCTCCAATGGCCCAGTGACTGGCTAGCAAATCTTCCCTGTCGGAATTTTTCTGTATCTCGGGTGCTTTGTGCTCATTTTTCTTCATCTTTCTTCACCTTTCCAGTTCCTGAGAGTGAGGACATTAGCGGGATCAACCTACTACTGCAAATCTGGGATGTCCTTCACCGGGAATTTGATCGAGCGGTTCATGCTGGTGGATTGTAACGCTGTTCTGTGTGGCTCCTACAGGTGAGTGACAGACTGTGATGATCCTTTCTCCGAATGCTCGAGCTCTGAAGTGTGCAGGGACGCTAACTGATACCCAGCTGTCACATTCAATGCAAGTCAGCCACCTCCCACAGGAAAAACCTGTTTCTAATGTGTGCGGCCTAACCGAAGAGCTTGTGCTCTGCCGGTGCCAATTCGCCTCTCCTCGCGGTGCTCACTGTTGCTGGGTGTTGGCTGGTTACCCAGCGAGGGCCTCATGACGGAGCCAAATCCTGTCTTCCCTCACACTTGATGACGTGGGTTGCTCGAAAGTGATCAACCCTGTCCTTGCAGCTCTCGGCTTAAAGTCTGCCCAGGCTGATGAGCAGAGAGTCTGTCTGCTCGCTTTCAGGGCCCTGTACGAAATAAGCTTGGAATGTGAGCTTTGGCCCTTGCATATCCACAGATCCCTGAAGGCAGCAGGACAGGTAGAGAAGGTGGTTAAGGCGGCGTACGGGATACTTTCCTTTATTAGACGAGGCGAGAAATATTAGATGAAATAAACATAGTGAAAGAGGAAGTATTAAAGGGTTTAGCATCTTTTGAAAGTGGATAAATCCCCAGGCCCGGATGAAATGTATCCCAGACTGTTAAGAGAAGTAAGAGAGGAAATAGCAGAGGCTCTGACCATCATTTTCCAATCCTCTCTGGCTACAGGTGTGGTGCCGGAGGTGGTACCATTGTTTGAAAAGGGAGAAAGGGATAGACCGAGTAATTACAGGCCAGTCAGCCTAACCTCGGTGGTGGGAAAATTATTGGAAAAACTTCTGAGGAACAGGATAAATCTTCATTTAGAAAGACACGGATTAATCAGGAACAGGCTGCATGGATTTGTTAAGGGAAGGTCGTGTCTGGCTAACTTGGATTGAATTGTTTGAGGTGGTAACAAGGAGGGTCAATGAGGGTAGTGCGTTTGATGTAGTCTATGGATTTTAGCAAGGCTTTTGATAAGGTCCTGCATGGCAGACTGGTCACAAAAGTAAAAGCCCATGGGATCTAAGGCAAAGTGGCAAGTTGGATCAGCAATTGGCTCAGAGACAGGAAGCAAAGGGTAATGGTCGAAGCGTGTTTGTGACTGGAAGGTTGTTTCCAGTGGGGTTCTGCAGGGCTGAGTGCTGGATCCTTTGCTTTGTGGTATAGATCAAGGATTTGGACTTGAATGTAGGAAGTATGATTTAAGAAGTTTGCAGATGATACAAAAATTGGCCGTGTGGTTGATAATGAAGAAAGCTGCAGACTGCAGGAAGAAATCAATGGACTGGTCAGGTGGGCAGGACAGTGGCAAATGTAATTCAATCGGGAGAAGTGTGAGGTAATGCATTTGGGGAGGGCTAACAAGGCAAGGGAATACACTATAAATGGTAGGACACTGAGAAGTGCCGAAGATCAGAGGGACCTTGGAGTGCATGTCCACAGATCCCTGAAGGTAGCAGGACAGGTAGATAAGGTGGTTAAGAAGGCATACGGGATACTTGCCTTTTAGCCGAGGCATAGAATATAAGAGCAGGGGGGTTATGCTTGAACTGTATAAAACACTAGTTAGGCCACAGCTAGAATACTGCGTGCAGTTCTGGTCACCACATTACAGGAAGGATGTGATTGCACTAGAGAGGGTGCAGAGGAGATTTACGAGGACGTTGTCTGGGCTGGGGAATTTTAGCTATGAGGAAAGATTGGATCGGCTGGGGTTGTTTCTTTGGAACAGAGGAGGCTGAGGGGAGATTTAATTGAGGTGTATAAAATTATGAGGGGCCTAGATACAGTGGATAGGAAGGACCTATTTCCCTTAGCAGAGAGGTCAATAACCAGGGGGCAGAGATTTAAAGTAATTGGTAGAAGGATTAGAGGGGAGTTGAGGAGAACTTTTTTCACCCCGAGGGTGGTGGGGGTCTGGAACTCACTGCCTGAAAGGGTGGGAGAGGCAGAAACCCTCATCACATTTAAAAAGTACTTGGATCTGCACTTGAAGTGCCGTAACCTACAGGGCTACGGACCGAGAGCTGGAAAGTGAGATTAGGCTGGATCGTTCTTTGTCGGCCGGCACAGACTCGATCGGCCGAATGGTCTCCTTCTCTGCTGTAAATTTCTGTGATTCTATGATGCTGTGAACACAAAATTTCACCAACTGGGCAACAAAGGGCACTAAATCTAAAACTACAAAGGGGAATAGATAGATTAGCTGGGCAAAACTATGGCAGCAGACATAGAACAATAGGAGCAGGAGTAGGCCATTTGGCCCTTCGAGCCTGTTCCTCCATTCAATATGATCATGGCTGATCCTCTATCTCAATACCATATTCCCGCTCTCTCCCCATACACCTTGATGCCTTTTGTGTCTAGAAATCTATCTATCTCCTTCTTAAATATATTCAGTGATTTGTCCTCCACAGCCTTCTGTGGTAGAGAATTCCACAGGTTCACCACCCTCTGAGTGAAGAAATTTCTCCTCATCTCAGTCTTAAATGTCCTACCCCGTATCCTGAGACTGTGACCCCTCGTTCTAGACCCCCCAGCCAGGGGAAACATCCTCCCTGCATCCAGTCTGTCTAGCCCTGTCAGAATTTTATACGTTTCAATGAGATCCCCTCTCATTCTTCTGAACTCTAGTGAATACAGGCCTAGTCGACCCAATCTCTCCTCATACGACAGTCCTGCCATCCCAGGAATCAGTCTGGTGAACCTTCGCTGCACTCCCTCTATGGCAAGTATATCCTTTCTTAGGTAAGGAGACCAAAACTGCACACAGTACTCCAGGTGTGGTCTCACCAAGGCCCTGTATAACTGTAGTAAGACATTCTTGCTCCTGTACTCAAAACCTCTTGCAATGAAGGCCAACATACCATTTGCCTTCCTAACTGCTTGCTGCACCTGCATGTTTGTTTTCAGTGACTGATGTACAAGGACACCCAGGTCCCTTTTGTACATCAACATCTCCCAATCTATCACCATTTAAATAATATTCTACCTTTCTGTTTTTCCTACCGAAGTGGATAACTTCACATTTATCCACATTATACTGCATCTGCCATGTATTTTCCCACTCACTCAACTTGTCTAAATCGCCTTGAAGCCTCTTTGCATCCTCCTCACAACTCACAATCCCACCTAGTTTCATGTCAGCAAACTTGGAAATATTACATTTGGTTCCCTCATCCAAATCATTGATATATATTGTGAATAGCTGGGGCCCAAGCACTGATCCCTGCGGTACCCCACTAGTCACCGCCTGCCACCCCGAAAAAGACCCATTTATTCCGACTCTCTGTTTCCTGTCTGTTAACCAATCTTCAATCCATGCCAGTATATTACCCCCAATCCCATGTACTTTAATTTTGCACACTAACCTTTTATGTGGGACTTTATCAAAGGCCTTCTGAAAATCCAAATACACCACATCCACTGGTTCTCCCTTATCTATTCTACGAGTTACATCCCCAAAAAACTCCAGTAGGTTTGTCAAACACGATTTCCCTTTCATAAATCCATGTTGACTTTGTCTAATTCCGTTGATATTTTCTAAGTGTCCTGTTATCACATCCTTTATAATAGACTCTAGCATTTTCCCTACTACTGATGTTAGGCTAACCGGTCTGTAGTTCCCTGTTTTCTCTCTCCCATCTTTTTTAAATAGCGGAGTTACATTTGACACCCTCCAATCTGCAGGAGCTGTTCCATAATCTATAGAATTTTGGAAGATGACAACCAATGCGTCCACTATTTCCATGGCGAGAGACCAGGAGCTGGGGAGGACCAAAGGGATTTGGGTGTCTGTATACTCAGATCACTAAAAGCTCGTACACAGTTGCAAATGTTAATGAGAAAAGCTGATGGAAATTCTGTTCTATCTTCATTCACGGCAAGCTTTGCTAAATTGGTCTCGTAAAATGGGAAGTGGCTAAGGGATGGTTCGACCATATTTGGTTGTGACCTCTTGCCTAATAGGGAGGACATAACCCAGTTAGTTCACAGGTTTGGCATTCAAGAGAGCTGTATCACTCGTCCCCATCCCCATATCCAATAAGTTTGATAGAATGTGATTGGCCCAGAAATTCGGCAAGCCCCCGACCTACACTTACCTTGCGCGCCGGCAGCTGAGCTCTGGGCCTGCGTGGAATTCCTCTCTCTGGCCCGGTCCAGCTCCCGGCGCGCTGTGCTTGCGTGTCCCAGGGGCGTAATTAGTGCGATGCGTCCCCTGGGATCACGTGAGCCATGGGCAGCCAATCGATGGAGGGAAAAGCCCATTCATAAGATTGACAGAAAGACCTGTCAAAACGTATGAATGCTGAGGGCCCAAAACAGTACTTAACCTTCAAATAACATTTTTTTTAAATCACACTTTTTAAATAAACTATAAATTACATTAAATAACTATTTTAAACAATAATTTAAATTTTTGAAAAAAATAATTTTATAAATAAACGCGGCTAAAAATAAACTTACCTTGCTTTAAAGTATTTAAAAATAATAAACCTGTGGAAAAAATGTTTTAATTTTAATTAATTGACCACTTACCTTTTAAAATGCAGTCCTTACGCCTGGTTTTTACATGTCTAAAATCTAAAGACTTACCCTCATGGAAAAACCTGTATTAAAAAAAAAACGTAAGTTCAAAGCGCACGCGCAGACTCCAGCGCGCACGCGTTCGACCTCTGAACCCGTGCGTACTCACGCGTTGAGACCCGAATTTCTGGGCCATTAGTTTTTGTATGGCTCTGTGCTTGGAATGGTTCCATAGAGCTGAACTGTAATCACTCTACATTGATTTAGACTGAATGATGATTAATGCAAAGGTTATTTTTAATTTTTCTTCTCTTTCCCCCCCCCCCCACCCTGCAGTTTCATGTGGTCCTTTGAGAAGATTCATCGCAGTATTGTTCAACGGTTTCAGGGAGAGCTTGTGGCAATCTTCGATGAAGAATTTCGGATTCTTTTTGCCCAGTCGAACCCTCTCCCTGGGGTAGAGAATCCAATGCCAGACTTGGATAACTATTACACCGTGGCACCGTACCAGCCTACTGAGAGGCAGCGATGCAGACAGAACCCCAGATTCGCGCATCAGGAGGACAGGCTTTCACAGCACTCTGGCTATTCGTGGGCAGACTCGGATCTTGATCGCTCTTCCCGTCGTTTTAGACCGGATGATGTCTACAGGCATGTTCAGGAGGGAGCTGGCATCCGAGGCTGCATGAAGCAGTATACACATTTTCAGCAGGAGAAAATTCAGTTTGATCCCACATCGAGCGCTATTCTGAGGGCAAAGCGGATGGAAATGAACTCGTACAAACGGAGGAGTTATGCAGAAGGGACTTTGGAAAGTCACGATGCTAGGGAACAGAGATATGGACGGATAAGTGAGCACTATGATGAGTTAGATGCCAGATCTGAGCATTTATTCAGGGAAAAGATGCATCCTTTAGAGCCTGGAATGAGGAGGTTCAACTCTTTTAACAATAAGCAGCTAATGGGTGGCCCTGGAATACTTGACCGATTTAGGCAAAACCGAGCAGGTATGCATCAGTTTGATGAGCTTGGGGAACAAGCAAGGCCCGGATATGAGCCCAGGAATTACGAAGAGACTTACCTGCCTGGCTCACCACACCATCCACAGATGCAGGAACCTACATTAAGCTATGAGCCTTCTGACTCCTCCAAAGAAGTCCGGCATGGTTCAAGTGATCTAGAGCTGGTGAGTGAAGGAAGACTGGGTCAGAAAATACAGAAGCGACCCAACATTGGCCAGTCGTATGCCTGCCAAAAGTCTCCGACTCAGAAACAAGTTCTGGATCCAAAAATGCTTTTCCAGGAGTCGAGCCTGGACCGAAAATCTGACGATCAACCCACCAAACATGGGCTGAGAAGATTGAGACTTAGCTCCTATCTTAGTGCTCATCAGGATAAGCACCTGGAGCTGCTTGATGAGGGCATTTCTGCGCCGGATGAACCTCAGGGCAACAGTGAAGTGCTTCAGGAGTCGAGGATAAACACAGCTCCTTTTGAGGCAACCTTCAGAGATTCTTCACAAATTACAAGTTATAAACGTTTGGATCTGTACAACTCAAAGTTCCAACAATCAGATTTGCTTGACAGCCAGTCTCTGTCATCGGATAAAGGAACCGAGGAGCGGAATGTTAAGCTGGCGAAGCACGAGTCGATACGCAGCAAGTTCAACCCAATGCTGCACAGGGGCTCCAGGTTGCGTTCTTCGCTGATCTTCAATTCTTCAAAAGTGGAGCAGCACATCACACAAAGAGGAAAAACGATTCTGAGCATCAGGGAGCAGATACAGAGCGGAGTAAAGGAATCTGAAGAGATGCAGGAACCTACAGCAACTGCAGGTCTGCAGGAACATGGCAGCAAACAGGTGCTCAGTAATGACCAGCCCAACCAGCGCCAACATTCGGTGCTTGCCAACGCCTTGCCAAGTGAGATTGCCAAAACATCAGAACCAAATCCCAAAGCGGATTTTGGTGGGAAGGCACCGGACTTGGTCCTGAGTAGGCAGCAGAGTGATTCTGGTTTGGGCAGCTGTGTCCCAGACGTGCCGTCCAGCACCCAACCCAAGGTGAAGCCAAGGATAGAACTGCAGCTGAGCAAAAGGGTCCAAGATGCCCTTAACAAAATGACCCAATGCACATCGCAATCAAAAGAAGTTAAACCACCACAGTCCGAGAAAATTGAAAAGCTGCCTCTGGAGAAATCCGGGAAGATCATTCATTCTCCACCTGTGCAGCAAAGCCCCCAACTTTCTCCCCAGCCACGTCCCCCATCTCCTGCTCCGCCAGGTACCCAATCCTCTCCTCAACTAGATCCCAAACCCCCTCAGTCGAACGCCAGGCCTTTATCTCAGCCAGGACCCCAACCTTCTCCACCAGCTGCGCAAAATAATGCCACCAATCCCAGAGAGGTTCCAACACGCTCCTCAGGACCCACTGAAGCTTACAAAAGACCCTCTTCTACCTTGGAGGAGACCAACAGCAATTTAGCAAAAATTAAGCTACATTCATCTGCTGTGTGTCTGGACACAAGAAGCAGTAAAGAGGACAAGACAGGAGAGGAATCTGGAGTTTTGAATTTGACTGTAAAAGGTTCTTCAAAATGGAAAACTTTTCTTAACCTTCCTGGTGACACAAAATCGAAAGAAATGCCCAGCAACATAGTGCCTGGGCAACCTGCCACAGAGAATGAGAAGAATCCTGATAAAACACCAAAAAGTAGCCTTGGTGAGGCAATACCTTCCAGCTCTCAGAGAGAGGAGAAGCCACATAGGTCTGCATCCACCCCCACTGCAACCAAAGGTGCACAAACTGTCCAAGGGAGCAGGTATTCCGCGTCGACTTCCAACGCCCTGTACAGCAGCAACCTTCGAGATGATACCAAGGTCATCCTGGAGCAAATCTCAGCCAACAGTCAGAAAAACCGGGCCGAGAATGCCAAAGTGCAGCACCCCGCCACCGCCGAGGTTGATGGCCCTGGAGGCTCGGCGGAGCACAAGGTTACCTCCGAGTCAGATAAAACCGACTCCGATAAAAAGCAGCAGTCCGGGATCTCGAGGTTTGAAAGCCTGCTTAAAGCCAAAGGCAGAGCGCCGACCTCCCCTGATCAGACAGACCCTCTGATTAAGAAGATGGACAGCTTTCGAAGGGAGCGGCGCGCGTACAGCAGGTTCGAAGTCTTCTATAAGAAGGATGACTCTTTGAAAACCGAGGGCTCCTCCGCAGAGCAACAGAATGATGGAACACAAGATTCCAAGGACATGGATGGTGGAGACAGGAAGAAACCGGCAAAGCTTATTCCCAAGCTCTTTGGGACATTGAGGAGGTTTTAATGCTGCCTGTGACTCACTGAACTAAGAGGCGCTCCACCACCGCACCTGGACTGCTGGGTGCTGCTATTTTCGTGAAAGGGTCCAGGACATGAGGCAGCAGCTGACCAAACAGAGATGTTTAAGATGTCAAATTTTAGATCAGTACGGTAACGTGCAGCCGGGCTAGGAAGCTAGCACTGAGACCCGGTCACTCCAGCGGAAGACTCTTGGAGAGTTCGGCGTGAGTTTAAAAAGCTCTTCGATGGAGAGGAATGGCCCCGTGATATCAGCAGGTTTAGATATACCCGGGCATTAAACAGCAGCTTTTCACTCTCCAGTCAAACTTTTTTTTTTTGGTTAGTATTTCATGGTGTTGGCAGAATATAGACAGTCTTCAGTGAGGTAACAACTGAGACGAGAGGGATTGTCAGTAGGGGCCTGGATTACTGATGCCTGTACGTGGCCTTTAACATAGCTTCGCAATGGAGGGGAGAAGGGAGAGATTGGACACTGCACGGGAACTGGGGCAAGAGTTTGAGGATGGGATCGAAGGCTTGGTCAAAGAGGCAGATTTTAAGGGGGGCCTTTTGAAGGAGGGGAGAAGCCACGAGATGGAGGGACGGGAATAGCATATTAGACAAGTTTTAGGGGAAGAACTGAGGTGCTAATTTGCCCAAAGATGCCAAAGTTGTACGCAGCCATATAAAAACTAGCCTTTATAATGTGGGGTCATTTTCGTGGGTGGGGGAGGGATAAACTTGTTTTGCCCCCAACTTTAAAAATAAAAATTGGTACCAGGTAATTAATATTTGCAATCACAGCCAAACATGTATAGTGGGACCTCACAGCTGTGCACTCTGCAAATGGACTCACATTTTGGGCCGATGGGTTGTGAAATAAAAGGCCACCAGATTCAGGTAATTCCAGACTGATCAGTGTAAAAGGCTGTTTTTTTAACCTGTTTCACAAGCCAGTTCATTTTTTTCTCCCTCTGAAGTTCAAGGCTCAAGTTTAGTGTTGTGGACACACACGCACGCACTGCTCTTGGGCCTCGCTAAAGTGGCCGTTCTTCGTTTGAGAGTATCGATTGGGTCTGTCACCAGACTCTGACGCCACAGCTTTGCTTCGTGTTCGCGGCCATGCAACTTTCCAACTGAAGTGGGCACCCTGGCTGATTTTTTTACATTTTTCCCTCCTGAGACCGAGAATGCAGCGGCCAATTGGAGTATGCCTGGCCTGCCCTGGCTGAGCTAACTCGACACTAACCTGGCAGGGATCGAACCTGGCTCCTCACCGGGTGAGTGTGTGCTCACTAACCACTGGTGCGCTTACGCGCTGAACCACACGGGCAGCTAGTGAAAGCATGGAGTGGAATTACTGGGCGTGAAAGGAATGTAAAGGCTGGAGGGTTGACTGAGTGGGGAAGGCGGAAGTGTTTGATATTTACTGGCTGGGATTGGGAAAGGCCGGGGGAGGCTGCTTTCAATCAATTCTGATCTTATTTGTGATTAATTCAATATCCTTTTCATCTGTATGCTATACCCAGGTCACGACTAATTGGCCAACTGGCAGTGGGAGCACTGTAATCAGCTTCCCTACAGTCGGCTGCAAACCAGATTGACCTGTAGCTGGGACTCTGCGCCAGTCTATTGGCCTGTATATATAACCCGTATCAAAGTGTATAGATATTGTATACCATATGCAAGGATTCGATCCTGTGCTGCTGATTAGGTTAACTTACAGGCTGTCTTCTCTCCTTCGCTCAGTGGATGTTCAGTGCCACTGATGGGGGAAACCCCATAATGTAACACAGGAAGTGGCTGCACTGTGCCTGTAAGTCTAATTATAACCATCTCTTATTAGAATGTGCACTAAATGTAAATATTTTTGATACTGTGCAAGTCTGCTGCCTGTATACATTCACCAAAGGCTTTTATTGTGTATTAAATATGAGGGTAAGGCTATCTGTAACTGATGTAAATCTACTGTACTCTATCTAACCTGTACTGTACCTGCCCTGGGAGTGTTTGGTGGGACAGTGTAGAGGGAGCTTTACTCTGTATCTAACCCGTGCTGTACCTGCCCTGGGAGTGTTTGGTGGGACAGTGTAGAGGGAGCTTTACTCTGTATCTAACCCGTGCTGTACCTGCCCTGGGAGTGTTTGGTGGGACAGTGTAGAGGGAGCTTTACTCTGTATCTAACCCGTGCTGTACCTGCCCTGGGAGTGTTTGATGGGACAGTGTAGAGGGAGCTTTACTCTGTATCTAACCCGTACTGTACCTGCCCTGGAGTGTTTGATGGGACAGTGTAGAGGGAGCTTTACTCTGTATCTAACCCGTGCTGTACCTGCCCTGGGAGTGTTTAATGGGACAGTATAGAGGGAGCTTTACTCTATCTAACCCGTGCTGTACCTGCCCTGGGGGTATTTGATGGGATAGTGCAAAGGGAGCTTTACTCTGTATCTAACCCGTGCTGTACCTGCCCTGGGAGTGTTTGATGGGATAGTATAGAGGGAGCTTTACTCTATCTAACCCGTGCTGTACCTGCCCTGGGGGTATTTGATGGGACAGTGTAGAGGGAGCTTTACTCTGTATCTAACCCGTGCTGTACGTGCCCTGGGAGTGTTTGATGGGACAGTTTAGAGGGAGCTTTACTCTGTATCTAACCCGTGCTTTACCTGCCCTGGGAGTGTTTGATGGGACAGTGTAGAGGGAGCTTTACTCTGTATCTAACCCGTGCTGTACGTGCCCTGGGAGTGTTTGATGGGACAGTTTAGAGGGAGCTTTACTCTGTATCTAACCCGTGCTTTACCTGCCCTGGGAGTGTTTGATGGGACAGTGTAGAGGGAGCTTTACTCTGTATCTAACCCATGCTGTACCTGCCCTGGGGGTATTTGATATTGATACTGGGTACCTGAAATGCAACGTTTCCCATTCTCTTCCACCTCAACAAGCACAAAACTGACAAGACAATAAGCAGGGGAGGGAGGAGAGGAAATCCACTTTCCACTAACTGGGAATATTACTGGAAAAATGATGCAACAGCTCAGGGAACGAATAGTATAACCTTAGCCTTTAGCCCAAGGCAGCATGGTTCCCCACTTTCCTGGGCACCACGACGGTCATGGGCTCAAGGAAGGACGTTTTGGTTTTCTCTTAATTTGTACTTTTCTACAGAAGAGGCAAACTAGCGAAATATTTAAATTAAAATGGTTTTAGCATTTTGTATATATTTTTACACCTAAAAGGGGATTGTCTCGAGTGTATTACTTTTTATCTTGATGCCGTTCCACGTCTGCTGGACGAGGCTTTTTAACCTGTTTCTCTGGGTAGATTATTCTGCTTTCACTTTTATTTAGTTCCAGTTTTCTGGCTTGTGCTGGGCACGGCCCAACGACTGCTAAGTGCCCTCTGGTACCTCGCCCAGCTGGCCATTCTTCCTGTGTGGACTCAAACAAGCTCAGCAGCCATGGAGGACATTGGAGCCAAGACCCGTCCACACACGCGCTCGCTTTCTCCCAGACCTCTTGCCAATTGTAGTTCCCAAGCGGCTGAGACTGTACTTGGCGC
Source organism: Somniosus microcephalus (assembly GCF_052327205.1). Lineage (NCBI taxonomy): Eukaryota > Metazoa > Chordata > Chondrichthyes > Squaliformes > Somniosidae > Somniosus > Somniosus microcephalus. The sequence goes on along the minus strand of NC_140991.1, from coordinate 5,781,669 downwards.
CCCCCCCCCCCCCCCCAAAGCGGCATCGACTTCAGTTTTTCCTGCACCAGATTGTGGGTGAATGATGCTGGTGAGGACTCCTCCTGCCCCCTGTCTAAGGATGGCCAGTGATGATTGAGTATCGTCATGCGGGCATGGGGCCGTCACGTGGAGATGAGGAACGCAGGGTGGCAGCATTTACCCATGATGTTTAGGAGGAGCAAAGATGTGATGGCAATGTAGATGAGTTGAATAAGAGATCACAGAGCCATCGGGCTGGAGCGATAAGAAATAGCAGAGGAAATGTTCTGAATTATATCAGGAAAAGATAATCCAACAAAAAATGGCTGTGTGAAGGGGACCACCCTCCTGTCGATTTACTGTGCCAAAATCTGTGATGGGTGGGCTTTCCAACCTGGGGGTGTGGGAAAGACCAATCGAAACAAAGCTGTATGCTTTAGCAAACGTAAATATAACTGGAACAAAATGATTGCCATTTACAGATCTGTAACGGTTTGGTTGATAACTGTTTGTTTGGTTCTTTATATCTCAGTGCAATGTGTAATAAGTCACATTCTCCTGTACTTCTGCACTATACGAGCGAAATAAACAGCGTATGGTTTACACTTTGCCACTTCGCCCATCTTTGTGTTTTTCGACTTGTATAAAACAAGTTGGGTTTTTTGTGTGACTAACTTACTGCACCTTGACCATCGAAAACCAGCCCACGAGGCTTCACAAAAGAGCAAAAATAATCGCCACGCGTGAGGGGGGGAGGAGGGAGGAGGCAAGAGTGGTGAGCAGAGGTCTGGGCTGGTCTTTGATGGTGTGGAGGGGGTTAGGGAGGGAGTTCCGCAGAGCAGTGTTGAGACAGATGAAGGCTCTGCTAATGATGATGGGACAAAGGGAGGGCAATGTTCAGGAGACCAGAGGAACAGTGGGCTTAGAGACAGAGTATAGGGGTGGAGGAGGCCATCGAGGTAGGTGTATAACTTTTCATTTTGTTTTCAGTATGTGGGTGATATTGGCACGGCCACAGTTATTGTCCAGCCCGAGTTACCCTAAGAAAAAAATATAGAAAAGGTTAATCCCAAGCACTACTTTAATTCAACCCATGCCTGTAGGACAAGGCATCTCACAGGGAGTGAATAAGATCATTCCTTCCCAGCAAAGAAACATAAAAATCCATGACTCGCCAGAAAAGGATGCTGGATAGTCAACGGGAAGTTAGTGGGAATGGGGTCAAGAGGTGGATCTCATGGATGAGAGGAGGTAGGAGAGGACATGGGGGATTTGGAAAGAAGCTGAAGAGGGAGGTGTTCAGGGCTGGGGCAGGGGGAGGTTTGTCCTGGTGGGCAGGGGGGAAGAGGAGAGAAGCAACAGAAGCAGATGCATGCATGATCTCAACCTCCGTGATAAAGAAGTCCATGAGCTCTGCACTAGTTGTTGCAGATAAGAGTGGTGGGGGCAGAGGAGAGAAGTTTAAGGAGACAGTTGGTAGCGGAGAAAAGAAGAAGAGGTTATCTTTGTCTTCAGGATGATCTTGGAGGAGTGATCAGTTTTGTTGAGAGTGAGGCTTGATAGCGCTTGATGTGGTCCAGCCAGACCTGGTGATGGACGACTAAACCAGCTGTGTGTCAGATACGCTCAAGTCTGCACCCCCTGGCCTGGCCCCACTTTTGGTGGAGATTGCACCTCCAGACACCGTCTCTTCCAATCAGTCAATGTATTTTTAGTTATAAATCACAATTTATAGGAGAGTTATAAAGTGTCACACTGTCCCTCACTGGCAAGAAGGCAGCATTACAGGAAAGCCTCATTGCTCAGCTAGGAGGGAGGGCAGTGCTGCTAGGAGGGAGGGCAGTGCTGCAGGAGGGAGGGCAGTGCTGCAGGAGGGAGGGCAGTGCTGCAGGAGGGAGGGCAGTGCTGCAGGAGGGAGGGCAGTGCTGCAGGAGGGAGGGCAGTGCTGCTAGGAGGGAGGGCAGTGCTGCAGGAGGGAGGGCAGTGCTGCTAGGAGGGAAGGCAGTGCTGCAGGAGGGAGGGCAGTGCTGCAGGAGGGAGGGCAGTGCTGCTAGGAGGGAGGGCAGTGCTGCAGGAGGGAGGGCAGTGCTGCAGGAGGGAGGGCAGTGCTGCTAGGAGGGAGGGCAGTGCTGCAGGAATGTAACATTTCAAGAAGGCAGTTTACTGCGATCGCAGTTAAATATTGGTTTTTATTTGTTCTTGCATGTGTGCGATACTGTAAGTGCTGCATTTATTTACCATTCCTAGCTGCACTGAGACGGTGATGCTGGGCCAATCATTGCAGTCCCTCTCGCAACGGTGCTCCCATGGGGATGTTCGGTCGGGAATTGCAGAATACTGAACCAGCTGATGACGCAGGAATGGTGATCTATACCCGAGTGAGGACAATGTGAGGGGCTTGGAGAGAACAGACAGGGTCATGATTCAGGTGTAGATTCTTCATCAGCACTGGAAGAAATTACAGATGAACAACATTTAAAAGGAATAGAACAAAGGGGAGGGGAGGAAAGGAGATCCACACATGACATAAACAGAAACAAGATGATTGGGAATAGGAATAGCAATGGCAGTGAACATGGTGAAAGAGACAAATGGAAATCATGCTGAAAAAAGGAACAGCGTTTCTTGAAGGCAGTGAGACCACAGCTGGAGTACTGTGCACAGTTTTGGTCTCCTTACCTAAGGAAGGATATACGTACCGTGGAGTGGGTGCCGCGTTTCCTACATTCTTCTTGGGCAGTCCCTCGGCACTGAGGATGACTTGCTCCCACATTAAAAATGAGCTCGCAGGTGACTGAGGCCAATGCAGGACCTACAGTCTCTGTCACAGGTGGGGCAGACGGTGGTCGAAGGGGCGGGTGGGTGGGGTGCTTGGGTTGACGTGCGCTCCTTCTGCTGTTTGTGCTTGGCTTCCGCTTGCTCCCGGTGAAGTGACTCGAGGTGTTCTGTGCCTTTCCGGATGCTTCTCCTCCACTTTGTGCGGTCTTGGGCCAGGGATTCAGATGTAGAATCAGTCTGGGTGGAGCTAAGAAGCACCAAGGGGCAGAAAACATTGGTGGGAGTTGTCTATAGGCCTCCAAACATTAGTGGTAATGTAGGGGATGGCATCAAACAGGAAATTAGAGATGCATGTAACAAGGGTACTACAGTAATCATGGGTGACTTTAATCTACATATAGACTGACCAAACCAAATTAGCAATAATACTGTGGAGGATGAATTCCTGGAGAGTTGTTTTTTTAGACCAGTATGTTGAGGAGCCAACTAGGGAACATGCTATCCTAGCTTGGGTATTGTGTAATGAGAAGGGGTTAATTAATAATCTTGTTGAGCGGGGTCCTTTAGCGAAGAGTGACCATAACATGATAGAATTCTTCATTAAAATGGGAAGTGAAGAAGTCCAATCTGAAACTATGGTCCTAAATCTAAACAAAGGAAACTATGATGGTATGAGGAGTGAGTTGGCTATGGTAGATTGGGGAGCTTCATTAAAAGGCATGACGGTGGATAGGCAATGGCTAACATTTAAGGAACGAATGCATGAATTGCAACAGTTATACATTCCTTTCTGGAGCAAAAACACAGAAGGAAAAGTGGCCCAACCATGGCTAACAAAATAAATTAAGGATAGTATTTGATCCAAAGAGGAGTCATATAAAGTTGCCAGAAAAAGTAGCAAGCCTGAGGATTGGGAGCAGTTTAGAGTTCAGCAAAGAAGGACCAAGAGATTGATTAAGAGGGGAAAAATAGATTTTGAGAGTAAACTTGCAAGGAACATAAGTGGATTGCAAAAGCTTCTACAAGTATGTAAAAAGAAAAAGATTAGTGAAGACAAATGTAGGTCCCTTACAGTCAGTAGCGGGAGAATTTATAATGGGGAACAAGGAATTGGCAGAGAAATTAAACAAATACTTTGGTTCTGTCTTCACGGAAGAGGACACAAATAATTTCCCAGAAATGCTAGAGAACCAAGGGTCTAGTGAGAAGGAGGAATTAATGGAAATTAGTATTCGTAAAAAAACAATAGTGCTGGAGAAATTAATGGGACTGAAAGCCGATAAATCCCCAGGGCCTGATAATCTGCATCCCAGAGTACTAAAAGGTAGCCATGGAAATAGTGGATGCATTGGTTGTCATCTTCCAAAATTCTATAGATTATGGAACAGTTCCTGCAGATTGGAGGGTGGCAAATGTAACCGTACTATTGAAAAAAGGAGGGAGAGAGAAAACACGGAACTACAGACCAGTTAGCCTAACATCAGTAGTAGGGAAAATGCTAGAGTCTATTATAAAGGATGTGATAACAGGACGCTTAAAAAATATCAACGGGATTAGACAATGTCAACATGGATTTATGAAAGGGAAATCGTGTTTGACAAACCTACTGGAGTTTTTGAGGATGTTGTGGTAAAACCACCAATGAACTCCTGTACAAATGAATAACTGTCTTTAAAGCAATGTTGCAGCACCTATGTCCGTTTGCTGAGTGTAAACAAGCTTTCTGTAAAAACCCTGAAACAACGCGATGACGTCGTCATGTTGGTCACGTGGTGCCCCGAGTGGCGGGAAACATGATGACGTCATGACGTCAGAGGTGGGAGGTTCTGGGTTCAGACCTCGTGGAACAAGCTACTGTATAGACCTGTTTGCTATTGCTCCTGCATGTTTTTGTTTTGTTCACCAGTTTAATTAAATTCGGTTAATTTACTGAACTGACTCGACCTCTCTGATTTAGATAGGAATCCGTTGATTCCTACATTGGTGACCCCGAAGCTTCGCGGACGATTTTCGCGGAGGCAAGCTCGAGAACAAGATGGATGTAAATGCAGCGAGTTTGAAGCTCCCTCAATTTTGGGAACAACAGGCAGCCTCCTGGTTCGTTCAAGCGGAGGCTCAGTTCCAACTGCGAAACATCGTGCTGGATCAGACCCGTTACCTTTATTTGGTCTCCGCACTGGACAGCTCGACGGCTTCCCGCATTATCAGCCTGCTGGAGACCCCGCCCGTGGAGAACAAGTACAAAACGCTCAAGGCGCACCTCGTGCAAGTATTCGGTCTCACAAAGGCGGAGCGCGCACGACGCTTGCTCGCACTCCCCGGGTTAGGCGATGCTAAGCCTTCCGAGTTGATGAGCCACATGCTCACCCTCCTCAGGTCTGAGCCGTAGTGTTTTATATTTCGGGAACTGTTCCTGAGCCAGCTCCCTGAGCAGGTACAAGCAGCCCTGGCCAGGTCGACGTCTACGGACGGTGTGGCGCTCGCGGCCGAAGCCGACACCATTTACGCGGTGATGCAGCAGTACTGTGCCACCTCGATGCGTCCCGCCTCCAAGAACCCCGCCTCGGCGCCTCCACAGACTGGCCTTTGCTACTACCACGCCCGTTTCGGTCAGAAAGCCAGATGCTGCCGACCCCCGTGTAAATTCGTGCCGCCGGCACCGAGAAAGCAGCAAAACTGATTGCGCGACCGGAGAGGGGACCCTGAGGTCGGTTTCGCGTCTACGCTGACAGTTGGTGATTCCAGGAAATTGTTGTATATCACCGACTCCATTTCGGGCCGGCGTTTCTTGTGCGACACGGGCACCCAGTGCAGCATCCTCCCCGCTTCGGTCCTCGACGTCCGATCTGGGAGGCGCGGTTCTCCACTACAGGCCGCCAATGGCAGCGCCATCCATACGTACGGGAAGCGGCGGATCCGATTGTGTCTCGGTGGGCAACTTTTCCACTGGGAGTTTATAACCGCCATGATACCACTGGCAATCCTCGACGCTGACTTTTTCTGCACGCATGACCTACTGGTCGACGTACGTAATCGCCGTCTGATTCACGCCGCCTCACAGGCCCCCATTCCCTGTTTTCGGGGCTCCGGCGTGACCCACGCGGTTGCCTGCACCGAGTCGATGCCTGACGAGTTCACCCACCTGTTCAAGGAATTTCCGGAGCTCACTCGACCCACCTTCTCGGCGACGACCGCCAAACATGGTGTTGAACACCACATCGCGACGACCAGCCCCCCCGGTTTACGCCTGGGCTCGGCGATTGGAGGCCAGTAAACTCGAAGCCGTGAAGGCGGAATTCGCCACTATGGAGCAGCTGGGAATCGTTCGCCGGTCAGATAGTCCCTGGTCGTCTCTGCTACACATCGTGCCAAAGCCCGGCGGTGGGCGGCGGCCCTGTGGTGATTATCGGCGCCTCAATGAGGTCACGACTCCGGACCGGTGCCCGATACCGTACATTCAAGATTTTTCCGCCCACTTAGCCGGCACTTCGTGGTTCTCCAAGATCGACCTCGTCCGCGGGTACCACCAGGTGCCCGTCCACCCTCAGGACGTCCAAAAGACGGCGGTCATTACCCCGTTTGGCCTTTTTGAATTTTTACGAATGCCTTTCGGACTCAAAAATGCGGCACAGGCGTTCCAACGCCTCATGGATTCGGTGCTACGGGATCTCAAATTCCTTTTCGTGTACCTTGATGACATCCTCGTTGCCAGCGCGTCAAAGGAGGAACATCTACATCACCTGCGCGTCCTTTTCCGCCGTCTCCAGGAACATGGCCTTATAATTAACCCAAACAAGTGCCAATTCGGACTGAGGCAGATCGATTTTCTGGGCCACCGCATCACCGCAGAAGGGGCACTGCCACTCCGGGCGAAAGTGGCAGCCGTCGCTGCGTTGCCATGGCCACAATCCGTCAAGGTGCTCCAAGAATTCCTCGGCATGGTAAATTGTTACCATCGCTTTGTCCCCCGGGCTGTCCAGCTCATGCAGCCGCTCTACGAAGCACTCCGAGGGAAACCGGGGAAGGAACCTGTGATTTGGTCGCCGGTTATGGACCGCGCTTTTGGGGGCACGAAGGAGGCCCTCGCCAATGCGACGATGTTGGCGCACCCGCTGCCCGGCGCCACCATCGCGCTCACGACAGACGCGTCGGACTACGCCGTCGGCGCTGTGCAAGAGCAATGGGTCGACGGGACATGGCAACCGCTGGCGTTTTTTAGCCGCCAGTTACGTAGTAACGAACGTAGCTATAGCACATTTGACCGGGAGCTGTTGGCATTGTTCCTGGCCATCCGCCACTTTCGCTTTTTATTGGAAGGACGCCAATTCGTCGCTTTCCTGGATCACAAGCCCCTGACGTTTGCCATGGCCAAGACGACTGAGCCGTGGTCGGCCCGACAGCAATGGCAACTCACTTTCATTTCCGAGTTTACCACCGACGTCCAGCACGTGGCCGGCAAGGACAACGTTGTTGCCGACTGCCTCTCACGTGCGGCCGTCCAGGCCGTCCAGCTGGGTCTCGATTATTCGCTAATGGCTGCCGACCAAGTGGCTGACCCGGAGACGCACGCTTTCCGTTCCGATTCGTCTTGCCTGCAGCCAGTGAACGTACTTTTCCACTCAGACGGCACGTCCTTGCTCTGCAATGTCTCCCTGGGAGACCCACGCCCGATCGTTCCGTCATCCTGGCACAGGAAAGTATTCGATATCATGCACAGCCTCGCACACCCGGGCGTGCGTGCTTCACAGAAATTGTTAGCATCCAAGTTTGTCTGGAGGGGAATGAGAAAAGATGTGCGCGACTGGGCCAACACCTGTGTCATGTGCCAGAGAGCGAAGCTGCAGCACCACGTTAAAGCTCCTGTCGCCGTTTTCGAGGTACCGGAGCGGCGATTCGATCATGTTCATATCGACCTCGTGGGCCCACTACCGCCATCACAAGGGTTCACACATCTTCTGACAATCGTCGACCGTACCACCAGATGGCCGGAGGCCATTCCATTGACGTCCACCACCTCCGCGGATGTCGCCCGGGCTTTTCTTTCATCCTGGGTTGCCCGTTTCGGCGTGCCATCGGACATTTCATCAGACCGCAGGCCACAGTTCTCGTCTGCTTTGTGGAACGCCGTGGCTTCAGAATTGGGCGCCAAGCTCCATCGCACCACAGCTTACCACCCGCAGGCCAATAGGTTATGCGAACGCTTTCATCGTTCTCTGAAGGCATTGCTGCGGGCTACCCTCCAGGCGACCGCGTGGATGGATAAGTTGCCATGGGTGATGCTCGGGTTGCGCACGGCGCCTAAAGAGGACATGCAGGCGTCGGCCGCTGAACTGGTTTATGGCCAGCCGCTCAGGGTCCTCGGCGAGTTTCTCCCGTCGTGGACGTGTCCGTGGTCCGCCACTGAACAACTGGGGGCTCACTGGGCCGCAGCGCACGCTTTCCAGCCCATTTCGACTTCACAGCACGGACTGCCCGCGTCACATGTTCCGCCGGAACTTATGAGGGGTAAATTCGTTTTTGTCCGGCAGGATGCCCACTGTAGTCCCCTCATGCTTCCATACACAGGCCCTTTCAGAGTACTGCAGGCAGGCGCCAAGAGTTTTCTAGTGGACGTCGGAGGTAAACCCGACCACATTTCCGTGGACCGCCTCAAGGCTGCACACCTGGACCTCGAGCAGCCAGTCGAAACAGCGCAGCCGCCGCGTCGTGGGCGACCGCCCGTGGCCGCCACGCCTGGCCCATCGGCCCCGCGACCCAGCTCCTCTCCTGCACCGTCCATTCCTCTCCGGGAATATAGGAGTCGCTCCAACAGGATTGTCCGACCTCCTCTGCGATGGAATTTGACGATTAAAGACACTTCTGGGGGGGCGCATGTGGCAAAACCACCAATGAACTCCTGTACAAACACATAACTGTCTTTAAACCAATGTTATAGCATCTATGTTCGTTTGCTGAGTTTAAACAGGCTTTCTGTAAAAGCACTGAAACAACGTGATGACATCATCACGTTGGTCATGTGATGCCCCGAACGGCGGGAAACGTGATGACGTCATGGCGTCAGAGAGTGGGAAGTCCTGAGTTCAGACCTCGTGGAACAAGCTGCTGAGTAGACCTGTTTGCTGTTGCTCCTGCATGTTTTTGTTTTGTTCACTTGTTTAATTAAATTCGGTTGATTTACTGAACTGACTCGACCTCCGTGATTCAGTTAGGAATCCGTTGATTCCTACAATAACATACAAGGCTACGGACCAAATGCTGGAAAATGGGATTAGATTAGACAGGGCTTGATGGCCGGCGGGACGCGATGGGCCGAAGTGCCTCTTTCTGTGCTGTATAACTCTATGACTCTATTGTACAGTAGCAGCATTAATATAGAAGACTTGCATTTCTATAGCACCTTTCACAACCACCGGTCGCCTCAAAGCGCTTTACAGCCAATGAAGCACTTTTTGAAGTGTAGTCACTGTTGTAATGTAGGAAACGGGGCAGCTAAAGTGTGCACAGCAAGCTCCCACAGACAGTAATGTGATAATGACCAGATCATCTGTTTTAGAGATGTTGGTTGAGGGATAAATGTTGGCCAGGACACCGGGGAGAACTCCCCCTGCTCCTCTTCGAAATAGTGCCGTGGGATCTTTTACGTCCACCTGAGAGAGCAGACGGGGCTTCGGTTTAACGTCTCATCTGAAAGACGACATCTCCGACAGTGCGGCACTCCACTGGAGTGTTAACCTAGATTTTTGTGCTCAAGTCTCTGGAGTGGGATTGGAACCCACAACCTGCTGCCTCAGAGGTGACGGAGCCACGTTGACACTGGGTGTCAGGACTATACAGGACTGGACGGGGATAACCAGCGAGGGAAATGCCCTAAGCTGCAGGTTCTGGCAGTGGGTCATGTTAGAGCCATGATTCTGAGAGTGATGTTTTCAAATAACTACACGGATGCTGTAACTTAACAATCAACAGTTGTTTACTGGAGTAGGGTAGTCTCAAGACTGGGGGTACAGAGGCATGCTCAAGGCTTATATACAGGTGTGGTCACAGCCGGTACTACAGTATACAGGAGCTGTAAAAGTAGTTCTCTCTTAAAGGTACATACACTACAATTCCTCCCCTTTTAGATTAGCAGTACCCATAATATTCAAATAACAATAAACACTTAAACATGCACATTAAACAAAAATAGTCCATTTATAGACTCAGTCTTTGGGGCGGCTTCCTGATCCTTTCTGGATAGCGCCTTTCCTGAGGTTCTTGTTCTTGGTGCGGAGGCGATTCTGGCCCCCTTTCGTCGGTTAGTTCATCGGGTTCCACTGCTACTGATTCTGAGGTAGATGCTACCGGTGCGTCGGGTTCATCCCCAGGTACTCAAGACATGGGGTTGACTCGTTCCTGTGACGCTAAGATCTGATCGACGTGGTGCCTCACAATGTTCTCGCCGACATCCACTGTGTACATTAATGGCCCCTGCCTTGTGCATATTGTTCCGGGTTGCCATTTCTTTGTTCGGTAGTCACGGGCCAAGACTGGTTGTCCTACATTGAAGCTCCTTGTCGGCTTCTCATTGATGTGCTGGAATTGTTTATCCTCAACATTTCTTCGCACATTTGGTCTGAGCAAATCCAGACGAGATCTCAACCTTCGGTTAAAGAACATCATGGCCGGGGTCTGGTTGGTAACTGCATGTGTCGCATTTCTGTAGGCTAATAGGAAATTGTCCACCTTATGCTGTAGTGGAATTTCATCGTCGCACATGGCCTTTATTGCCTTTTTAAAGGTTTGTACGAACCTCTCAGCCAATCCATTTGTGGCTGGATGATACGGGGCGGATGTGTAATGCCTTACCCCATTCCTTCTCATAAATTTCCGAAAATCTTCGGACACAAACTGTGGTCCATTATCAGAGCAAATCTGCTCTGGCAAGCCGTTCCTGGCAAATATGGTCCGTAGGACTGCAATCATTTTCTCTGTAGTGGTTGAGGACATTTTTATCACCTCAGGCAATTTCGAGTGAGCATCCACTGCTATTAAGAACATTGAGTCCATGAATGGGCCAGCAAAATCAATATGCACCCGTTGCCATGAAGAGGAGGGCCACTCCCATGGGTGTAGAGGGGCATGTGGTGGTGCATTTTGGACCTTCTGGCATCCTGAGCAGCTCTTTGTCAGGTCCTCGATTTGTTGATCGATCTCTGGCCACCACACAAGCCCTAGCAAGGCTTTTCATTTTCACCCCTCCCAGATGACCTTCATGAAGCTCATTTAGCACTCTCTCCCTTAACTTGGGTGGAATCACCACTCGGGATCCACACATCACTGTCCCCTGGCATACTGACAGCTGTTCTCTTCTGGATGAGAATGCTGGCAACAGTGAGTCGCCATGTGTTGGCCATCCCCTCACCATCAAATCATATACCCGAGACAGTGTCGGATCATTGCGGGTCTCCTCTATATCCGCGTTAGTTACTGGCAATCGTTCAATTATTGACGAATATAATATCTCGATAGGGTCCACTGCTGGTGCTTCCTCCACAGTAGGCAGTGGCAGGCGTGATAGCCCATCAGCGTTTCCATGCTGTTTCGTGCCTTTATATTCTATTTCATATTGGTTCGCCCCTAGAAAAACGGACCATCTTTGTAACCGTTGTGCAGTCATCACCGGAACGCCCTTCTTTGGATTAAAGATGGAGACAAGTGGTTGGTGGTCAGTCAGCAAGGTGAACTTCTGCCCATGCAGGTAGTGGTTGAATTTTTTTACTCCCCATACTAGGCTGAGGGCCTCCCTGTCAATCTGGGCGTAGTTGCGCTTGGCTGAGGTTAGTGACCGAGACGCAAAGGCTACTGGCCTCTCCAACCCGTCTGGGAATTTGTGCGACAGCACCGCTCCAATACCATAGGGTGATGCATCACATGCCAAACGAATTGGTAGTGCTGGGTTGAAATGGGCCAACACCTCTTTTGATGTGATCAATTCTTTGCACTTCTGGAAAGCTCGTTTACGTTCGTCATTCCACTTCCATGGTACCCCTGTTTGCAGTAGGGTGTTCAGTGGGTATAATACCGTAGACAAATTTGGTAAGAACTTATGGTAGTAGTTTACCAGCCCGAGGAACGACCTCAGTTGTGAAACATTTTCCAGTGCTGGAGCCTTTACTACTGCCTCACTCTTTTCAGGGGACTTATGTAACCCCTCTTCATTGATAACGTGGACACAATACGAGATCTGCTTCTGGAAAAACTCGCACTTGTGCCGATTAGCTCGTAGCCCATATTCCTTTAATCTAGTGAGCACCTTCTCCAGGTTGGCGAGGTGATCACTGTCATTTTCGCCCGTGACCAGGATGTCGTCCAAACAACACTGGGTCCCTGGAATCCCTTGCAGGACTTGATCCATCGCCCTTTGCCAAATAGCTGGAGCTGATGCTACCCCGAACACCCGCCGGTTGTATTGGTAGAGACCTTTATGAGTGTTGATCGTGAGGTATTATTTCGAGGCTTCTTCTACCTCCATTTGCAAGTACACCTGGGCTAGATCAATTTTGGTGAAGTGTTTACCTCCAGATAGCGAGGCGAAAATATCCTCAATTTGTGGAAGCGGATATTGTACCATGTGAAGGACTGGGTTCACTGTCACCTTAAAATCCCCACAGATGCGGACCTTCTTTGGTTCCCCAGGTGTATTACTCAACGACCTCTTCATTACAGGAACGATGGGTGTAGCCCACTCGCTCCAGTCTACTTTGGACAGTACTCCTGAACGTTCCAACCCTTCCAGCTCTACTTCGACGGCTGGTCTGATCGCATAAGGCACTGGTCTGGCCTTAAGAAACTTTGGGCTTGCATTTTCCTCTATTTTAATTGTTGCTGTTATGCCTTTTAGTGTTCCTAGTCCCTCCTGGAACACTTCTTTTGCGTCAGTTAGCATTTTTGACAGTCGTCCAGGTGTGACGTCGTCATCCTTTTTGGCCTCAACCTTCAGTGCCTGTATGGAATGCCAATCTAATTGTATCTTCTGGATCCATTTCCGTCCTAGTAGTGGTGGTCCTCCATCTGGCAATACATATAGGTCCATTTTAGGTATTTCCTGGCCTTTGTATATCAATTTCACCCTTATTTTTCCTTTGGGGTAGACTTTTTACCCCGTGTACGTCTTCAAGACAATCTCTGTAGCTTTCAAGGGTATGTGTGAAAATAGCCGCTTGTAGTCCCTTTGGTTTATGACTGTTAGGGCTGATCCTGTGTCCAATTCCATTTTCACTTGGACTCCGTCTATCTTGAGTGTAACCCAGATAGTCTGGTGATCCTCCATTTTGGTTACCTTATGTAGTTTCAGACAACCCAGCTCCTTGCTTCCGGAGTCTGTATCACTTTTCTGTTCGTCTTATGTACCTTTTTGTACTTCTCCTGTGGAGATTTCTTGCTGTTGGTTTTCTTCCCTGACCTGCAGACTCTTGCTATGTGTCCTGCTTTTCCACACTGTCTGCACACTTGGTCCTTGAACCAACAATCCTTCTGGTCGTGTGTTGTTCTGCCGCAGCGATAACACTTCCCTGTTCCATATGACATTTCATTGGTGCCATATTCTTGTGGTCTCCGTTGTATCTCTGCAGCGCCCCTTGCGGCTGCTTCGTGTGATACTGTCATGCTGAAAGCCTTGTCCAGCGTAAGATTCTTTTCTGATAGAAGCCGTTTCTGGGTTCCTTCACTTTGAAGCCCACACACAAACTTGTCCCTTAACGTATCTGCTAGTCCCACTCCAAACTGGCAGTGTTTCGATAGCTTGCGCAGTTCCGTTAAGTACTCAGCATTACTTTCGTCTTTATGCTGGTTCCTTTTGTGGAACTTAAATCTTTCTGCTATCAGCAGCGGTGTGGGGTTTAAGTGGTCCTGTAGGATTTCTACTATGCTTTCGAAATTCTTATTCACTGGCTGCTCTGGGGTTATTAGGTTTCGCAGTAAGCCATAAGTTTTTGCACCCATGGAATTTAACAAAACCAGTGCTTTCCTAGCATCTGGCACTTCATTCGCCCTGTAGTACACCTTAATACGTTCCACATATGTTGCCCAATCTTCGACTTCATTGTCGAACGTAGAGATACGGCCACTCTTCGGCATCCCTGGGTGTGATTTAACTGTCAAAAATGGCATCTCCCGCGCTCTCCCTTCTTCTCCGCTGGCACAAAATGGCGTCTCCCGTGCTTTCCTTTCTTCCCGCACTCGCCCTTCTTCTCCGCAGCGGCTTCTAAAAATGGCGTCTCCCACGCTCTTCCTTCTTCTCCGCAGCTGAATGGCGTCTCCCCCACTCTCCCTTCTTCTCCCTTCGGACACTGTTCAGCCCTTGAGCCCTGGCTGTGCTCTGCGCATTTTTTTTTTCTGTGTGCCTTTCCCGTTTCCGCCGCTCGGTCCTGAACCCAGCTGCTGCTTTACCCTCTCTCTCTCTGTTTTGTTTTTCCTCGACACCACTCGGTTTTCAACCCCCGGCTGCGCCCTGTGTGCTTCACCCTCTCTCTTACCCCGTCGACGCTGCTCGGCTTTTTCTCTGCCGTCGGTCGGCTCCAGCCGCCGCTGTCCGGGAAGGGTCTGCGCTGTACCTGTTGTCAGTCTGTTGCTGGATCGTCGTGGCTGGGGAACCAAGCCCGGCTCTCACCAGCCTCCCCTGCAATGTTCACTCTCTGCCGGATGACTGGGCGGTTGCTCGTGGTCGACGCCTGTGCTTCTGGCCTCGACTTTCTTCCACCGTCCTCCCGGAGCGAATCCTTGAAGGGAAATGCAGAGTTGCAGGTAGATTCGAATCGACCTCATCGCCACTGTTAGATCCGTGATTCTGAGAGTATGATGTTTTCAAATAACTACATGGAGGCTGTAACTTAACAATCAACAGGTGTTTACTGGAGTAGGGTAGTCTCAAGACTGGGGGTACAGAGGCATGCTCAAGGCTTATATAGAGGTGTGGTCACAGCCGGTACTACAGTTTACAGGAGCTGTAAAAGTAGTTCTCTCTTAAAGGTACATACACTGCAGGTGAAGAAATGGCTTTGTCACATCAGGCTGAACAGTACAAATAGAGGGAGGGCAGTGTAATGGTTATGTGACTGGACGAGTAACCCAGAAACCAAATGGCAGTTCAAATTGCACCATGGCTATTTGAGAATTTGAACTCCGTTTTCAAAAGCTGGATTCAGTCAAAGTGATGAAATGAAACCTGTAAAGTGCGGACACCCTGGGGACTGGCGGCAGCTGTAGTGTCCGAGGATCAATAATACTCAGACTGCAGGAGAACAATAAAACAGGTATTTACTGAACAGAGAGTAATTCAAGACTGAAATACAGAAGCCTGCTATGGCTTTATATACAGGGATGGTCACTGCCGGTACTGCAGTATAGAATCAGTTCTTCTCTTAAAGGTACATACACAACAATTCCTCTCCTTTTAGATAAACAGTGCATAACATTCATTTAACAACTAAATAATAACTAATTACAATTACAATTTTCTCTGTACTATATACATCAACTGAAATAATCATTTATAAGTTCAGTCTTTGAGGAGGCTTCCTGATCCAGACTGGATAGCGCCTTTCTCGAGCATCCTGTTCTTGTGGCGGAGTTGATTCTGGCTCATTGTCATTGGTTGGTTCGTCAGCTTCCAATACCCCTGCTTCTGAGGTAGACGCACTCTGTACTTCGGGTTCATTACCAGGTGCACCTGCTCGTGGTATGGGTTTGGCTTGTTCCTGTGACTCTAGAATCTGGTCAGCATGGCGTCTCACGATGCTCTCTCCAACGTCCACTGTGTACATTAGTGGTCCCTGCTGTGTGCATATCGTTCCTGGCTGCCATTTTTCTGTTCGGTAGTCGCGGGCCAAGACTGGTTGCCCTATCTTGAAGCTCCTGGTTGGCTTCTCATTTATGTGCTGGAATTGCTTATCCTCAACATCTCGTCTTATGTTTGGTTTGAGCAAATCCAGGCGACATCTTAGCCTTCGGTTGAAGAACATTACGGCTGGAGCTTGGTTGGTGACTGCATGTGTTGCTTTCTGGTACGCAAACAAGAAATTATCCACCTTGTGTTGTAGTGGTATGTCGTCATTATGCATTGCCTTTATGGCCTTTTTAAAGGTCTGAACAAACCTCTCAGCCAATCCATTTGTGGCTGGATGATATGGGGCAGATGTGTAATGCTTCACCCCATTATTCCTCAGAAACCTCCGGAAATCCTCTGACACAAACTGTGGTCCATTGTCGGAGCAAATCTGTTCATGCAAGCCATTCTTGGCGAAGATGGTCCGTAGGACTGCAATAGTTTTCTCCGTGGTGGTGGAGGACATTTTGATGACCTCTGGCCATTTCGAATGGGCGTCCACAGCAATTAGGAACATTGAGTCCATAAATGGACCAGCAAAATCAATGTGTACCCGTTGCCATGGAGATGAGGGCCACTCCCATGGATGTAGCGGGGCCTGTGGTGGAGCGTTTTGGACCTTCTGGCATCCTGTGCATCTCTTGGTCATATCCTCAATTTCTTTATCGATTCCCGGCCACCACACAAATGCCCTGGCTAGGCTCTTCATTTTTACCCCTCCCAGATGACCCTCATGAAGCTCATTGAGCACTCTATCTCTCAACTTGGGTGGAATTACCACTCGGGATCCACACATCAAGGTCCCCCGGCACACTGACAGCTGTTCTCTCCTTGGCGAGAATGCTGACAACAGTGAGTCGCCATGTGCTGGCCATCCCTTCACCGTCAAATCATAGACCCGAGAGAGTGTCGGGTCATTTCGGGTTTCCTTCTCTATACTTGAGTTTGTAACAGGTAGACATTCGACTATGGTCGCATGGAATATCTCAACAGGGTCCACTGCAGGTGCTTCCTCTACCGTAGGCAACGGTAGGTGCGACAGCCCATCAGCATTTCCATGCTGTTTCGTACCCTTGTACTCTATGTCGTACTGATGTGCCCCTAGAAAAAGTGACCATCTTTGCAGCCGTTGCGCCGTCATCACTGGAACGCCCTTCTTTGGGTTAAAAATGGAGACCAGGGACTGATGATCAGTCAGCAGGGTGAATCTCTGCCCATGCAGATAGTGATTGAACTTCTTCACCCCCCACACCAGGCTGAGGGCCTCCCTGTCAATCTGGGCATAGTTACGCTCGGCTGAGGTTAACGAGCGCGACGCAAAGGCTATTGGCCTCTCTGAACTGTCAGGGAATTTGTGTGACAGCACCGCTCCGATGCCGTAGGGAGACGCATCACATGCTAACCGAATCGGTAGTGTTGGATTGTAGTGGGCCAATACTTCTTTTGAAGTGATTAGGCATTTACATTTCTGAAAGGCACGCTTACACTCATCACTCCATTTCCATGTTACTCCAGTTTGCAGTAGGGCGTTCAGTGGGTGCAGAATTGTAGATAAATTCAGCAAGAACTTATGGTAGTAGTTCACCAACCCGAGGAACGACCTCAGTTGCGACACATTTTCCGGTGCTGGAGCCTTGACTACAGCCTCAATCTTGTCCGGCGACTTATGCAACCCTTCCTCATCAATTATGTGGCCACAATACGAGATTTGTCTCCTGAAGAACTCGCATTTGGGGCGGTTGGCTCGTAGCCCATATTCCTGTAATCTCGTGAGCACCTGCTCCAGGTTGGCAAGGTGTTCACTGTCATTTTCGCCCATAACCAGGATGTCGTCCAAATAACACTGGGTCCCCGGGATCCCTTGCAGGACTTGTTCCATCGCCCTCTGCCAAATAGCCGGGGCTGATGCTACCCCGAATACCAGTCGATTGTACTGGTAAAGGCCTTTGTGAGTGTTTATCGTGAGGTATTTCCTAGACGCTTCTTCCACCTCCATTTGTAGATACGCTTGGGCCAGATCAATCTTTGTAAAGCGTTTCCCTCCAGATAGTGAGGTGAAAATATCTTCTATCCGTGGAAGTGAATATTGTACTGTGTGCAGGACTGGGTTCACAGTTACCTTGAAGTCCCCACAGATGCGAACCTTCTTCGGTTCCCCAGGTGTGCTGCTCAATGATTTCTTCATTACAGGAATGATGGGTGTGGCCCACTCACTCCAGTCCACCTTGGACAGCACACCCGAACACTCCAGACTCTCCAGCTCTGCTTCAACGGCTGGGCGGACCGCGTAAGGTACCAGTCTGGCCTTAAAAAATTTTGGGTTTGCGTTATCTTCGATTTTTATCGTTGCCGTTACTCCTTTCAGAGTCCCAAGTCCTTGTTGGAACACCTCTTTCGCGTCAGTTAGAATCTTTGTCAGTCGTCCAGGTGTGACGTCATCATCCTTTTGATCAGTCACAGTTAGCGCCTGAATGGAATGCTAATCCAATTGTATTTTCCGGATCCATTCACGTCCCAATAATGGTGGTCCTCCATCTGGTAGTATATATAGATACAGTTTCCGTGTTTCCTTGCCGTTGTACTCAACTGGCACTCTTATTTTTCCTCTGGGGTAGACTTTTTGCCCCGTGTATATCTTCAATACAATGGACGTGTCCTTCAAGGGTATGTGTGAGAATAGCCGCTCATAGTCTCGTCGATTCATGACAGTTAGGGCTGATCCTGTGTCCAATTCCATCTTTACTGGGGACCCTGCTATCATGAGGGTGACCCAAATGGTTCGGTGATCCTCCTTTGCGATCACGTTGTGTAACTTTAGACAACTTAGTCTCCTGCTCCCGGAGTCCTTATCACTCTCCTGATCTTCCGAACTACTATCTGTCAATTTCTTTACTTTCTTGTACTTTTCCTTAGTAGTTCTTGTAGTGTTGGTTTTCTTTCCTGACCTGCAGACTCTTGCTATGTGTCCCATTTTCCCACATTGCCTGCATACTTTGTCCTTAACCCAGCAGTCCTTCTGATCATGGGTTGTTCTGCCGCAGCGATAGCACTTTTCTGCTCCATACGCCATTTCGTTAGCGCTGTATTCCTGTGGTTTCTGCTGTATTTCCGCAGCTCCCTGTGCTGCTGCTTCGTAGGATACTGCCACACTGAAAGCCTGTTCTAGCGTCAGGTCCTTTTCCGAAAGTAGTCGTTTCTGGGTTCCTTCACTCTGGAGCCCGCAGACAAACTTATCCTGCAAGGTGTCTGCCAGTCCTGCTCCGAACTGGCAGTGCTTCGATAACTTGCATAGTTCCGTAAAATAGTCAGCATTGTTCTCATCTTTGTGCTGGTTTCTTTTATGGAACTTGAATCTTTCTGCTATCAGCAGCGGTGTAGGGTTTAGGTGTTCCTGTAAGATATTTGTAAAGTCTGTGGGTTGTGCAGTTAATTACGACACAGACTTCAGGAGCAACATACAACAGGACTTTACTATTCGAAGGTCAGGGCGAATCTGCCCTATAAATCATGCCACAGCACTTATATACCGGTGTGGTCACCGTCGGTATTACCGTATACAGAAGCCAAACAAGTAGTGCCACACCTAAAATAGTTCTCTTAAAGGTGAACGGTTACATACAATAGTCTCTTAAAGGTAGACGGTTACATACACTACAATCCTCCCTTTTTAGCTTACAACATACGTATTCCCCATTAAACATAACATATATTCAACTTCATGTAAAACAATTTACAGATATAGTCTCTGCGGAAAACAGTTCACAGGTTCAGTCTCTGTGGGAACAGTTCATAGATTCAGTCTCTGGTCTTGACTCGGTCCGAACAACATCTCTGTGGTGTAGCCGGTTCACATTGCTAGCGTGACTCATCCAATAGTCTTTCCCTTGACGTAACAGCTTGAACTTCCGTCCTGCTGAACCAGCAGTGCTGACTTTTACAAACAGCTGGACTGCCTTAGTAATTTTTCCCTACTTTCCCATTAGAAGTGATAATGATTTAGATGGTTATCATCTTCGGCTTCGGCTTTTCCTTTTTTGCTTCTTGGAGACTCTCGGGGCTCCCTTCTCAGCTGCCAGCTGTAGCGCCACCATCTCCCTATGTTCCTTAGACTTTAAGTGCTTCATCCTGATTTCTGCACTTTGGGAGTTTTCATCACAAGCTGGGCAGACCAAGTCCTCGTAATATTTCGTGTCACTCAACAGGTCATGGTAATATTCGGTGTCATCCTGAGCTAGTCTAGCGAGAGGGCCTGCTACTTCTTCCTTACCCAACTGGACGTTAGCCGACTGTTGTTCCCTCCCTAGACATCTTTCCTGAAGGGACTTCTTCATGCGTTCATAGTCATCCCGCTCTTCCTGGGTTTCCTGCAAATCCTTCACTAAGGACCTCATTTGTGATTTCAATACTTCCCCTTCCATCGGGGATTGATTGATCGGGCTATTCAATCCTTCTACTGGAGCAGCTGTTTCAACATTCTGTTGTTCACATAGACGTGATTCAGCATACTTTTGGCATCCCAGTAAAATCTGTGTTGCAACCTCAGCTATTTCCATAACTTTTGAGAGCTCCGAACTCCTTCCCTTTGAAGATTGAAGCTCGTGTTCAGATTGTTCCCATTGCAGAGTCTTGTCCCTCAGCATATGAAGGAGTTGGCTGACCATTAACTCTTCCACGGGAACACTGTGGATCAGAGTCTTCTCCATTTCATCCACCTTTTCCTCCAATGCTTTCACCTTCTTTTCCTCTTGTACTTTGGCTTTCAGCGCTCGGAGAAGTTGCGCCTTGATGCTCTCTAGCTCATGTTCAGGGTCCATTCTTACAGTCTCTGTGTTTCTTACAGTTTCCTTTTCTTCCACTGAAAGGATTCCCAGTTGAATCTGTTCTTCAAGTTGTTGAACCTCAGTCATTGCCGCCTCATATTTGTCTTGGGTTTCCTTCAATATTTTTATGAGTTCTTGGACATCTTGTCTTTCATGTTCTGCCATGTCTTTCACCTCTAATTTCTCATCTATGGATGGAACTTCTACCAATGAGTCTGTCTTGGCCTTGAGCTCATCAAGAATTTCCTGCAACCTTTGGACTTCTTGCTCATGTTCAACCTTTAGTTGCTCATATGTTTCTACTGAAACTAGCTTTTCGGAGGTTGCCGAGTTAACCCCCTCCAGAATTATAGCCTGGGCCTGTTCATACTGTTCTTTCAACTTCTCACACTCTGCTTGTAAGGAGTCGTAGAGAAGAACTGGAATAAAATCCTGGCTTCCTGAAGATTCCTCTTCATTTGCTTCTTTCGCAATTTTCTGTTGGAGTTCAGCCAAGGCTGCTATGCTATCTGCCTCTCGAAGTCTCACTGCCATCAAATCTTCTTTATTCTTGCAGTCTATCTCAGCCATTTTCCCTTTACTTTCATTTAACTGAGTGAGTAGTCCCTTATTCTGGGCTGAGAGATATTGCACCTTCTCCTGTAGACCATTGCACTCCTTCTCTGCTTGACATAGCTAGTTACTGCTGATTTGGTTCTGTGTTTCAAGTTCCAACATCCTTTGCTTAGCTTCTTTCAGTTTCGCCCCTATAAGCTCCTCTTGCAACATGGCCACATTATTCTCATCAGGTAAAGAAGCGTTTCTCTTTTCTATGTCCAAGATTTTTTTCTGCATCTCTTTAAGTGCACATTGCGATTCAGCTTCTCTTAACCTTGCCTGCACTAGCTCCGTCTCCAATTGCAGGACAAAATCCTCAGTGTAGCGTGGTTTGCCTTTATGCTGTATCTCTAGATCATGCAAATATTCTAACTCCTGAACATCATAAGGGAGATGTGATCGGTAATTGGTCACGATGGCTCTATGGTCGCTCTCTGCTTGAGCCAGCAGGTTCTGTTGTCTTTCCAGACTCTCCCATTCGGTGTCATAGAACTTTTTCATTGTTTTCATCTCTTGTACGAGACGGTAACTCAATTGTTCTAATTGTTGTCGTACTTTGAGATAACGTTGAGTTTGAGCCCGGTGTTCCTCCGTAATGCATATGTCTGTAACTTGAACAGACTCAGAATTCTCTGTCTTTATACACGCCATCGTTTTTCCAACCTTAGTGAGTTCATGTTAACCTTGTTTTTCATACTTGGGCTGGACTTATCGTCTTCCGGCTCAGAGTCTGAGCTGCTTGTCTGCACCGAGTCCTCACTCGTCATTGCTTGTAGGTAGTGCCATTCCATGTCTATTTTCTTGATCCACTCCCGTCCTAGAAGTGGTGGTCCTCCCTCAGGTAGTACGTATAAGTTCATTCTTGGGTGTTCTTTACCCCTATCTCTCACCTTGACTCTTATCTTTCCCATGGGGTATACTTTATGCCCCGTGTATGTCTGCAATACGAACTTGGTATCTCTTAAGGGTATATGTGAGAATAGCCTGTGGTAATCCCTTCGATTTATGACTGATACAGCTGATCCAGTGTCCAACTCCATTTTCACTTGGACTCCAGCTATTTTTAGCATGACCCAGATAGTTTGTAGGTCAGCTTCCTTACTCACATTATGAATTCTCAGACTACCCAGCTCCTGGCCGTTTGGGTCTGAGTCTGAATTCTGTTCGTCTGAACTCTTCTCAGCCACCTTGTGTACCTTGTTGTACTTTTCCTGTGATGGTTTCCTTTGGTTGTTGGTCTTCTTCCCTGACCGGCATTCCTTAGCGATGTGACCCAGTTTGCCACATTTCCTACATTCCTGGTTCTTAAACCAGCATTGGTTCTGATCGTGTGTTGTCTTCCCACAGCGATAGCATTTTGTTATACTCGAGGTAATTTGGTCCACACCGAGTGCCGCTGCCTTTAGCTGCATTTCCGCAGTTCCTTTCGCTGCGGCTTCGTACGATGCGGCTATAAGGACAGCCCTGTCCAGTGTGAGGTCATTCTCTTCGAGTAGTCGCTTTTGCGTCCCTTCCTTGGACAGTCCGCATACGAACTTGTCTCGCAATGCCTCTGTCAGATTCCCTTCAAACTGGCATATTTCGCTAGTCTACGCAGTTCGACCAAGTATTCCGTGTTGCTTTCGTCTTTCCGTTGCGTTCTCGCATAGAATTTGAATCGTTCAGCCAACATCAACGGTGTGGGGTTCAAGTGATCCTTCAGAACAGCCACTATCTCATCGAAAGTCTGATCCGCCGGTTTAGCTGGTGATAGTAGATGCTTCAAGAGCCCGTATGTCTTTGCGCCCATCGAGTTTAGCAAGGTTATAGCTTTGTCGTCTTCTTCTATTTTGTTGGCCTCACAATAGATCTCAATGCGTTCCACGTACGTGGCCCAGTCTTCTATCTCCGAATTAAAATCATTGATGTTACCACGCTTAGGCATCTTCCTCTCTTTGGGAACAACACAAGTATTTCTTTAAATTATTATTTCTTTTTTTTTTCTAAGATGGCGGTTTTCCCGCGAAAATGGCGGTTTGCCGCTCTTATCTTCTCTCCCCGCCCACTTCAATGGCGGTTTCCCGCTTCTGTCTTCTTCCCCACCTAATGGCGGCTTCCCGCGTTTCTTCCCTGGCGGGAGGGGTACACTTTCCCCCACGGGCGACGGCCGCTGGCTTTCAGGTTCACAGCCTGCGCGTCGGCTTCAAGGCTTTCCCTTTTTTTTAATTTATTGGCAGGGCGACCGGCTCTGGGTACCCCGTTGACGGCGAACAGGTTCAGCCGCTGGGCTGGCTCTCACACAGTTCCCCTTGCTCGGCTCTGTCTCTCTCCCGCTCGCTCGGCTCTAACGGCGCTGGGTACACCCCGTTGACGGAGGACAGTTCAGCCGCTGGACTGGCTCTCGCGCAGTCTCTCTTGGTCGGCTCTGCCTCTCCCGCTCGCTCGGACCCCAATCGCGCCTCCCAGCCCTCTCGCAGTCCGGTGCTTCTCTCCCCGGCTGCGGCTGAGTTTCTCTCTTCCCGCGCCTACGCTCCCGGTCGCAGCGCTTGGTGGCTTCGGTCACCGCCCGGCTTTTCCCGCCGGTCGCGGTCTCTCACGACGCCGTTGGACCCGACTTTTTTTTTTTTTCCGGCTCCTTTTCCCCCTCGACCGTGGTCGAGTGCCCAGCCCTTATCCTCTGGCTATTCTTTTCACTTTCCCTTACTCACAGTCACCGTGGCAGAAGGGACAGTCAGTGCCTGTTGCTGATGGAAGTTTTTGTCGCTAAAGTCTTCCTCCTTTCTACTGCTGCAGCCTTGAGTTTTCTCCCAGCCGAATGATGAGGGCGGTTGCCTCTTTTCGACGCTCTTTCGTTGCTTTGAAATTATTGTTGCCGCAGGGTACGGTCGGACTCGTCGCCACTGTAAAGTCTGTGGGTTGTGCAGTTAATTACGACACAGACTTCAGGAGTAACATACAACAGGACTTTACTATTCGAAGGTCAGGGCAAATCTGCCCAATAAGTCATGCCACAGCACTTATATACCGGTGTGGTCACCGTCGGTATTACCGTATACAGAAGCCAAACAAGTAGTGCCACACCTAAAATAGTTCTCTTAAAGGTGAACGGTTACATACAATAGTCTCTTAAAGGTAGATGGTTACATACACTACAATATTAACAATCTCTTCAAAACTTTTCTCCATTGGCTTAGCTGGGGTAATTAAATTCCGCAATAGGCCGTACGTTCTCGCGCCCATCAAATTTAATAATACCGGCGCCTTCTTTCCATTGGCCACCTCATTGGCATTGCAGTACACTTCAATTCTTTCCACATACGTGGTCCAGTCTTCTACCTCGTTGTCGAAAGCAGTGATACTGCCACTCTTCGGCATCTTGGGTGATTTAAAATGGCGCCTCCCGTGCTTTATCTTCTTCCCCAATGTAATAAAATGGCGCCTCCCGCGCTTTTCCTTCTTCCCCAATGGAATAAAATGGCGCCTCCCGCGCTTTTCCTTCTTCCCCTTGCTGCCACGCTGCTCCTAGCGTTCTACAGGGTAATGGCAGTGACCCGCGGCTTCGGCGAGTCTCACTTTTCCTTCCCCAAAATTCTATCCTCTCCACGCTGCCCTGTTCTTGAGCACCGACCGCGCCCTGTGCGCTCCACCCTCTCTCTCTCTCTTCCTCCCGACGACGCTGCACGGCCCCTTTGCAGAGCCGCTCGATCGAGCCCGAGCCCGCCGCAGTCCGGAAGGGTCAGCGCACTACCTGCTACCAGCACGACTTGCTGGAACACCTCGACTGGGGAGCCAGGCCCAGCTCTCCACAGCCTCCCCTGCAACTCTCCGATGGATCCCTGAGCGGTTGCCCGCGGTCGACGCCCGCCGTTCTGACTTCGACCTCCAAGAAGCTTCTCTTCAGGGAAAAGATCCCCGTGAGGTGATGCAGTACTGCAGGTGAGTTCAAACCTGCCCGTCGCCAGTGTAGTGTCCGAGGATCAATAATACTCAGACTGCAGGAGAACAATAAAACAGGTATTTACTGAACAGAGAGTAATTCAAGACTGAAATACAGAAGCCTGCTATGGTTTTATATACAGGGGTGGTCACTGCCGGTACTGCAGTATAGAATCAGTTCTTCTCTTAAAGGCACATACACAACAGCAGCCATCCTTTTTGTTTGCAGGCATCCTTATTTTCAACATGGCCGTTGCCTGTACTGTAAAAACTCTCAGTAGAATGGGCAGCTCTTCAGCCAGCTTCCACAGCAGCAGGGAAAACCGCGCTCTCCCTGGGGTCGAGCCGTGAAAGCGTTCAATCCCAGAGATAGAGCGGTTTCCCCAAAGCTGTGCAGGCTGGGTAAAGAGCTCCCCATTCCACAAAAGCCGCCCCTGTCCCGATACCCACGGCCACCTCGCGCTGACTGGCCTGCACTGACCGCACGGGGATTCAAGGGCAGAGAGGAAGCGAGCTGCCAGGGGAATCACGTGATCCCGACCCAGTGAAAGTCCCAGATTCAGCAGCTTTGCAACAGGCCCTTACCCCCCTCCTGCTTTAAGCTGTAAAAGGGCTTGGAGTATTGAGGTTGTGCGTAGTTTGTAAGTGGCGAGAGTCGGTGGTTTTGCAGGAATAGGTGTATTCCTAACCAAATCACTGAGCTCGACTCAGGAGAAACAATCCAATAGGTTTTTAATGAAGGATTTGACGAAGTACAGAAACCAACAAAGATCAATGCAGGAGAGCCTTGGAACAGGTCTTACCCGAACGGGAACACCACAAGGACTGACTAGGCAGTCCGGAGGTTTGTGCAATGATGTCATCGCGTTTGCGTCGTGATGTCATCGCGTTGCTCGTGTTTCCCGCGCTTGGGGTGTCACGTGACTTGCGTCATGATGTCATCGCGTTTGCCCGCGCTTAGGGCGGTCACGTGATGTGCGTGACGACGTCAGCGCGTTTACACGGCACCCGGCACTGCAGCTGGCCGTTGCGGCCAAAGTCGGGAACGGGAGGCCGAACTAGGCCGGCGCTTGCCGTGTGAGCGGGAGACCGAGTTGGGCCGGTGATTGCCGCGGGAGCGGGAGACCGAGCTGGCCCGGCTCGCGTTCCTAAAGGGGCGACGGCCCGAACATGCAAACTCAACACAACGTAGGTAAGTTGAAGGGAATTATGTACACAGGTAAGAGACATTCGGTAGTGCCACTGCAGTTTCAGATTTCCTCTTGTATATTGTACCACGTGATTAATTGGGTCTTCCAATAAGTGTCTGTTGTTTGGGAGATCCCCTGATACAGATTTCACTGTATCAGGCTGTAGTGGGGTGCAACTGTTTTCTGTACCTTACTGGGCAGAATCAGAACAGGAAAGGAAGCCTAGTGGTTATGTTACTGGCCTTGGACTAATGATCCAGAGATGTGATGATCCTCAATGATGGTGGAGCCCAACACGTGAGTGCAAAAGACAAGGCTGAAGCGTTTTCAACAATCTTCAGCCAGAAGTGCCGAGTGGATGATCCATATCGGCCTCCTCCTGAGGTCCCCACCATCACAGAAGCCAGTCTTCAGCCAATTCGGTTCACTCCACATGATATCAAGAAACGGCTGAGCGCACTGGATACAGCAAAGGCTGTGGGCCCCCGACAACATCCCGGCTGTCGTGCTGAAGACTTGTGCTCCAGAACTAGCCGTGCCTCTAGCCAAGCTGTTCCAGTACAGCTATAACACTGGCATCTATCCGACAATGTGGAAAACTGCCCAGATATGCCCTGTCCACAAAAAGCAGGACAAATCCAATCTGGCCAATTACCGCCCCATCAGTCTACTCTCAATCACCTGCAAAGTGATGGAACGTGTCGTTAACAGTGCTATCAAGCGGCATTTACTCACCAATAACCTGCTCACTGATGCCCAGTTTGGGTTCCGCCAAGACCACTCGGCTCCCGACCTCATTACAGCCTTGGTCCAAACATGGACAAAGGAGCTGAATTCCAGAGGTGAGGTGAGAGTGACTGCCCTTGAAATCAAGGCAGCATTTGACCGAGTGTGGCATCAAGGAGCCCTAGTAAAACTGGTGTTAATGGGAATCAGGGGGAAAACTCTCCACTGGCTGACAGAAGTGTGGATGTTGCTGATGAATGCACACTGTTCAGTGCCATTCACAGCTCCTCAGATAATGAAGCAATCCATGCCTGCATGCAACAAGACCTGGATGATATTCAGGCTTGGCCTGATAAGTGGCAAGTAACATTCGCGCCACACAAGTGCCAGGCAATGAATATCTCCAACAAGCGAGAGTCTAACCACCTCCCCTTGACATTCAACGGCATTACCATCGCCTAATCCCCCACCATCAACATCCTGGGGGTCACCATTGACCAGAAACTTAACTGGACCAGCCACATAATTACTGTGGCAACAAGAGCAGGTCAGAGGCTGGGTATTCTGTGGAGAGTGTCTCACCTCCTGACTCCCCAAAGCATTTCCACCATCTACAAGGCACAAGTCAGGAGTGTGATGGAATACTCTCCACTTGCCTGGATGAGTGCAGCTCCAGCAACACTCAAGAAGCTCGACACCATCCAGGACAAAGCAGCCCGCTTGATTGGCACCCCATCCACGACCTTAAACATTCACTCCCTCCACCACCAGCACACCGTGGCTGCAGTGTGTACCATCTACAAGATGCACTGCAGCAACTCGCCAAGGCTTCTTCGACAGCACCTCCCAAACCCGTGACCTCTTCCACCTAGAAGGACAAGGGCAGCAGGCGCATGGGAACACCACCACCTCCAAGTTCCCCTCCAAGTCACACACCATCCTAACTTAGAAATATATCGGCCGTTCCTTCATCGTCGCTGTGTCAAAATCCTGGAACTCCCTCCCTAACAGCACTGTGGGAGCACCTTCACCACACGGACTGCAGCGGTTCAAGAAGGCGGTTCACCACCACCTTCTCAAGGGCAATTTAGAATGGGCAATAAATGCTGGCATTGCCAGCGATGCCCACATCCCATGAACAAATAAAAAAATATATAATTAGAATCATAGAATCATGGAATGGTTACAGCACAGAAGGAGGCCATTCGGCCCATCGAGTCCGTGCCGGTTCTCTGCAGGAGCACTTCAGCTAGTCCCACTCCCCTGCCCCTTCTTTTCCCTTCAGGTACTTATCCAACTCCCTTTTGAAAGCAGTGATTGAGTCGGCCTCAACCACCAGTTCATTCCAGATCATAACCACTCGCTGCATAAAAAGGTTATTCCTCCTGTCGCCTTTGGTTCTTCTGCCAATCACCTTAAATCTCTGTCCTCCGGTTCTCGACCCTTCCACCAACGGGAACAGTTTCTCTCTATCTACTCTGTCTAAACCCCTCATGATTTTGAACACCTCCATCAAATCCCCTCTCAACCTTCTCTGCTCCAAGGAGAACAATCCCAGCTTCTCCAGTCTATCCACGTAACTGAAGTCCCTCATCGCTGAAACCATTCTAGTAAATATTTTCTGCACCCACTCCAAAGCCTTCACATCCTTCCTAAAGTTCAAAGTAGTTATGGAAAGGGACAAAGAAAAATCAACGGTGAAAATACCCAACTGGAAGAGATGTGAGAAGGGATCTAGCACAGGTGGATTGGAAACAAAGATAGGCCAGGAAAACAGTAAATGAGGAGGAAAGATGGGGCATCCAAAGCTAGAGCTCCCTGGATGCCAAAGAGAATAGAGGTTAAAATAAAACAGGAAAAAGGAGGCTTATGACAAATGAAGTGTAAGCCAGGCAGAAGACAGAGAGTGTGGTGGGGGGGGGACTGGGAATTGATACAAGATGTGCAAAGAGCGAGTATGAGAAAAGATTAGCGGGTAACATTAAAGGGAATCCAAAAATTCTTTATAAACACATAAAACGTAAAAGTTAAAGGAATGATGGGGACGATTAGGGACAAGAAAGTAAATCTTTTTGTGGAGGCAGAGGGCCTGATTGAGGGACTGAATGAGTAACCTGTCCTCACAAAAGAAGAGGATGGAGTTAATGTTGCTCTAGAGGAGGGGGGAGTCGAGTTATTGTATAGGATGACAATAGATAGAAAGGAGCTGCTCAATAGGTTGGTATCACTCAATGTTAACAAGTCATCTGGTCCAGATGGGACGCATCTTAGGAAGCTAGGATGGAGATAGCAGAAGCTCTAACCACAATCTTTCAATCCTCTTTGGGTATGGGACTGGTGCCAGAGGACGGGAGGATTGCAAATGTTACACCCCTGTTCAAAGAGGGAGAGGGATAAACCTGGTAACTACAGGCCAATCAGTCCAACGTCAGTGGTGGGAAAATTACTACAGGCCAGGACAAAATGAATTCTCACTTGGAGAAGCAGGGGTTAATAAGGGACAGCAAGCACAGATTTGTTAAAGGCAAATTGTTTCTGACTAACCTGATTGAGTTCTTTGATGAAGTAACAGAGAGGGTTGATGAAGGTAGTGCAGTAGGTGCTGTATATGTGGACTTTCAGAAGTACCACATAATGGATTTATTCAGAAAATAGAAGCACATGGTGTAAAGGGACAGTGGTAACTTGGGTACATAATTGGCTGAGGGATAGGAGGTGGAGAGTAGTGGTGAACAAATGTTTTTCTGACTGGATAGAGATAGGGGATGGAGTTTAAAAGTAGGGAAGTCTTGCTACAACTGTACAGGGCGCTGGTGAGACCACACCTGGTCCACTGCGTACAGTTTTGGTCCCCTTATTTAAGGAGGGATATACTTGCATTGGAGGCAGTTCAGAGAAGGTTCACTCGGTTGATTCCGGAGATGAAGGGGTTGCCTTATGAAGGAAGGCTGAGCAAGTTGGGCCTAAACTTATTGGAGTTTAGAAGAATGAGAGGTGACCTTATTGAAACATATAAGAGTCTGAGGGGGATTGACAGGGTGGATGTAGAGAGGATGTTTCCCCTCGTGGGGGAATCTAGAACTAGGGGGCATAGTTTCAGAATAAGGGGTCGCCCATTTAAGACGGAGATGAGGAGGAATTTCTTCTCTCAGAGGGTCGTGAATCTTTGGAATTCTCTACCCCGGAGAGCTGTGGAGGCGGAGTCAGTGAATATATTCAAGGCGGAGATTGACAGATATTTGAACTACGGGGGAGTCGAGGGGTACGGGGAGTGGGCAGGGAAGTGGAGTTGAGGCCAAGATCAGATCAGCCATGATCTCATTGAATGGCGGAGCAGGCTCGAGGGGCCGAATGGCCTGTTCCTGCTCCCATTTCTTATGTTCTTGTATATGTAGTGGGGTCCCCCAGGGGTCGGTATTTGGACTATTGTTTTTCTTGTTATATATAAATCACCTGGACTTGGGTACAGGGAGAACAATTTTGAAGTTTGCAGATGATACAAAACTTGGCAATGTAGTAAATAGTGAGCAGATGCAGCTGTGGAAATAGAGGTTAATAATTATGATCTAATTGGGATTACGGAAACATGGTTGCAGGGTGAGCAGGGCTGGGAGCTTAACATACAGGGGTATTCAGTATTTAGGAAGGATCGACAAAAAAGAAAGGGAGGAGGGGTAGCATTGCTAGTAAAAGAGGGGATAAATGCAATTGAAAAGAAGGATATTAACTCAGTTAATACAGAATCTATATGGGTGGAGCTAAGAAATAGCGAGGGGCGAAAAACATTAATAGGAGTGGTATATAGGCCTCCAAATAGTAAAATAGAGGTTAGGGAGGGCATCACGAGGGAAATTAGAGAAGCGTGCAATAAGAGCACAGCTGTCATCATAGGTGACTTTAACTTACATATAGATTGGACTAGCCTAATCAGTAAAAATAATGAGGAGGAGGAATTCCTTGAGTGTTTAAGGGATGGTTATCTGGATCAATATGTCGAGGAACCAACTCGGGAACAGGCTATATTGGACTGGGTACTGTGCAATGAGAAGGGACTAATCAGTAATCTTGTTGTACGGGGACCCTTGGGTCAGAGCGATCATAACATGATCGATTTCTCACTCGAAATGGAGAGCGAAGAAATTGACTCAGAGACTAAGGTCCTGAATTTAAACAAGGGGAATTATGATGCCATGAGACGGGAACTGAGTAGGTCTGATTGGACAACGTTCCTGGGAGGACTGGAGGTAGATAAACAATGGCAAACATTTAAAGATAGAATGACAAAATTGCAAAAATTGTTTATACCAATCTGGCATAAAAGGAAATCTAAAAAGGTGACTCAACCGTGGATAACAGGGGAAATTAGAGACAGCATAAAATCCAAAGATAGGGCGTATAAAATAGCCAAAAAAAGCGCCAGAGCGGAAGATTGGGAACAGTTTAAGATAGAGCAAAGGAGGGCAAAGGGCATGATCAAGAGGGGCAAAATAGCTTACGAAAACAAGCTGGCGGAAAATATAAAAACTAACTCCAAAAGCTTTTATAAATATATCAAAAGGAAAAGACTGGTGAAAACCAAAGTTGGTCCATTGCAGTCAGATACGGGGGAATATATAATGGGAAATAAGGAAATGGCAGATCAACTAAATGCATACTTTGGGTCAGTCTTTACGAAGGAAGACACAAAAAACCTCCCTGGGATATCGGGAAAAATAGGGACATTGGCAAAGGAGGAACTGACGCAAATCAATATCTCTAAGGATATGGTGTTAAGGAAGCTAAAGGGATTGAAGGTGGACAAATCCCCAGGGCCTGATAACATGCATCCTAGGGTACTGAAGGAGGTGGCCCTAGAGATAGCGGATGCACTAAGGATGATTTTTCAGAATTCATTAGACTCGGGAACAGTGCCGATGGATTGGAGGGTAGCTAACGTTACCCCACTATTCAAAAAGGGGGGTAGGGAAAAAGCAGGTAATTACAGACCTGTAAGCCTTACATCAGTTGTGGGCAAAATGCTGGAGTCCATCATTAAGGATGAAATAGCGGAGCACTTAGCAAATGGGGACAGGATAGGACAGAGTCAACATGGATTTACAAAGGGTAAATCGTGCTTGACTAATCTATTGGAATTTTTTGAGGGAGTAACTGGTAGAATAGATGGGGGAGAGCCAGTAGATGTGGTGTACCTGGACTTCCAAAAGGCCTTCGATAAGGTCCCACATAAAAGATTAGCATGGAAAATTGAGGCTCATGGGATAAAGGGGAAAGTTTTGGCGTGGATAGGGAACTGGCTGTCAGATAGAAAACAGAGAGTTGGAATAAACGGCTCATTTTCTGAATGGCAGGCAGTAACAAGTGGGGTACCACAGGGATCTGTCCTGGGCCCCCAGCTGTTCACAATTTACATTAATGACCTGGATCAGGGAGTCGGATGCAGCATTTCCAAATTTGCAGACGACACTAAACTAGGAGGGGGGGTGGGCTCAGAGGAAGAGACCAGGAAGCTCCAGAGCGATTTGGACAGACTGGGCGATTGGGCGGATAAATGGCAGATGCACTATAATGTGGACAAGTGCGAAGTTATCCACCTTGGGTGCAGGAACGGGAGGGCAAATTATTATTTAAATGGCAATAGATTGGGAGAGGGGGAAGTACAGAGAGACCTGGGTGTTCTTGTACACCAGTCACTGAAGGCGAGCATGCAGGTGCAACAGGCGGTCAAGAAGGCAAACGGTATGCTGGCCTTCATAGCAAAAGGGTTAGAATACAGGAACAGGGATACCTTGCTGCAGCTGTACAGGGCACTGGTGAGACCACACCTCGAGTACTGTGTACAGTTTTGGTCGCCTCATCTGAGGAAGGATGTTCTTGCCATGGAGGGGGTGCAGCGGCGATTCACCAGGCTGATACCAGGAATGGCGGGAATGACCTATGAGGAGAGACTATGTAGTTTAGGGATGTACACACTGGAGTTTAGAAGATTGAGAGGGGACCTCATAGAAGTGTATAAAATTCTGACAGGTCTAGACAGACTGGATGCAGAAGGAATGTTTCCCTTGGCGGGTGAGAACAGAACTAGAGGACATAATTTAAGGATAAGGGCTAAACCATTTAGGACAGAGATGAGGGGGAATTTCTTCACTCAGAGAGTGGTGAACCTGTGGAACTCATTGCCACAGAGGGCAGTGTACGCCAGCTCATTAAATATATTTAAGAGGGAATTAGATATATTTCTACGGGCAAAAGGGGTTAAGGGTTACGGAGAGAAGGCGGGGACGGGATACTGAATTAAAGGATCAGCCATGATCTCATCGAATGGCGGAGCAGGCACGAAGGGCCGAATGGCCTACTCCTGCTCCTATCTTCTATGTATCTATGCATGGGGACACCACCACCTCTAAGTCTCTCTCCATGTCACGTAATCCGGACTTAAACATACATTATTGTTCCTTCATCGTTAAAATCCTGGAAGTCCCTTCCTAACGGCATTGCGGGAATACCTTTACTGCACGGATTGCAGACGTTCGAGAAGGCGGCTGCTCACCGCCACCTTCTCAGGGCAACTAGGGATGGGCAATAAATGCCGGCCTGGCAGTGAGGCCCACATCCCCAGAAGAAGAAAATATATCCATTTAAATTTTCTATTCCAACTTCCTCAGTCTTTGATTACCTCGTTTTAAAGTGCTGATTGTTTATTCATTGATTCTTAAGATGTGGGCAACACTGTAAAACCTGCTTTCATTACCCATCCCGAGTTGTCCTGACAACTGAATCACTTGCTAGGCACCTCGGAGAGCGTGAAGCATCAACCAGCTTGGAGGGGAAGATACCCTTTCCTGATGGACATTAGTGAACCAAGTGCGTTTTTACAACAAGCGAACAGCTTCCATGGACATTTTATCTGGAGCCAACCACAAACTGCCAGATTTATTGACTTCAGTTTCACAACTTACCGTGAGGGGATTTGAACTCACAACCTCTGGGATCCTTGAAACAATACTTGACAGCACCATATTATATGCTGCTGACAACTAATTATTCTGATTTAGGATGCCGAGCTGATAGGTCCAAATCACTGGGACATTGAAATTTAACATTATCAGTGAATTCTGGTGAAATTGAGAGCCATGTGACTGTGGTTACATTGACTGCCATGTGACTGTGGTTACACTGACTGCCATGTGACTGTGGTTACATTGACTGCCATGTGACTGTGGTTACATTGACTGCCATGTGACTGTGGTTACATTGACTGCCATGTGACTGTGGTTACATTGACTGCCATGTGACTGGGGTTACAGTGAATGCCATGT
Source organism: Somniosus microcephalus (assembly GCF_052327205.1). NCBI lineage: Eukaryota > Metazoa > Chordata > Chondrichthyes > Squaliformes > Somniosidae > Somniosus > Somniosus microcephalus. The sequence goes on along the minus strand of NC_140991.1, from coordinate 5,747,465 downwards.
GACTGTGGTTACATTGACTGCCATGTGACTGTGGTTACACTGACTGCCATGTGACTGGGGTTACAGTGAATGCCATGTGACTGTGGTTACATTGACTGCCATGTGACTGTGGTTACACTGACTGCCATGTGACTGTGGTTACATTGACTGCCATGTAACTGTGGTTACATTGACTGCCATGTAACTGTGGTTACATTGACTGCCATGTGACTGTGGTTACACTGACTGCCATGTGACTGTGGTTACACTGACTGCCATGTGACTGTGGTTACACTGACTGCCATGTGACTGTGGTTACATTGACTGCCATGTGGGTGTGGTTACACTGACTGCCATGTGACTGTGGTTACACTGACTGCCATGTGGCTGTGGTTACACTGACTGCCATGTGACTGTGGTTACACTGACTGCCATGTGACTGTGGTTACACTGACTGCCATGTGACTGTGGTTACATTGACTGCCATGTAACTGTGGTTACATTGACTGCCATGTGACTGTGGTTACACTGACTGCCATGTGACTGTGGTTACACTGACTGCCATGTGACTGTGGTTACACTGACTGCCATGTGACTGTGGTTACACTGACTGCCATGTGACTGTGGTTAGACAGACTGCCATGTGAGTGTGGTTACACTGACTGCCATGTGACTGCGGTTGCACTGACTGCCATGTGACTGGGGTTACATTGACTGCCATGTGACTGTGGTTACACTGACTGCCATGTGACTGTGGTTACACTGACTGCCATGTGACTGTGGTTGCATTGACTGCCATGTAACTGTGGTTACACTGACTGCCATGTGACTGTGGTTACACTGACTGCCGTGTGACTGGTTACATTGACTGCCATGTGACTGTGGTTACACTGACTGCCATGTGACTGTGGTTACACTGACTGCCATGTGACTGGGGTTACACTGACTGCCGTGTGACTGGGGTTACATTGACTGCCATGTGACTGGTTACATTGACTGCCATGTGACTGGGGTTACATTGACTGCCATGTGACTGTGGTTACATTGACTGCCGTGTGACTGTGGTTACATTGACTGCCATGTGACAGGTTACATTGACTGCCATGTGACTGGGGTTACATTGACTGCCATGTGACTGTGGTTACACTGACTTCCATGTGACTGTGGTTACACTGACTGCCATGTGACTGGGGTTACACTGACGGCCATGTGACTATGGTTACACTGACTGCCATGTGACTGGGGTTACACTGACTGCCATGTGACTGTGGTTACACTGACTGCCATGTGACTGTGGTTACATTGACTGCCATGTGACTGTGGTTACACTGACTGCCATGTGACTGTGGTTACACTGACTGCCATGTGACTGTGGTTACACTGACTGCCATGTGACTGTGGTTACACTGACTGCCATGTGACTGTGGTTACACTGATTGCCATGTGACTGTGGTTACACTGACTGCCATGTGACTGTGGTTACACTGACTGCCATGTGACTGGGGTTACACTGACTGCCATGTGATTGTGCTTACATTGACTGCCGTGTGACTGAGGTTACACTGACTGCCGTGTGACTGTGGTTACAATGACTGCCATGTGACTGTGGTTACATTGACTGCCATGTGACTGTGGTTACATTGACTGCCATGTGACTGTGGTTGCATTGACTGCCGTGTGACTGTGGTTACATTGACTGCCATGTGACTGTGGTTACATTGACTGCCATGTGACTGTGGTTACACTGACTGCCATGTGACTGTGGTTACATTGACTGCCATGTGACTGTGGTTAAATTGACTGCCATGTGACTGTGGTTACACTGACTGCCATGTGACTGTGGTTACACTGACTGCCATGTGACTGTGGTTACATTGACTGCCATGTAACTGTGGTTACATTGACTGCCATGTGACTGTGGTTACACTGACTGCCGTGTGACTGTGGTTACACTGACTGCCGTGTGACTGTGGTTACACTGACTGCCGTGTGAATGGTTACATTGACTGCCATGTGACTGGTTACATTGACTGCCGTGTGACTGTGGTTACACTGACTGCCATGTGACTGTGGTTACAGTGACTGCCATGTGACTGGGGTTACACTGACTGCCATGTGACTGTGGTTACACTGACTGCCATGTGACTGTGGTTACATTGACTGCCATGTGACTGTGGTTACACTGACTGCCATGTGACTGTGCTTACACTGACTGCCATGTGACTGTGGTTACACTGACTGCCATGTGACTGTGGTTACATTGACTGCCATGTGACTGGGGTTACACTGACTGCCATGTGACTGTGCTTACACTGACTGCCATGTGACTGGGGTTACATTGACTGCCATGTGACTGTGGTTACATTGACGGCCATGTGACTGTGGTTACACTGACTGCCATGTGACTGGGGTTACATTGACTGCCATGTGACTGGGGTTACACTGACGGCCATGTGACTGTGGTTACATTGACTGCCATGTGACTGGGGTTACATTGACTGCCATGTGACTGGGGTTACATTGACTGCCATGTGACTGTGGATTTGTTGTGTCACGTGTTGCTCACAGTGCCTCACCCCCAGTGTGTGAGTGAAGAGATGACTGCGGCAATGTATACAATGGAGTTTAGTAATTAATCCATAGACAGGAGAAGTGTGTTATCTGACTGAGTTTATTCAGCACATTGCAGTGTACAGTCAGGACAAGCTTTGTTTCAACAATTCCAATCACACACTTTAAGCAAAAGCCAGTAAATATAATAATTAAACTGAAAGAGTGCAAGATATCAGAGTGGAATCAGTGAGTGTTCCTGTTACAGAGGGACCTTCAACATTCTGATACCAGGAATGGCGGGAATGACCTATGAGGAGAGACTATGTAGTTTAGGGATGTACACACTGGAGTTTAGAAGATTGAGAGGGGACCTCATAGAAGTGTATAAAATTCTGACAGGTCTAGACAGACTGGATGCAGAAGGAATGTTTCCCTTGGCGGGTGAGAACAGAACTAGAGGACATAATTTAAGGATAAGGGCTAAACCATTTAGGACAGAGATGAGGGGGAATTTCTTCACTCAGAGAGTGGTGAACCTGTGGAACTCATTGCCACAGAGGGCAGTGTACGCCAGCTCATTAAATATATTTAAGAGGGAATTAGATATATTTCTACGGGCAAAAGGGGTTAAGGGTTACGGAGAGAAGGCGGGGACGGGATACTGAATTAAAGGATCAGCCATGATCTCATCGAATGGCGGAGCAGGCACGAAGGGCCGAATGGCCTACTCCTGCTCCTATCTTCTATGTATCTATGTATCTATTACACACTGAGTGACAGAGATCAGATTATTACAGGTCTATTGATCAGAAATGAAAGCTCCATCATTGTATTAGTGAGTTATTGCAATACATGCTCATTGCTTACATAAGAACATAAGAACATAAGAAATAGGAGCAGGAGTAGGCCAATCGGCCCCTCGAGCCTGCCCCGCCATTCAATAAGATCATGGCTGATCTGATCCTAACCGCCAATCCACTATCACAGAACCATCTCCTGAATCTAACCGAATTAGACACACGAAATAGGAGCAGGATCAGGCTACACGGCCCCTGGGCCCGCTCCGCTACCCACAGGGCCATGACCGATCCGAACCTAGACTCATGTCCAAATTCCTGCCCGCTCCCCGTAACCCTTAATTCCCTTTACTTCTCGGAAACTGTCTATTTCTGTTTTAAATTTATGTAATGATGTAGCTTCTACAGCTTTTTGGGGCAGCATATTCCATGGAACTACCACCCTCTGAGTGAAGTAGTTCCTCCTCATCTCAGTTTTGAAAGAGCAGCCCCTTATTCTAAGACTATGCCCCCTCGTTCTAGTTTCACCCATCATCGGGAACATCTTCCCCGCATCCACCCGATCCGACCCCTTCGCAATCTTATATGTTTCAATAAGATCGCCTCTCATTCTTCTGAACTCCAATGAGTAGAGTCCCAATCTACTCAACCTCTCCTCATATGACCACCCCCTCATCCCCAGGATTAACCGAGTGAACCTTCTTTGTACTGACTCGAGAGCAAGTATGTCCTTTCTTAAGTATGGACACCAAAACTGTACGCAGTATTCCAGGTGCAGCCTCACCAATACCTTGTACAACTGAAGCAATACCTCCCTTTTTTTATATTCTATCTCCCTAGCAATGAAAGCCAACATTCCATTGGCCTTCTTAATCACTTGCTGCACCTGCATACTAACCTTTTGAGTTTCGTGCACCAGGACCCCCAGATCCCTTTGTACTTCAGTACTTTCCAGTTTCTTGCCATTAAGATAATAACTTGCTCTACGATTTTTCCTGCCAAAGTGCATAACCTCACACTTTCCAGTATTGTATTCCATCTGCCAAATCTCTGCCCACTTACTTAGCCTGTCGATGTCCCCTTGCAGGTTTTTTTATGTCCTCCTCACTCACTACTTTCCCTCCCATCTTAGTATCATCTGCAAACTTTGATATGTTACACTCGGTCCCCTCCTCCAAATCGTTAATATAGACTGTAAAGAGTTGGGGACCCACAACAGTGAGAGACTGTATTGTATAATGTTCAGTTTTATCTGCAGTTAGGACAATCTCCTTTGTCCATTTTAATATCTTTATATCTTCCCTGAGCCACACCACTCTTCATAAGTTGCAAGCAAAATTAAGTTAGTGCGGGTATAATATGGGGTGACAATATCCAGCGGCTTTGGCTCGAACTTATAGATCAACTGGCAAATCTTTGGCGATTTATGGCATCTACAATCAATATGCTGGCCACCTTACTGCAGTGAGTGTGAAATGGCCTTGATGAGAGGTATCTGTTGTTGTCCTAACTCGTTGGGTTCTGTCTGCAGAATAACATTCAAAATGGGAGCATATATCGCTCAAGGCTAACAGGTGGTGCTCGACAACCGTGCGTCGCATTTTCATCAATGTTTTATAACTGGATTCTACCTCAAAAAATATCATTCAGAGCTTTAATGAAATATTCCTATTCTTGTGTTAATATAATGGGTGATGGAGTTTTGGTGGATGACAGAATCCTGAACCTGGATCGCTAGAACCTGTTACGCGAATCCTTGTTGCTGTAGTGTATGTACCCGTCTATCTTTAAGGGAACTATTGAATGTAACCGTTCACCTTTAAGGGAACTACTTTAGGTGTGGCACTATTTGTTTGGCTTCTGTATACTGTAATACCGATAGTGACCACACCAGTATATAAGTGTTGTGGCAGGATTGCTGGGGCAGATTCGCCCGGACCTTCGAATAGTAAAGACCTGTTTGTTTGTTACTTCTGAAGTCTGTGTATTTATTAACTGCACAACCCACAGACTTTACAGTGGCGACGAGTCCGATCGTACCCTGTGGCAAGATTACCAAAGCAAGAAGAGCGTCGAAGAGAGGCAACCGCCCTCGTCGTGCTGCTGGAAGAAAACACGAGGCTGCAGCAGGAGAAAGGTGGAAGACTTTAGCAACAAAAGCTTCCATTAGCAACAGGCACTGACTACCCTTCTACCACGGTGCGGAGTGAGCCGATCAGCAGGGAACAAGGCGGCCGAAGAGACTGTGAGTAGGGGAAGGTGTAGAAGTATCCGGAGGATAAGGGCAGAGCACTCGACCTCGGTCGAGGGGGAGCTGAGCCGGTCAGAAGTCGGGTCCAACGGCGTCGGGTGACAGCCGGACCGCGATCGGCGGGAAAAGCCGGGCAGTGACCGCAGCCACGAAGCGCTGAGCCTGCGAGTAGGCGCGGGAAGAGATGCCCAGCCGCAGCCGGGGAGGGAAACACCGGTCTGCGAGAGGGCTGGGAGGCGAACAGGAACCGTGCGGGTGGGAGAGAGAGACAGAGCCGAACAAGGGGAGAGAGACTGCGCGAGAGCCAGTCCAGCGGCTGAGCTGTCCTCCACCAACGGGGTACCCAGAGCCGGTAGAACCGAACGTGCGGGAGAGGGAGAGACAGAGCCGAGCAAGGGGAGAGAGACTGTGCGAGAGCCAGTCCAGCGGCTGAACTGTTCTCCACCAACGGGGTACCCAGGGCCGGTAGCACCGAACGTGCGGGAGAGAGAGCGCGACAGAGCCGGGTACGGAGAGAGAGACTGCGCGAGAGCCAGTCCAGCGGCTGAACTGTCCTCCGTTAACGGGGTGTACCCAGCGCTGGTAGAGCCGTGCGGGCGGAAGGAAAAGACAGAGCCGGGTAAGGGGAGCTGTGCGGAAGCCAGCCAGCGGCTGAACCTGTCCGCTGTGGGGGAAGCGTACCCCTTCCATCGGGAAGAAACGCGGGAAGCCGCCATTAGGTGGAGAAGACGCCAGAAGCGGGAAACCGCCATTGAAGTGGGCGGGGCGAGAAAGGAAGAGCGGGAAACCGCCATTTTCGCGGGAAAACCGCCATCTTAACTGACATACCGCCATTGAAGTGGGCGGGGAGAGAAGGAAAGAGCGGGAAACCGCCGATTTCGCGGGAAACCCGCCATCTTAGAAATAAACAAATAAATAAGAATACTTCAAGAAATACTGGTGCTGCTCCCAAGGGAAGAAAGATGCCTAAGCGAGGGAATATTAACGACTTTAATTCTGAAATAGAAGACTGGGCCACATACGTGGAATGCATAGAGATCTATTGTGAAGCCAACAAAATAGAGGAAGACGACAAGGCGATAACATTGCTAAACTCGATGGGGGCAAAAACATACGGGCTCTTGAAGCATCTAATAGCACCAAATAAACCAGCGGATCAGACCTTCGAAGAGATTGTGGCTGTGCTGAAGGACCACTTGAACCCCACACCGCTGATGCTGGCTGAACGATTCAAATTCTACGCAAGAACGCAGAAGAAAGACGAAAGCAATGCGGAATACTTGGTCGAACTGCGTAGGCTAGCGAAATACTGCCAGTTCGGAGGGAATCTGACAGAAGCGCTGCGGGACAAGTTCGTATGCGGATTGTCCAAAGAAGGGACGCAGAAGCGACTACTGGAAGAGAACGACCTCACACTGGACAGGGCTGTCCTTATAGCTGCATCGCACGAAGCCGCAGCGAAAGGAACGGCGGAAATGCAACTAAAGGCGGCGGCACTCGGGGTGGACCAAATTACTTCAAGCACAACAAAATGCTACCATTGTGGGAAGACAACGCATGACCAGACTCAATGCTGGTTTAAGAACCAAGAGTGTAGGAAATGTGGCAAACTGGGTCACATCGCGAAGGTATGCCGGTCCGGGAAAAAGACCAACAATCAAAGGAAGCCACCACAAGAAAAGTACAACAAGGTACACAAGGTGGCTGAGAAGAGTTCAGACGAACAGAATTCAGACTCAGACCCAAACAACCAGGAGCTGGGTAGTCTGAGAATCCACAATGTGGGTAAAGAAACGGATCTACAGACCATCTGGGTCATACTAAAAATAGCTGGAGTCCAAGTAAGAATGGAGCTGGACACTGGATCAGCTCTATCAGTCATCAACCGAAGGGACTACCACCGGCTATTCTCTCACATACCTTTAAGAAATACCAAGTTCGTATTACAGACATACCCGGGGCATAACGTATACCCCGTGGGGAAAATAAGAGTCAAGGTGAGAGATAGGGGTAAAGAACACCCAAGAATGAACTTGTACATATTACCTGAGGGAGGACCACCACTTCTAGGATGGGAGTGGATTAAGAAAATAGACATGGAATGGCATTACCTAAAAGCCATAATGAGGGAGGACTCGGTGCAAGCTATTAGCTCAGATTCTGAAATGGATGATGATAAGACCAAGTCGAATATGGAAGACAAGGCTAAAAGGGACTTGCCGACGATGGGGAAGAAAACGAAGACATGCAGAAGGACTTATGGTACCAAGAAGAATAAAGCTGCAGAGCAGAACTCCAGGTTGACAGAGAATTCTGAGCCTGTTCAAGCAAAGGATTCATCCACGACGGAAGAACACCGAGCTCGGACGCAAACTTATGTCAAAGTACGACAACAATTAGAACAGTTGAGTGACCGTATGAAAAATATGGAAAAGTTCTGGGACACCGAATGGGAGAACCTGGAAAGACTACAGAGACAGCTAGCTCAAGCAGAGAGCGACCATAGAGCCATCGTGGTCAAATACCAATCACATTCCCCTGATGCTGTTCAGGAACTAGAATATTTACAGAACAAACCAAAGGAAGAGGAATCTTCAGGAAGCCAGGATTTTATTCCAGTTCTTCTCTACGACTCCTTACAAGCAGAGTGTGAGAAGTTGAAAGAACAGTATGAACAGGCCCAGGCTACAATTCTGGAGGGGGTTAACTCGGCAGCCTCCGAAAAGCTAGTTTCAGTAGAAGCATATGAACAACTAAAGGTTGAACATGAGCAAGAAGTCCAAAGGCTGCAGGAAATTCTTGATGAGCTCAAGGCCAAGACAGACTCATCGGTAGAAGTTCCATCCATAGGTGAGAAATTAGAGGTGAAAATCATGGCAGAGCATGAAAGACAGGATGTCCAAGAACTTATAAAAACATTGAAGGACACCCAAGACAAATATGAGGCAGCAATGACCGAGGTTCAACAACTTGAAGAACAGATTCAACTGGGAATCCTTTCAGTGGAAGAAAAGGAAACTGTAAGAATGGTCCCTGAACATGAACTAGAGAGCATCAGGGCGCAACTTTTCCGAGCGCTGAAAGCCAAAGTTCAAGAGGAACGTAAGGTGGAAGTATTGGAGAAAGAGGTGGATGAAATGGAGAAGACTCTGATCCACCGTGTTCCCAGGGAAGAGTTAACGGTCAGCCAACTCCTTCATATGCTGAAGGACAAGACTCTGCAAGGGGAACAATCTGAACACGAGCTTCAATCTTCAGGGGGAACGAGTTCGGAGCTCTCAAAAGTCACGGAGATAGCTGAGGTGGCAACACAAATTTTACAAGGATGCCAAAAGTATGTTGAATCATGTCAAGGTGAACAGAAGAATGTGGAAACCGTTACTTCAGTAGAAGGGTTAAATAGCCTGATAACGCAATTACCGATGGAAGGGAAGGTATTGAACTCACAAATGAGGTCCGTCGTGAAGGAATGGCAGATAACCCAGGAAGAGCGGGATGAATATGAATGCATGAAGAAGGCTTTTCAAGAAAGATGTCTAGGGAAGGAACCACCGTCAGCTAACGTCCAGACGGGTGAGGAGGAAGAAGAAGTCTCTCTCGCTGGCCTAACTCAGGACGAACCCGAATATTACCATGACCTGCTGAGTGACACTGAATATTACGAGGATGTGGTCTGCCCAGCTTGTGATGAAAACTCTCAAAGTGCTGAAATCCGGATGAAGCACTTAAGGTCTAAGGAACATAGAGAGTTGGTGGCGCTATAGCTGGCAGCCGAGAAAGGAGCTCCGAGAGTTTCAAAAAGGCAGAAAAGAAAAAGAAGAAGCAGAAGATAATAACTGTCTAAAATATTAGCACTTCTACCATTCCAGGCGGGACATTACGAAAGGAGCTAAATTAGTTGAAAAACTGGGAAATGTCAAGACAGCCAGTTGGTTGTAAAAGTTCGCACTGCTGGTTCAACAGGATGAAAGTTCAAGCTGTTACGTCAAGAAAAAGGCTATGGAGGAGTCACGCTAGCCAGGTGAACCGGCTACACCAAAGAAATGTTGTTCGGAACGAGTCAAGATCAGAGACTGAATCTATGAACTGTTTCCGCAGAGACTGAACCTGTGAACTGTTTCCACCGAGATTATATCTGTAAATTGTTTTATATGACATTGACTCCACTGAGATTATATCTGTAATTTGTTTTATAGGAAGTTGAAGATATGTATGTTTAACGGGGACTCTGTAAGTAATAAGCTAAAAAGGGAGGATTGTAGTGTATGTACCCGTCTATCTTTAAGGGAACTATTGAATGTAACCGTTCACCTTTAAGGGAACTACTTTAGGTGTGGCACTATTTGTTTGGCTTCTGTATACTGTAATACCGATAGTGACCACACCAGTATATAAGTGTTGTAGCAGGATTGCTGGGGCAGATTTGCCCGGACCTTCGAATAGTAAAGACCTGTTTGTTTGTTACTTCTGAAGTCTGTGTATTTATTAACTGCACAACCCACAGACTTTACAGTTGCCTCAAACATTCACCATGAAGAATCGTCCGGACAAGCTGTCCTGTCAGATCTTAAACCTCAAAGATCAGGTTCAGGGTTGAAGTACTGACCTTGCATGCACTAAAACCCAAACACCAGCCATGAGGCTCTGTGGGGAAGGATCCATTCCAGACACTCAGCCTGACACTGAAAGTCAATACCCACCTCAGTGAGGCTGTCCTTTCCGTAGGCTAACGTGTCTTTGGTGCTTTACACGGAGGTTGCAGAGACAATTTAAGAACATTCGGAAGAGGGAAAGGGCACGAGATCCAACAAGTCCGTCCTTTTTCCATAGACGACTCCCCCCTACCATCACCAGCTCCCTCGCTCCCTTCTCTCTACAGATCCCACTTATACTGTCTGCTTTAATCTCCTTAACCTGGTAATCTACTCGGTTTGTTGAGATTTAGCCATGTACGGATCCAGTTCCTTGTTTCTGATTGGATTTTGTAATTTAGCAATGTCCTATTTATTTATTTAACCCCGATTCAACATTCAATATTGGCAAACAGATCTGAAAGAGTCTCCATTTAACAAATTTCAAATTCTATTCTATTCTATTTCTAAACATGAACAAATCTCACCCAAAAATCAACAGATGCGTGTCGCCTGAGCACCCCCGCATTGATACAGGGAAGACCAGCAGGAGGTTTAAGTTGAGTGGACACACAGGGTGACTCCACTATAGGTTTCCCAGAAATGACAATTATTGGGAAAGTTCTTGTGATTCCACAGATCTTTGTAGCGTCTCACCGTGTGTACAACATGCCCAGAGGGGAGGTTATTGTACACATGTTTAGCAACTTCCCTTGCATCATCCCAGCTACCCTTCCCATCCATTAACTGCCTAATGTGCCCCTCGTCCAGTGGAATCTTTGGGTCAATGGTGTAGGAGACAACAGCATTAACGCCATTGAGTCTGAAAAAGTGAAACCGATTAGAACCAATTACACAGTGATTGTCAAACCCAGAGACAGGATCATAGACCCGCACAGACCATTTAACCCAGTCATATTTGCCTGCTAAAGACTCAATTATAAAGGTTGCACAGCCCTTGTTATCTCTCTCACCCCTGTTCTTTATAAGACCCTCAACATCTATTTCTGCCTGCTCTGCAAACTCCTTTATGCACCGATCTATCATGGATGTCATTTTACTCTCAATTTTGGCCATTTTCTCATTCCACTCTCTCTTTAACGCCTCTACATCAGTCCCGGTGACGGTGGCCTGAGCCACCAGGGCGATCAGGCCGATACAGAGGAGCTCCTTCAGACGGCAGCAGAGACCTTCCATGAGGCGCCGATTCCTCTGGTCATAACCCATGGCGGTTTCCAGGATGGGTTTGCGAAAGATGGCAGAATATCCCATCACAGCATCAAAGAGAGTGTGAAGGTTCTGGTCACCTTTAGTCACGTCGAAGTGAGTCAGGAACTCTCGTTTCTCGTTCTCCCGGAACTCTGGTGCTGCATTGAGGATCTCCATGTACTTCCTGAACTGGTTTTTCAGGTTCTCTTCAATGGGGAAATATTGATTATTAATCGTACTTCTCTCTATCTCCCAGAGCACCTGCTTAATCTGAGCTGAAATGATATTGTGGCGTACCGATCACAGAAAGGACACAATCCGCTTTTCGGTCCATAGACTATAAATCAGGCGTAATGCCTTTAAGAAGGATCACACCTTTAAGAAACTCGATCTGCAACATAGTTAAGCCCAGAGCGGGGGAGGAGCAGTCGAAGCTGTGGACTGATGAAAAGCAGTCAGACTTGGTGTAAGCTCTGACGCCATTTTGTGTTCAACATGTGGCCTCAACAATTAAACCTTTTCTGTTGAACATCTCAGAGTTCAGTATTTTTTGCTAGGAGTACGCAGACTCCTACATTGGTGACCCCGACGCTCAGGACAACTCCTAAGCGTAACCATGGCTGACACAAACGCAGTTTCTGTGAAGCTGCCGGAGTTCTGGGAGAACCTAGCCACCGCTTGGTTCCTTCAAGCCAAATCGCAATTCCGACTCCGCGGCATCACCACCGACGCAACGATGTACGACTACCTGCTCGCCTCCCTGGGCAGCTCCACAATCACGAAAGTCTGGACAACACTACAAGACCCTCCGGAGGAAGGCAAGTACGCACATCTCAAGGCCGCGCTCCTTCAAAAATTCACAGCCTCCCAATTTTTGCGCAACTGCCACCTCCTCGACCTCCCGGGCCTCGGTGACTCCACGCCGTCAGACTTGCTCTCACACATGCTTGCTCTGACCGACGAGAAACCGCCCGGCTCCCTCTTCCACACGCTCTTTATCCGCCAACTACCTCCCAGCATCCGCCCGGCGATCGTGGCGTCCAGCCTCACGGACCTCGAGGTCCTGGCCGACGAAACCGATAAGCTCCTGTCTGCTGGCTCCAACCACGCCGTCACCCCCGACCTGGCCTCCACAGCGTCGGCGCACGCTCCACCCTCTATCGCTCGGCCACGAGGCCCCCCACATCCCCCAAGCCCTCCGACCAAGGGCTACTGCTACTTCCATACCCGGTTCGGTGCACGGGCACGCCGCTGCAGCCATCCCTGCACGTTTCCAACCGCCCCCACACCGGCCTACACGATGGCCGTGGGGCAAGCAGGCGCGCTGCTGTACGTTACAGACAGCGCCTCCAGCCGCCGCCAACGGCACCGACATCCGGACTTACGGCACCCGCACCGTCACCATCGACCTCGCAGGCCGCCGCTACCACTGGGAGTTTATCACCGCCAAGGTGCTCTCCCCGCTCCTCGGTGCGGATTTCCTGTGCGCCCACGGCCTGTTGGTCGACATGCCTCGGCGCCGCCTCGTGGACATGAACACCATGTCACCTATCCCGGGCGCCATGGCCCCCCCAACCTGCCAAAATGGTGTGGCAGTGCCGCGCCCGCTCAACGGATGACTACTCAGCACTCCTGGCTGAGTTCCCAGCCCTCACCAACCCGACCTTCTCCGCGAAAGTTGCTAAGCACGGGGTAGAATACTTCATCCCCACCACAGGCCCACCGGTGTATGCCCACGCCCGCAGGCTGGACCCGGCCAAGCTGGAGATCGCGCGGGCCGAGTTCGCCACAATGGAACAGCTCGGCATCATCCGCCGCTCCAACAGCCCCTGGGCCTCCCCACTCCACATTGTCACCAAACCCGACGGGGGATGGCGCCCCTGCGGGGACTACCGGCGCCTAAACAACGCCACCACGCCGGATCGGTACCCCATACCGCACATTCAAGACTTCTCCGCTAGACTGGCCAGCCGCTCAGTCTTCTCCAAAGTCGACCTGGTGCGCGGATACCATCAGGTGCCAGTCCACCCCACGGACGTTCCCAAGACGGCCATAATCACCCCTTATGGGCTATTCGAGTTCCTCCGAATGCCCTTCGGCCTCAAAAATACGGCCCGGGCCTTCCAGCGGCTCATGGACTCGGTCCTCCAGGACCTGACGTTCCTCTTTGTCTACCTGGATGACATCCTGGTAGCTAGTTCCTCCAAGCAGGAACACATCGAGCACCTCCGCACCCTGTTCCAGCGGCTCAGTGAGCACGGGCTCATCATCAGCCCAGCCAAGTGCCAATTCGGCCTCAGCAGGATCGAATTCCTCAGCCACCACATCACGCAGGATGGAGCCATTCCCCTGCCCGCCAAGGTGCGAGCCGTCCAGCAGTTCCCCCGGCCTACCACCATCAAAGGCCTCCAGGAGTTCTTGGGGATGATCAACTTTTACAACCGCTTCATTCCCGGAGCGGCCTCCCTCATGCGGCCCCTATACGAAGCCCTCTGGGGTAAGAAAGACAGAATGACGATCGAGTGGTCGGCGGACATGTTGACCGCTTTCGACTCGACCAAAAAGGCGCTCGCCGATGCCACCATGCTCGCTCACCCACAGCCCAACGCCAGGGTAGCCCTCACCATGGACGCCTCCGACCACGCGGTCGGCACCATGTACGAACAGTGGGTCGACGGGGCCTGGCAACCGCTGGCCTTTTTCAGCCGCCAACTTCGCCCCCCGGAGGTCAAATACAGCGCCTTTGACCGCGAGCTCCTCGCACTGTACCTGGCAGTCCGCTATTTTAGATTTCTTCTGGAGGGCCGCCCCTTCACCGCGTTTGTCGACCACAAACCCCTGACATTCGCGATGGCGAAATCTGCGGACCCGTGGTCAGCCAGGCAACAACGCCAGCTCGCCGCAGTGTCCGAATTCACCACGGACATCCGGCACCTCTCCGGTCGAGACAACGTGGTGGCTGCCTGCCTATCCCGCCCCGCCGTCCACGGCGCCCACCTGGCAGTGGACTATGCTCAACTGGCAGCGGAGCAACGCACCGACCCCGATCTGCTCTCCGCACCCACAACCCTCCCAGGGCTGCGACTGACCGACGTCGCCTGCGGCCCGTCCGCCGTCACAGTCAAATGTGACACCTCCTTGGCGCAACCCCGCCCCGTAGTCCCGGCGTCCTGGCGAAAACGGGTGTTCGACATCATCCACGGCCTCTCACACCCCGGCACCCGCGCATCCATTAGACTGGTGGCCAACCGATTTGTCTGGCGCGGCCTGCGCAAAGATGTGCGCGTCTGGTCCAGATCCTGCATAGCTTGCCAGCGTGCCAAAATCCACCAGCACGTCAAAGCCCCACTCGAGGAGTTCACCGTGCCAGAAAGAAGGTTTGACCACGTCCACATTGACCTCGTCGGCCCCCTGCCGCCATCACAAGGTCACACGCACCTGCTGACAATCGTGGACCGTACCACCCGCTGGCCCGAGGCCACTCCACTGACGTCCACCACCACCGCCGACATCGCGAGGGCGTTCATCGGTACCTGGGTCGCTCGGTTCGGCGTCCCCTCCGACATGGCGTTGGATAGAGGCCCGCAGTTCACCTCTGATCTGTGGGCCGCCATTGCCCGAAACCTCGGGGTGGCCGTTCACCGCACCACGACTTACCACCCCCAAGCCAATGGACTGTGCGAGTGATTCCACAGGTCCATGAAGGCGTCCCTCCGCGCCAGCCTCGAGGACGAGGCTTGGATCGACCGCCTCCCGTGGGTGCTACTTGGCCTACTCTCCGCGGTCAAGGAAGACCTGCAAGCCTTGGCGGCGGAACTCGTGTACGGCCAGCCGCTGCGCGTACCCGGAGAGTTCCTGCCCACCGCCACGACCCCCTGGTCGGCTGACCAGCAACGCCGCGCTTTCGCCAACCGAGCACAACAGTTCGCTCCGGTACCCACCGGCCGGCACGGCGAACCAGCAACCCGCGTACCACCTAGCCTGCACATGGCCAAATTTGTTTTCGCGTGCCATGACGCCCACT
Organism: Somniosus microcephalus; assembly: GCF_052327205.1. Lineage (NCBI taxonomy): Eukaryota > Metazoa > Chordata > Chondrichthyes > Squaliformes > Somniosidae > Somniosus > Somniosus microcephalus. Next base: position 5,732,021 of record NC_140991.1, on the reverse strand, counting down.
GAGGACCTCTACGGCCCCCATACGACGGACCCTAGAAGGTACTCCAGACGGGGAACAAGTTCTTCCTCCTCGAAGTGGGCGGCAGAACTGACAAGGTGTTGGTCGACCGGCTCAAGCTGGCGCACCTAGAGCCCGACGAACCCGTTCAAGTGGGCCAACCCCCACCGTGGGGCAGACCGCCTAAGAGCCCGATGCGTCCGACCGCCCCGCTCCCGACACCAACCGCCAAGAGCCGTTCCGGCTATGCCATCAAGCCACCACACCGGTTCGTACACTCCCTACTAGCGGATTCTGGTGGGAGCTGTGTGGCGTACCGATCACAGAAAGGACACAATCCGCTTTTCGGTCCGTAGACTATAAATCAGGCGTCATGCCTTTAAGAAGGATCACACCTTTAAGAAACTCGATCTGCAACATAGTTAAGCCCAGAGTGGGGGAGGAGCAGTCGAAGCTGTGGACTGATGAAAAGCAGTCGGACTTGGTGTAAGCTCTGACGCCATTTTGTGTTCAACATGTGGCCTCAACAATTAAACCTTTTCTGTTGAACCTCTCAGAGTTCAGTATTTTTTGCTAGGAGTACGTAGACTCCTACAATATCTAGCTGGTTCCTGACTATCTGGAACTGCTCCTTCATGTATTTCAGCTCCTCACTCTCTTGCTTGCCTAAGGCCAGTTTAAGAATGAATCCTGCTACCTGAAAAATGGGTTTTAATACTCTGGCTACTGTCGAAAACCTCGCTCTGCTCTGAAATACGCTCATTGCCATCTTTGCATCATTGATATTTGCCGTGAGTGCGGCAGCAGCTTGATCGAGCTCTTTGTCATCCGCCATGCTGTGTCTGGATGAGGATCTTGGGAACGAAAGTCACGTTGGGTTTGTTGCTTGCGCCAGGAGTCACTGAAAATGAAACATTTAGTTTGAGTAGAATTAAAGTAGTTAATATTCTGTCCAAAAATCAACAGCTTCCATCACTGTTGGGATTTTCAATTCATGGGGCACTGGCACCAGTTCTGGGGATAGAGGGAGCTGTTCCATTGGGATGGGCTCCACTTAAAGCTGGGACCAGTGTCATGGTGAATCGAATACCTAGGGCTGTAGACAGGGCTTTAAACTATAAAAGTGTGTGTGCGTGGTGGGGGGGGGGGGGAGGGGGCTGGTCAGGTGAGGGGAAACTTAGAAACCTAAAGAGAAAGGTCAAGGCAATAAAGCAGTGTAGTGATTTGGGTAAAAATAAACAGAGTGTAACAGGAAGGGACAGAGAGTTTAATGGTAGCAGTGCAGCAGAGAATAAGGTCAAAGCAGTGAATAATGGTAAGAAAAATTAAATTAAAAGGCTCTTCATCTGACTGGACAAAGCATTCATAACAAGCTAGATGAACTAATGGCACAAATAGAGATAAATGGGTTTGATCTAATAGCCATTAGAGATGTGGTTGCAAGGTGACCAAGGTTGGGAACTAAATGTTCATGGGAACTTGACATTTCGAAAAGACAGGCAGAATGGGGGGGAATAGCCCTGATAATAAAAGATGACATAAGGACAGTCGAGAGAAAGGACCTCGGCTCGGAAGATCAGGAAGTAGAATCAGTGTGGGTGGAGATAAGGAATAACAAGGGGCAGAAAACACTGATGGGAGGAGGATATAGGCCCCCTAACAGTAGCTATACTGTTGGATAGAATATTAATCAAGAAATAGTAGGAGCTTGTAACAAAGGTAATGCAATAATCTTGGGGGACTTTAATCTTCATATAGACTGGACAAATCAAATTGGCAAAGGTATTCTGGAGGACGAGTTCATGGAATGCATTTGGGACAGTTTCCTAGAACAATACATCATGGAACCAATCTGGGAACAGGTTATTTTAGATATTGTATTATGTAATGAGATAGGGTTAATGAGCAATCTCATAGTAAAGGATCCTCTGGGGCAGAGTGATCATAATATGATAGAATTTCACCTTAATTTTGAGTGTGACTTGCCTAAGTCTGAAACTAGGGTGTTAAACTTAAATAAAGCCAATTACATGGGTATGAGCGGCGAGTTGGCTAAGGTAGATTGGAAAAATAGATTAAAAGGTATGGCGGAAGATAAGCAGCAGCTAGCATTTAAAGAAATATTTCATAATTCTCAACAAAAATACATTTCATTGAGAAACAAAAATTCCACAGGAAAAGTGATCCAACCGTAGCTAACTAAAGAAGTTAAGGTTAGCATTAGATTGAAAGAAGAAACTTATAATGTTGCAAAGAATAGTATTTAACCTGAGGATTGGGAGAGCTTCATAAACCAGCAAAGGACGACCAAAAAATTGATAAATAGGGAAAAATAGAATATGAGAGAAAACTAGCAAGAAATATAAAAACAGATTGTAAGAGCTTCTACAAGTATGTAAAAAGGAAGAGAATAACAAAAGTGGTCCCTTAGAGGCTGAGACAGGAGAAATTATTATGGTGAATAAGGAAATGGCAGAAATGTTAAACAAATATTTTGTATCTGTCTTCACAGTAGAAGACAAAGAGCAAACCAAAAATGGTGGGGAACGAAGGGTCTAATGGGGGCGAGGAACTTAACGTAATTAATATAAGTAGAGAAAACGTACTAGAGAAACTAATGGGACTAAAGGCCGACAAATCCCCTGGACCTGACGGCCGACATCCTAGGGTTCTAAAAGAGGTGGCTGAATTGGTTTTGATCTTCCAAAATTCCCTAGATTTTAGAATGGTCCCAGCGGATTGGATGGTTGCAAAAGTAACCCCACTATTCAAGAAAGGAGGGAGAGAGAAAACCGGGAACTACAGGCCAGTTAGCCTGACATCAATCATCGGGAAAATGCTGGAATCCATTGTTAAGGAAGTGGTATCAGGGCTCTGAGAAAATCAGAACATGATTAGGCAGATTCAACATGGTTTTATGAAAGGGAAATCACGTTTGACAAATGTATTAGAGTTTTTTGAGGATGTAACTAGCAGGGTAGTTAAAGGGGAACCAGTGGATGTAGTATATTTGGATTTCCAAAAGGCATTCGATAAGGTGCCACATAAAAGGTTATGACACAAGATTTGGGCACATGAGCTTGGGGGTAATATAGTGGCATGGATAGCATGCTGGGACCAGTGTTCTGGCGAGTCATATAACTAGGGCGGTAGAGAGGGCTTTTAACTAAATAGTGGGGGCAAGGGGTCAAATTTTGGAAGATGTGGTAAATCAAAGAGTAGAGACAAGGCCAGAGAGACAGGTATTAATATGGGAAATGATCAACAGGACGGGAGAGAGAGTACAAATCTAAGAGTAAATCAACAGATAAGGCCAGAGGTTACAAAAATAATAAAAGGACAAAACTAAAGGCTCTGGCCTAGAAATTCACTGGCCTTAGCGCCGCTTTTGAGGCGCTAGAGGGCCTAGCGCCGAAGTTATGGCCAGTTTAGAAATTGACAGGGGCCCTAAATCGGCGTTAGGCCGGTAGCGCTGTGCCGGCACCGATGACGTCATCGGTGTGCGCAGCGTCCCGGTTGCCATGGTAACCCGCCCGAACTCGGAAATTGAGTTGCGGCCGCCTCGCCCGTGGCAGCCGCAAGCAACGTTCTGGCAGAGGTGCCTTACAGAACTTTGCGCCGGCGCATTAAAGGCCCCGCGGCGGCCGGCCGCTTTCCCGCCGTTCGCCTGGCCGCAGCTCCCTCCCCGGACTTCCCCCCCCCCCCGGAACAGAAGCAAGCCCGGCACTTGTCCGAGGTGCCGGGCTCATTTTTAAAAAGATTATCGCGGGCCGCGGCCGGGTGCAGGCAGCTCCTCCTTAATGGAAGGAGGAGGCCTGCACTTCCCGAGCCTGCCGCACCGCAGCGGGCGCCGCAGCGCCGGAATAGCGCCGCAATGCGGCGCGTGGCGCCAGTTTTGAGGCGCTGAGACCCCTCAGTAGCGCCGGCAGCCGTTTGGGCGCGGCGCTACTGAATTTTTGGCGCACGCAGGGGGACTTAGCGCCGGCACTAACTTCCGGCGCTAAAGCCCTCGCTGCGCCAAAACCGAATTTCTAGGCCTCTGTATCTGAATGCACATAGCTTTCGAAACAAAACAGATGAACCGATAGCGCAAATAGAAATAAATAAGTACGAAGGGTTGCTTGGCCAATCAGGCACAACACGAAGTTCAGGAAACCAGGATGTAGAAGCGGTTTGGGTAAAGATGAGAAATAATAAAGGCAAGAAGTCACTTGTGGGAGTGGTGTACAGGCCCCCTAACAGTAACCACATGGCAGGATGGAGTATAAAGGAAGAAACAATGGGAGCTTGTCAGAAAGGTACGGCAATATCATGGAGGATTTTAATCTACATATAGACTGGAAAAGTCAGATGGGCAAAGATAGCCTAGATGGAGGAGTTCATAGAATGTTTTCAGGATAGTTTCTTAGAACAGCGCATTCTGGAGTCAACCAGAGAGCAGGCTATACTGGCCCTGGTATTGTGCAATGAGATAGGATTAATTAATGACCTCATAGTGAAGGTGCCCCTAGGTAGCAGCGATCATAATATGATTGAATTTTACATTCAGTTTGAGGGAGAGAAGAGTGGGTCCAAGACTAGTATTTTAAACTGAAATAAGGACAATTATGAGGGCATGAATAATAATAATAATAATAATTCAACTTTATTGTCATTGCACAAGTACATGAACAACGAAATGTGATCTTGCAAGCTCCCATGAGTCCAGTACAAATAACATTAAACGTAAATAGCACCGTCCTGGGAGAAGCAAAGCCGCTGCATCTGTGCGCGCCGCCATTCCATTTCCACCATTCCTCCTGTCCGACAATCTTCAGCCCAACGCCCGGGCCTGCTCACCAGCCGCTCCTCCCGGGGCTCCTTCCGTGACCTTCTCACCAACCGTCCCTCCTCGGGGCTCCGGATAGATCATTAGAGTTGCAGTGGCAGACATTTAAGGGGATATTTCAGAACACAGAATAGATACATTCCAACAAGAAAGAAACATTCAAAGGGGAGGACCCACCATCCATGGTTAACTAAAGAAGTTAAAGATAGTATTAAACTTAAAGAAAAAGCATATAATTGTGCAAAGATGTGTGGCAGGTCAGAAGATTGAAAAGAATATAAAAAACAGCAAATAATGACTATAAGATTAATAAGGAGAGAAACATTAGAGTACGAGAGAAATCTAGCTAGAAATATAAAACAGAAGAGTTGCTATAAATATTTAAAAAAGAAAAGAGTTAAGAAAGTGAGCGTTGGTCCTATAGAAAGTGAGTCTGAGGAATTAATAATGGAAAATAAGGAGATGGCAGTTGAATTGAACAGGTATTTTGCAGCGGTCTTCACTATAGAGGATACAAGTAACATCCCAGAAATAGCTGTAAATCAGGAAATGGAAGGGAGGGAGGAACTCAAGAAAATGACAATCACCAGGGAAGTGGTACTGAGCAAATTGTTGGAGCTGCGGGCTGACAAGTCCCCGAGTTCTGATGGACTTCATCCTAGGGTCTTAAAAGAAGTGGCTAGTGAGATAGTTGATGTGTTGGTTTTAATTTTCCAAAATTCCCTAGATTCGGGGAAGGTTCCATTAGATTGGAAAATAGCGAATGTAGCTCCTTTATTCAAAAAAGGAGGGAGACAAAGCAGGAAACTGCAGGCCAGTTAGCTTAACATCTGTCATAGGGAAGATGTTAGAAGCTATTATTAAAGACGTTATAGCAGGGCACTTAGAAAAGTTCACAGTAATCGGGCAGAGTCAACATGGTTTTGTGAAAGGGAAATCATGTTTAACCAATTTATTGGAGTTCTTTGAGGAAGTAACATGTGCTGTGGATAAAGGGGAACTGGTGGATGTACTGTACTTAGAATTCCAGAAGGCATTTGATAAGGTGCCACATCAAAGGTTATTGCGGAAAATAAAAGCTCATGTTGTAGGGGGTAACATATTGGCACGGATACAAGATTGGCTAGCCAACAGGAAACAGAGAGTAGGCATAAATGGGTCATTTTCTGGTTGGCAAGATGTAACGAGTGGTGTGCCACAGGGATCATTGCTGGGGCCTCAACTTTTTACAATTTATATAAATGACTTGGATGAAGGGACCAAAGGTATGGTTGCTAAATTTGCTGGTGACACAAAGATAGGTAGGAACGTAAGTTGTGAAGAGGACATAAGGAGGCTACAAAGGGATATAGATAGGTTAAGTGAGTGGGCAGTAAGGTGGCAAATGGAGTATAATGTAGGGAAATGTGAGGTTATTCACTTTGGTAGGAAGAATAGAAAAACAGAATATTTTTTAAATGGTGCGAAACTTTTAAATGTTGGTGTCCAGAGAGATTTGGGTGTCCTCGTGCAAGAAACACAGAAAGCTAGCGTGCAGGTACAGCAAGCAATAAGGATGGCAAATGGCACGTTGGCCTTTATTGCAAGGGGGTTGGAGTATAAGAGTAAGGAAGTCTTACTACAATTGTACAGGGCCTTGGTGGGACCACACCTGGAGTACTGGGCACAGTTTGGGTCTCCTTATCTAAGGAAGGATATACTTGCCTTGGAGGCAACGAAGGTTCACTAGATTGATTCCTGGGATGAGAGGGCTGTCCTATGATGAGAGATTGTGTAGAATGGGCCGATACTCTCTGGAGTTTAGAAGAATGAGAGGTGAGCTCATTGAAACATACAAGATTCTGAAGGGGATTGACAGGGTAAATGCTGAGAGATTGTTTCCCCTGGCTGGAGTGTCTAGAACCAGGGGGCATAGTCTCAGGATAAGGGGTCGGCCATTTTAGACTGAGATGAGGAGGCATTTCTTCACTCAGAGGGTGGTGAATCTCTGGAATTCTCTGCCCCAGAGGGCTGTGGATGCTGAGTCTTTGAGTGTATTTAAGGCTGAGATCGATAGATTTTTGGACTCTCAGGGAATCAAGGGATATGGGGATCGGGCGGGAAAGTGGAGTCGAGGTCGATGATCAGTCATGATCTTATTAAATGGCGGAGCAGGCTCGCACGGCTGTGTGGCCGACTCCTGCTCCTATTTACGTTATTTTCCATTGACAATCTAAGCCAAGGAAGAATGCCCACCTTCCGGGAGACCACCCAAGTTAACAAAAGACAAAGTAAGATTTCTATTGACGCAGTGCATCATTATTATCTCAGTAACAAGTTGCTTTCAAATGAGGTGATTGTTGTGTTATTTTATGCACAGCAACATCCCACAAACAACAATGAGATGGTGTTGGTTGAGGGAGGAATTTTGGCTAAGGCACTGTGAGAACAGCCTTCTATTCTGTGACAGTGCCACACGATCCTTAACTTGCACCTCGTCATATTCTCCTGGTGAATCTATGCTGTATTCTCTCTCTGTCTCAGTGTCCTTTCTATGACGGGTTTCCCCAAAACTGCATAGTGTATTTGAACTGTGGTCTCACCAATGTTTTGTACAAATTCATCCTTATTTCGTTACTCTCGGCAATGAATCTCTAGTCCGATGGCACAATTTACACATTGATGGAGTTGAATGTTCCTTTCTGTTCATTTAGACCATCTGAAGTGCCGAAGGATCCAGGTGGCATCAGTGACCCCTGTACTTTGAAAGATCCAGCAGTGCAGTAAACCTGGCCAACCCCGCCATGCTGCTCAAACCACCAAATGTTCCAGCACAGAAAGAGGCCATTCGAGCCTCAGGGGTCCCTCAACCATCTGTACTGGGGCCTCAGCTTTTCAGCACCTGTGTCAATGGCTTGGATGACAGAACAGAGAGTTGTATATCCAGGTTTGCAGGTGACACTAGGCTCGGGGGCACAGTAAGTTGTGTAGATGGGAGAAGGAAGTTACAAAGGGACAGAAACAGTCTAAGTGAGTGAGCAAAACTGTAGCAGATAGACATTAATGTGGAAAGTGTGAGGTCGTCCACTTCGTATCCGAGAAAGACAAATCGGAATGTTTTAATGGCGAGAGATTAGGAACTGTGGAGGAGCAAAGGGTGTCTGTGGGCAAAAATCTCTAAAAGCTGGTGCATAGGTACATAGGTACAAAAAGTAATCATAAAGGCAAATGTTGCCCTTTATCTCGAGGGGTCTGGGTTACAAGGTGTGTGGATGAAGGTAGTGCAGTGGATGTGGTATACATGGATTTCAGTAAGGCTTTCAATAAAGTCCCGCATAGGAGACTGGTCAAGAAGGTAAGAGCCCATGGGATCCAGGGTGCCTTGGCACATTGGATCCAAAACTGGCTTAGTGGCAGAAGGCAGAGGGTGATGGTGGAAGGTTGTTTTTGTGACTGGAAGCCTGTGTCCAGTGGGGTACCGCAGGGATCGGTGCTGGGTTCCTTGCTGTTTGTGGTCTACATTAATGATTTGGATGTGAATGTAAAAGGTATGATCAGTAAGTTCGCAGATGACACGAAAATTGGTGGGGTGGTAAATAGCGAGGAGGGTAGCCTCAGTCTGCAGGACGATATAGATGGGTTGGTCAGATGGGCGGAACAGTGGCAAATGGAATTTAACCCTGAAAAGTATGAGGTGATGCATTTTGGAGGGACTAACAAGGCAAGGGAATACATAATGAATGGTAGGACCCTAGGAAAGACAGAGGATCAGAGGGACCTTGGTGTGCATGCACATAGATCCCTGAAGGCAGCAGAACAGGTGGATAAGGTGGTTAAAAAGGCATATGGGATACTTGCCTTCATTAGCCGAGGCATAGAATATAAGAGCAGGGAGGTTATGATGGAGCTGTACAAAACGTTGCTTAGGCCACAGCTGGAATACTGTGTGCAGTTCTGGCCGCCACACTATAGAAAGGATGTGATTGCTTTGGAGAGGGTGCAGAGGAGATTCACCAGGATGTTACCTGGGCTGGAGTGCTTCAGCTATGAAGAAAGACTGGACAGGCTGGGGTTGTTTTCCTTGGAGCAGAGAAGGCTGAGGGGGGACCTGATTGAGGTGTACAACATTATATGGGGCATAGATAGGGTAGATAGAAAGGAACTTTTTTCCCTTAGTAGAGGGGTCAATAACAAGGGGGCATAGATTCAGGGTAAGGGGCAGGAGGTTTAGAGGGGATTTGAGGAAGAACTTTTTCACCCAGAGGGTGGTTGGAATCTGGAACTCACTGCCTGAAAGGGTGGTAGAGGCAGGAACCCTCACAACATTCAAGAAGCATTTGGATGAGCACTTGAAACACCATAGCATACAAGGCTACGGACCAAATGCTGGAAAATGGGATTAGATTAGACTGGGCTTGATGGCTGGCGCGGACGCGATGGGCCTCTTTCTGTGCTGTATAACTCTATGACTCTACGACTCTGACAAAGGGCAGGAAGTGATGCTTCAGTTGTATAAAGCTCTGGTCAGACCCCATCTGGAGTAACTGGGTTCAGTTCTGGGCCCCGCCCCTCAGGAAGATATATTGGCCTTGGAGGGGATAAAGCGTAGATTCACCAGCAAGAAACTGGGGCTAAAAGTGTTAAATTATGAGGGCAGGTTGCACAGACTGGGTGTGTATTTCCTAGAGTTTAGGTGGTTGAGGGGTGGTCTAATCGAGGTGTTTAAAATTATAAAGTGATGCGATAGGGTAGATAGAAACCATTTCCTCTAATGGGGGAATCTAGAACAAGGGGGCATAATCTTAAAATCAGAGCCAGGACATTTAGGAGTGTATTCGATATTCAGGAAAGATAGGCAAAAAGGAAAGGGAGGTCGGGTAGCATTACTGGTAAAGAAGGGTTTAACACAATTGTAAGGAAGGATATTAGCTCTGATGATGTGGAATCTGTATGGGTAGAATTGAGAAATACCAAGGGGCAGAAAACGTTAGTGGGAGTGGCATATAGACCTCCAAACAGTAAGGCGGAGGTTGGGGATGGCATTAAAAGGGAAATTAAAGAAGCGTGCAATAAGGGCACAGCAGTCATCATGGGTGACTTTAATCTACATATAGATTGGGCTAACCAAATTAGTAACAATACTGTGGAGGAGGAATTCCTGGAGTGTTTATGGGATGGTTTCCTGGACCAATATGTTGAGGAACCAACCAGAGATCAGGCCATCTTAGACGGTATTATGTAACGATAAAGGATTAATTAGCAATCTTGTTGTATGAGGCCCCTTGGGTCGGAGCGATCATAATATGATCGAATTCTTCATTAAGATGGAGAATTAAGTAGTTGACTCAGAAACTAGGGCCCTATATTTAAATAAAGGAAACTACGATGGTCTGAGGCACCAGTTGGGTAGGATTGATTGGGGAATGTCACTCAAAGGGTTGATGGTGGATAGGCAATGGCAAACATTCAAAGACCGCATGGATGAGCTATAGAATTTGTTCATCCCAGTTTGGCATAAAAATAAAATAAAAAAGGTGACTCAACCGTGGCTAACAAGGGAAATTAGGGATAGCATAAGATCCAAGGAGAGGACATATAAATTGGCCAGAAAAAGCAATAATCCTGAGCATTGGGAGCAATTTAGGATTCAACAAAGGAGGACAAAGGGATTAATTAAGAAAGGGAAAATAGAAAATGAGAGTAAGCTTGCTGGGAACATAAAAACTGACTGTAAAAGCTTTTATACATATGTGAAGAGAAAAAGATTGGTGAAGTCCCTTGGTAGGTCCCTTGCAGTCAGAATCAGGGGAATTTATAATGGGGAACAAAGAAATGGCTAACCAATTAAATACATATTTTGGTTCTGTCTTCACAAAGGAGGACACAAATAACCTCCCAGAGATGCCGGGGAACATAGAGTCTGATGAAAGGGAGGAACTGAAAGAAATCAGTATTTGTAGGGAAACGGTGTTAGGTCAATTGATGGGATTGAAGGCCGATAAATCCCCAGGGCCTGATAATCTACATCCTAGGGTACTTAAGGAAGTGGCCCAAGAAATAGTAGATGCATTGCTGATCATCTTCCAACATTCGATGGAATCTGGAACAGTACCCATGGATTGGAGGGTAGCTAATGTTACCCCACTATTCAAAAAAGGTGGTAGAGAGAAAACAGGGAATTACAGACCGGTAGGCCTGACATCGATAGTGGGGAAAATGCTAAAGTCCATTATAAAAGATGTAATAGCAGAGCACTTGGAAAACAGTGACAGGATCAGACAAAGTCAACATGGATTCACAAAAGGTAAATCGTGCTTGACTAATCTACTGGAATTTTTTGAGGATGTAACTGGTAAAATAGATAAGGGAGAACCAGTGGATGTGGTGTACCTGGTCCTTCAGAAGGCCTTCGATAAGGTCCCGCATAAGAGATTAGCGTGTAAAGTTAAGGCACATGGGATTGGGGGCAAGGTATTGACTTGGATAGAGAACTGGTTGGCAGACAAAAAGCAAAGAGTTGGAATAAACGGGTCTTTTACCAAATGGCAGGCAGTGACTAGTGGGGTGCCGCAGGGATCAGTCCTTGGACCCCAGCTATTCACAATATATATTAATGATCTAGACAAGGGAACTAGATGTAATATCTCCAAATTTGCAGATGACACAAAGCTGGGTGGGCGTGTGTGGTGTGAGGAGGATGTCGAGAAACTCCAGGATGATTTGGACATGTTGGGTGGTTGGGCAGAAACATGGCAGATGCAATATAATGTGGATAAATGTGAGGTTGTCCACTTTGGTGGCAAAAACAGGAAGGCAGATTATTATCTAAATGGCAATAGATTGGGAGAAGGGGAAGTGCAACGAGACCTGGGTGTCCTTGTGCACCAGTCACTGAAGGTAAGCATGCAGGTGCAGCAAGCGGTTAAGAAGGCAAATGGTATGTTGGCCTTCGTAGCGAGAGGATTCGAGTACAGGAACAAGGATGTCTTGCTGCAGTTGTACAGGGCCTTGGTGAGACCACATCTTGAGTATTGTGTGCAGTTTTGGTCGCCTTATCTGAGGAAGGATGTTCTTGCCATGGAAGGAGCTCAGCGAAGATTCACCAGGCTGATACCTGGGATGGCAGGAATGACGAATGAGCAGAGCTTCGATCAATTGGGCTTGTAATCGCTGGAATTTAGAAGAATGAAAGGTGATCTCATTGAAACTTATAAAATTCTGGCAGGACTGGACAGACTAGATGCAGGAAGGATGTTCCCGATGGTCAGGGAATCCAGAACCAGGGGGTCACAGTCTAAGGATAAGGGGTAAGCCATTTAGGACAGAAATGAGGAGGAATTTCTTCACCCAGAGAGAGAGTGGTGAACCTGTGGAATTCTCTACCACAGAAGGTGGTGGAGGCCAGTTCATTAAATATATTCAAGCAGGAGTTGGATATATTTCTTACAGCTAAAGGGATCAAGGGATATGGGGAGAAGGCAGGGACAGGGTACTGAATTTGAATGATCAGCCATGATCGCATTGAATGGTGGAGCAGGCTCGAGGGGCCGAATGGCCTACTCCTGCTCCTATCTTCTATGTTTCTATGTTTCTATGAAATGAGGAAGCGGTTCTTTACACAAAGTGTCGTGGAAATCTGGAACTCTCTCCCCCAAAGGACTGTGTCTGCTGCGGGACTATTGGAGCTTTCAAGACTGAAAGAAAGATTTTCTGCAGCGCCTTTCACAACCTCAGGACGTCCCAAAGTGCTTTACAGCCAATGAAGTACTTTTGAAGTTTAGTCACTTTGGGAACGGTTATCAAGCAAAGACGGGTAAACAGGGTTGAGGTGCAGATCAACTATGGTCTAATTTAATGGCAGAATTTGAGGGGCTGATTGCCCTAATCCTGACCCTATGTTCCTAAGTTTGCACTGGCATTTTTCCCAAACCGAGCAACTTAATCTCTTTCCCTCTCTCTTTCCCTTTCTCTGTTTACTGATACATGGCTGCACTTTTCTCCGAGGGAGAAATTTGTACCTCATTGTGCCCACAGTAAGGGCCCAAAACAAGAGCAACGAGGGCCAATTTTAGCAACCATTCTCCCCAATAAAGGGCCATAACCAATTTCTAGACCCTTGCCTTTCCCTCTGTTGTTTAGTACCGATTGCTGGTGCTCTCTGTCGCTCTCTCTAATGACTCACTGCTGGCCGCTCTCTGTTTACTAATTCTGACTGCCGCTATCTCGCTCTGTCTGTTCTGTTTCTCTCTGCTCTCAGTTTACTGGCTGTTGGCCTTCACTTCCTCTTTCTCTGTCTCTCCATCTGTTTACTACTCACTACAAGCCTCTCTAGTACTGAGGGAGCGCTGCACTGTCAGAGGGGCAGTACTGAGGGAGCGCTGCACTGTTGGAGGGGCAGTCCTGAGGGAGTGCTGCACTGTTGGAGGGGCAGTACTGAGGGCATGCTACACTGCCAGAGGGGCAGTACTGAGGGATTGCTGCAATATCGGAGGGGCAGTACTGAGGGAGCACTGCACTGTCGGAGGTGTCGTCTTAGGATGAGATGTTAAACTGAGGCCCCGCCTGCTCTCTCAGGTGGATGTGAAAGATCCCATGGCACTATTTTGAAGAAGAGCAGGAGAGCTCTCCCCGGTGTCCTGGGGCCAATACTTATCCCTCAACCAACATCACTAAACACAGTATCTGGTCATTATCACCGTGCTATTTGTGGGAGCTTGCTGTGTACAAATTGTGTTTCCTACGTTATAACAGTGACTACACTTCAAAAAGTACTTCATTGGCTGTGAAGGGCTTTGGGACATCCTGAGGTCATGAAAGGCGCTATCGAAATGCAAGTCTGTCTATTAAAACTTAAGCACATAATTATACAGTTTACAGAAAAATAAAAACCTCTGGAACTTGAAAATTCTCCACAAAGAAAAAGCAGTTTGCAAAACTCCACTCAGTCTGAGCTAGTCGGGGAGTTCCGCTGTGAGATTTTATCATAGGACTTAATGCGTTCATATCTGATTCATCTTTTAATTAACAGTGATTTAACCCTTTTAAAATAAATGCTAACACCCCCATTAAGATAGTGGACAAATGCATATTTGACCAGAACACATTTGTACAATATCACTCTGTGTGATTCTCAGCCAATCATTCAGCCACGGTGGTGGAATATGCGATGAAACAGACAATCTCCAGAGAAAAAAATCCTGCCCAGTGGAGCTTCCCACTAACCAACAGGGAGAAGTGTACGATAGCAAAATACTGCTGGCAATCCGAAATACAGGAAACTCTCGATTTACCGGCACCCAAACCACCGGAAATCTCGGTTAACTGGCAAAATTCAGGAGTAGGTTCAGTTAAGTTTTTCTTCATATTCGTGGCCGTTTCTTGATTCTTGGCTGTGTAATCGGGGGTTCCTGCACTTGTTGCTTAGCAACAGGGACGCTGGGTCTGTGGCCGGGCTTCTTGCACTTGTTGCTAAGCAACAGGGAAGCTTGGATTTGTTGCTGTGTACAGAGCTCTCGTACCTTTTAACTATATCTCTGTAATCCGGATATAGTAATCTGGGATGTAATGTTTAAGTTATCCACCAGATGGAGCCAAATATTAAGGGTTTACATTCACCAGTATTTAAGGTAATGGGTCATGTATTCAATGTCCTGGTACACCAGTTAGTACGGTAATGTGGCATTGCACTATGGGTATGACTCAGAGGTTCATCCTCCATCTTGGCTCGTGCAGTAAGAATTGTGTGCTTGCTTCCAGCTTGTAAGAGCTATGTCTCTCTGCTACACCGTGTAAATAAACAGTTGGGTTTTGTTCCTAATATCTCGCTTCTCTCAGTTTCTGACCTTACCACTCGGATATCACACCGGACTTTTTGATAAACCGGCACCACGCCGGTCCCGTTGGTGCCGGATAAAAAAGAGTTTCCTGTAACAACAGAAAATGCTGGAAAAACTCAGCAGGCCAGGCAACATCCGTGGAGAGAAAATAGAGTCAATGTTTCAGGTCGAAACCCTTCGTCAAGACTGAAAAACGGGAAATGAAACAGATTAAAAGGCCAGTTTGGGGGCAGGGAAATGGGGATGAGAGAACAAAAGAGAAGTGAAGGGAGATGTGTAGCCCGGACAGCTGACCGCATCTTTCAATGGACCATTTCATCAACCACAGCTAGCAGCAGAATCAGTGAGCGTGAAATACTCTCACCTTCAAGTGTTCTTCCCTTAGGCTCAGCCTCTTCTCTTTGGCACTCTGACTGGTGCTGCAGTACCTGTGCGAGTGTGTCCCGTTCGAGCCCGATCCTCTGCCAGCTTTCTTCGCTTCAGCTTTCCCAGTTGCAAACAGACACATGCTCAAAGTCTGAACAGTTCTGCGTTTACAGTCGGAATTCTTCAAGCTTTTAAATAGGAGCACCTGCCATCCGACTCCACCCTTTCACTAAAGTCGGAGCGGGGCAGCATAAGGTCAAGCCCCGCCCTCTCAGCGAATGACCTGTATCTCAGTCTCTTGGAGCACGAGTCCAGTAATGTAACCCCTACACCACCATTCCCCGGACTGCCGAGTGTCTGTCCCAGCAAGACTGCCAGGAATCTCACTTGTGCTACCTGGAGGGCGCTCTCACCAGCACTGAGAGCGAACTCTCTCACAGTGTATCTACTCAATGGTCCTAGGACTGAATCTGGAGTTGAGGAAGAGCAGGGGAGCTGCGATTGCAGGGTAAAGCAGTGATGGAGCACTGGAGGGCATTCAGGGAAGAGGTAGTCCAAGTACTACAGATGATTACATAGAATATACAGCACAGTAAAAGGCCATTCGGCCCAACCAGTCCATGCCGGTGTTTATGCTCCACTGTAGCCTTCTCCCATCCTTCATCTAACTCTATCAGCATAACCCCTCTATAGAACAAACTAGGCAGGTTCCTTTGAATGGACAAGGTAGGGCATCCAAAACTAAGGCGCCCTGGATGACAAAAGGAAATAAAAGTTAAAATAAAACTGAAAAAGGAGGCTTATGACAAATGTCAGGAGCAAGATTCAGTTAATAACCAGGAAGATTATGGAAAGTACAGGAGGGAATTGGAAAAGTTGATACGGGAAGCAAAAAGATATTACGAGAAATGATTAGCAGGCAACATTAAATTGAACCCTAAGTCTTTTTATAAAGATATAAAGTGTAAGCGGTGAGCTGGGGAAAAAGTTGGGCCTATTAAGGACCCAAAGGGAAATCTTCATGTGGGGGCAGAGGACACGACTAAAGTATGACATGAGCACTTTGCATCTGTCTTCACAAAGGAAGCAGATGATGTGAAGGTTACACTAAAAGAGGAGAGGGAAGTTATGGACAGGATAGTAATAGATAGAGAAGACATACTAAAAAGATTAGCATTACTGAAAGTCGGTAAGTCACCCGGTCCGGATAGAATGCACCTTAAGTGGCTGAAAGAAGCAAAGGTAGAAATAGCAGAGGCATTGGTCCCAATCTTTCAACCCTCACTGGATACAGGAGTTGTGCTGGAGGACTAGAGAGTTAAATGCGTGGCTCAATGACTGGTGTGGGAGAAATGGGTTTTGCTTCCTGGGACACTGGCATCAGTACTGGGACAGGAGAGAGCTGTTCCGTTGGGACGGACTTCACTTGGCCAGTGCTGGGACTAGAATCCTGGCGAATCGAATAACTAGGGCTGTAGAGAGGGCTTTAAACTAATTAGTGGGGGGGAGGTTTTAAGAGAGCGAAAAATAAAAATGACAGCAGAGAAGGCAATAGAGCAAGGTAGCAGTGGGGGAATTAAAAACCAGAGCGTGTCAGGAAGGGACAGAATGTATAATGGTAAAGTAGTAAAAGGGGTAAAAGCAGGAATAAATCGTCAGAAAACATATTTGAAAGTTCTTTATCTGAATGCACGCAGCATCCGTAACAAAATTGACGAGTTGACGGTGCAAATAACTACACATGGGTATGATCTGGTGGCCATTACGGAAACATGGCTGCAAGATAATCATGACTGGGAACTAAACATACAAGGGTATTTGACAATTAGGAAGGACAGACAGGAAGGAAAGGGAGGTGGGGTTGCTATGTTAATCAAGGATGGAATCACTGCAATAGTCAGAATTGATATTGGGTCAAAGGATCAGGATAGTGAAACAGTTTGGGTGGAGATAAGGAATAATAAGGGGAAAAAGTCACTAGTGGGCGTAGTCTATAGGCCTCCTAACAGTTGCAAATCTGTTGGTCGGAGTATAAATCAAGAAATAGTTGGGGGTTGTAATAAGGGAACAGCTATAATCATGGGGGATTTTAACTTTCATATTGACTGGACTAATCAAATTGGGCATGGCAGCCTTGAGGAAGAGTTCATAGAGTGTATTAGGGATGGGTTCCTTGAGCAGTATGTAACTGAACCAACCAGGGGGCAGGCAATCTTAGATCTGGTCCTGTGTAATGAGACAGGATTAATAAAAAATGTCCTAGTAAAGGATCCCCTTGGAATGAGTGACCATTATATGGTTGAATTCCAAATTCAGTTTGAGGGTGAGAGAGTTGGATCTCAAACCAGCATACTGAGCTTAAATAAAGGAGACTATGAAGGTATGAGAGTAGAATTGACTAAAGTGGACTGGGAAAACAGATTAAAGTGTAAGACGGCACAAGAGCAGTGGTCTACATTCAAGGAGATATTTCACATCTTTCAAGATAAATATATTCCACTGAGGAAAAAGGGGAGTAAAAGAAAAGACAGCCATCCATGTCTTAGTAAAGTAATAAAGGATAGTATTCGACTGAAAACAAGGGCATATAAATTAGCCAAATCGAGTGGTAGGATACAGGATTGGGAAGCATTTAAAAGCCAGCAAACAATAACTAAAAGATTAATTAAGAAAGGGAAGATAGATTATGAAAGTAAACTAGCAAAAAATATAAAAACAGATAGCAAGAGTTTCTACAGCTATATAAAAAGAAAAAGGGTGGCTAAAGTGAACGTTGGACCCTTAGAGGATGGGACTGGGAAACTAGTGGTGGGGAACATGGAGATGGCAAAGACGCTGAACAAATATTTTGTATCAGTCCTTACAGTAGAGGACACTAAAAATATCCCAACACTGGACAAACAGGGAGCAATGAGGGGGGGGGAGGAGCTAAACACGATTAAAATCACTAAGGAGATGGTACTCAGTAAAATAATGGGACTTAAGGCGGATAAATCCCCCGGACCTGATGGCCTACATCCTAGGGTCTTGAGAGAAGTGGCGGTAGGGATTGTGGATGCATTGGTGATTATTTTCCAAAACTCCCTGGACTCAGGAAAGGTCCCGGCAGATTGGAAAACTGCTAATGTAACACCCTTATTTAAGAAGGGAAGTGGACAAAAAGCTGGAAACTATAGACCAGTTAGCCTAACATCTGTGGTTGGCAAAATGTTGGAGTCCATTATTAAGGAAACAGTAACAGAGCATTTGGATAAACATAATTTAATAGGACAGAGTCAGCATGGTTTTACGAAGGGGAAGTCATGTTTGACAAGTCTGCTCGAATTCTTTGAGGATGTAACATACAGGGTGGATAAAGGGGAACCAGTGGATGTAGTGTATTTGGACTTCCAAAAGGCATTTGACAAGGTTCCACACAAAAGATTACTGATCAAGATAAAAAATCACGGGATTGGGGGTAATATACTGGCATGGGTGGAAGATTGGCTATCTAACAGAAAACAAAGAGTTGGGATAAATGGTTCATTCTCGGGCTGGCAATCAGTATCTAGTGGCGTTCCACAGGGGTCAGTGCTGGGACCACAACTCTTTACAATCTACATTAACGATTTGGAGAAAGGGACCGAGTGCAACATATCCAAGTTTGCCGATGATACAAAGATGGGAGGGAAAGCAGTGAGTGAGGAGGACATAAAAAACCTGCAAAAGGACATAGACAGGCTAAGTGAGTGGGCAGAGATTTGGCAGATGCAATATAATGTTGGAAAGTGTGAGGTTATGCACTTCGGCAGAAAAAATCAAAGAGCAAGTTATTATCTAAATGGAGAGAAACTGCAAAGTGCTACAGTACAAAGGGATCTGGGGGTCCTGGTGCATGAAACACAAAAAGTTAGTATGCAGGTGCAGCAGGTGATCAGGAAAGCCAATGGAATCTTGGCTTTTATTGCGAGGGGGATGGAGTATAAAAACAGGGAGGTCTTGCTGCAGTTATACAGGGTATTGGTGAGGCCACACCTGGAATACTGCGTGCTGTTTTGGTTTCCATATTTAAGAAAAGATATACTTGCTCTCGAGGCGGTTCAGAGAAGGTTCACTCGGTTGATTCCAGGGATAAGGGGGTTGACGTATGAGGAAAGGTTGAGTAGGTTGGGACTCTACTCATTGGAGTTCAGAAGAATGAGAGGCGATCTTATCGAAACATATAAGATTGTGAGGGGGCTTGATCGGGTGGATGCGGTGAGGATGTTTCCACTGATGGGTGAAACTAGAACTAGGGGGCATAATCTAAGAATAAGGGGCTGCCCTTTCAAAACTGAGATGAGGAGAAACTTCTTCACTCAGAGGGTAGTAAATCTATGGAATTTGCTACCCCAGAGAGCTGTGGAAGCTGCAACATTAAATAAATTTAAAATGGAGATAGACATTTTCCTAGCAGATAAGGGAATTAGGGGTTACGGGGAGAGGGCAGGGAAGTGGACGTGAATCTAGATTCTGATCAGCCATGATCCTATTGAATGGCAGAGCAGGCCCGAGGGGCCGTATGGCCTACTCCTGCTCCTACTTCTTATGTTCTTATGTTCTAAAGTCAACATGGATTTACAAAAGGTAAATCATGCTTGACTAATCTACTGGAATTTTCTGAGGATGTAACTGGTAAAATAGATAAGGGAGAACCAGTGGATGTGGTGTATTTGGACTTTCAGAAGGCTTTTGATAAGGTCCCGCATAAGAGATTAGCGTGCAAAATTAAGGCACATGGGATTGAGGGCAAGGTATTGACTTGGATAGAGAACTGGTTGGCAGATAGAAAGCAAAGAGTTGGAATAAACGGGTCGTTTTCTGAGTGGCAGGCAGTGACTAGTGGGGTACCGCATGGATCGGTCCTAGGACCCCAGCTGTTCACAATATATATTAATGATCTGGACGAGGGAATTAGATGTAATATCTCCAAATTTGCAGACGACACAAAGCTGGGTGGGAGGGTATGCTGTGAGGAGGATGTCGTGAAACTCCAGTACGAATTGGACAGTTTGGGTGATTGTGCAGAAACATGGCAAATGCACTATAATGTGGATAAATGTGAGGTTATCCACTTTGGTGGCAAAAACAGGAAGGCAGACTATTATTTGAATGGCAATAGATTGGGAGAAGGGGACGTGCAAAGAGACCTGGGTGTTCTTGTGCACCAGTCACTGAAGGTAAGCATGCAGGTGCAGCAGGCGGTTAAGAAGGCAAATGGTATGTTGGCCTTCGTAGCAAGAGGGTTTGAGTACAGGAACAAGGATGTCTTGCTGCAGTTGTACAGGGCCTTGGTGGGACCGCACCTTGAGTACTGTGTGCAGTTTTGGTCACCTTACCTGAGGAAGGACGTTCTTGCCATGGAAGGAGTGCAGCGAAGATTCGCCAGGCTGATACCTGGGATGGCAGGAATGACGTATGAGGCGAGATTGTGTCGATTGGGCTTATACTCACTGGAGTTTAGAAGATTGAGAGGGGATCTCATCGAAACCTATAAAATTCTGTCAAGCCTGGACAGACTAGATGCAGGAAGGATGTTTCCGATGGCAGGGGAGTCCAGAACCAGGGGTCATATTCTAAGGATAAGGGGTAAGCCATTTAGGACTGAAATGAGGAGGAATTTCTTCACCCAGAGAGTGGTGAACCTGTGGAATTCTCTGCCACAGAGGGCGGTTGAGGTCAGTTCATTAAATATATTCAAGAAGGAGTTGGATATATTTCTTAAGGCTAAAGGGATCAAGGGATATGGGGAGAAGGCAGGGACAGGGTACTGAATTTGGATGATCAGCCATGATCTCATTAAATGGTGGAACAGGCTCGAGGGGCCGAATGGCCTACTCCTGCTCCTATCTTCTATGTTTCTATATTACACTGACTGCCATGTGACTGTGGTTAAACTGACTGCCGTGTGACAGGGGTTACATTGACTGCCATGTGACTGTGGATTTGTTGTGTCACGTGTTACTCACAGTGCCTCACCCCCAGTGTGTGAGTGAAGAGATGACTGCGGCAATGTATACAATGGAGTTTAGTAATTAATCCATAGACAGGAGGAGTGTGTTATCTGACTGAGTTTATTCAGCACATTGCAGTGTACAGTCAGGACAAGATTTGTTTCAACAATTCCAATCACACTCTTTAAGCAAAAGCCAGTAATTATATTAATTAACCTCAGAGTGCAAGACATCAGAGTGGAATCAGTGAGTGTTCCTGTTACAGAGGGACCTTCAACATTACACACTGAGTGACAGAGATCAGATTATTACAGGTCTATTGATCAGAAATGAAAGCTCCATCATTGTATTATTGAGTCGTTGCAATACATGCTCATTGCTTACACAACAGTGAGAGACTGTATTGTATAATGTTCAGTTTTATCTGCAGTTCGGACAATCTCCTTTGTCCATTTTAATATCTTTATATCTTCCCTCAGCCACACCACTCTTCATAAGTTGCAAGCAAAATTAAGTTAGTGCGAGTATAATATGGGGTGACAATGTCCAGCGGCTTTGGCTCTAATTTATAGATCAACTGGCAAATCTTTGGCGATTTATGGCATCTACAATCAATATGCTGGCCACCTTACTGCAGTGAGTGTGAAATGGCCTTGATGAGAGGTATCTGTTGTTGTCCTTCTCTCTACAGATCCCACTTATACTGTCTGCTTTAATCTCCTTAACCTGGTAATCCACTCGGTGTTTGTTGAGATTTAGCCATGTACGGATCCAGTTCCCTGTTTCCTAAGGGCACATCACAACACATTGGCCCCGCCTATGTCTGAGATGAGAGTTTCTGATGTTGCTATAAGGTGACTGTGATTTCTGATTGGATTTTGTAATTTAGCAATGTCCTATTTACTTATTTAACCCCTGATTCAACATTCAATATTGGCAAACAGGTCTGAAAGAGTCTCCATTTAACAAATTTCAAATTCTATTCTGTTCTATTTCTAAACATGAACAAATCTCACCCAAAAATCAACAGATGCGTGTCGCCTGAGCACCCCCGCATTGATACAGGGAAGACCAGCAGGAGGTTTAAGTTGAGTGGACACACAGGGTGACTCCACTATAGGTTTCCCAGAAATGACAATTATTGGGAAAGTTCTTGTGATTCCACAGATCTTTGTAGCGTCTCACCGTGTGTACAACATGCCCAGAGGGGAGGTTATTGTACACATGTTTAGCAACTTCCCTTGCATCATCCCAGCTATCCTTCCCATCCATTAACTGCCTAATGTGCCCCTCGTCCAGTGGAACCTTTGGGTCAATGGTGTAGGAGACAACAGCATTAACGCCATTGAGTCTGAAAAAGTGAAACCGATTAGAACCAATTACACAGTGATTGTCAAACCCAGAGACAGGATCATAGACCCGCACAGACCATTTAACCCAGTCATATTTGCCTGCTAAAGACTCAATTATAAAGGTTGCACAGCCCTTGTTATCTCTCTCACCCCTGTTCTTTATAAGACCCTCAACATCTATTTCTGCCTGCTCTGCAAACTCCTTTATGCACCGATCTATCATGGATGTCATTTTACTCTCAACTTTGGCAATCTTCTCGTTCCACTCTCTCTTTAACGCCTCTACATCAGTCCCGGTGACGGTGGCCTGAGCCACCAGGGCGATCAGGCCGATACAGAGGAGCTCCTTCAGACGGCAGCAGAGACCTTCCATGAGGCGCCGATTCCTCTGGTCATAACCCATGGCGGTTTCCAGGATGGGTTTGCCAAAGATGGCAGAATATCCCATCACAGCATCAAAGAGAGTGTGAAGGTTCTGGTCACCTTTAGTCACGTCGAAGTGAGTCAGGAACTCTCGTTTCTCGTTCTCCCGGAACTCTGGCGCTGCATTGAGGATGTCCATGTACTTCCTGAACTGGTTTTTCAGGTTTTCTTCAATGGGGAAATATTGATTATTAATCGTGCTTCTCTCTATCTCCCAGAGCACCTGCTTAATCTGAGCTGAAATGACATCTAGCTGGTTCCTGACTATCTGGAACTGCTCCTTCATGTATGTCAGCTCCTCACTCTCTCGCTTGCCTAAGGCAAGTTTAAGAATGAATCCTGCTACCTGAAAAATGGGTTTCAATACTCCGCCGACTGTCGAAAACCTCGCTCTGCTCTGAAATACGCTCATTGCCATCTTTGCATCATTCATATTTGCCGTGAGTGCGGCAGCAGCTTGATCGAGCTCTTTGTCATCCGCCATGCTGTGTCTGGATGAGGATCTTGGGAATGAAAGTCACGTTGGGTTTGTTGCTTGTGTCAGGAGTCACTAAAAATGAAACATTTAGTTTGAGTAGAGTCATAGAGTTATTCAGCACAGAAAGAGGCCCTTCAGCCCATCGTGTCCGCGCCGGCCATCAAGCCCTGTCTATTCTAATCCCATTTTCCAGCACTTGGTCCGTAGCCTTGTATGCTATGGCGTTTCAAGTGCTCATCTAAATGCTTCTTGAATGTTGTGAGGGTTCCTGCCTCTACCACCCTTTCAGGCAGTGAGTTCCAGATTCCAACCACCCTCTGGGTGAAAATGTTTTTCCTCAAATCCCTCGAAACCTCCTGCCCCTTACCTTGAATCTATGCCCCCTGTTTATTGAGCCCTCTACTAAGGGGAAAAGTTCCTTTCTATCAACCTTATCTATGCCCCTCATAATTTTGTACACCTCAATCAGGTCCCCCCTCAGCCTTCTCTGCTCTAAGGAAAACAACCCCAGCCTGTCCAGTCTTCCAGCCCAGGTAACATCCTGGTGAATCTCCTCTGCACCCTCTCCAATGCAATCACATCCTTCCTATAGTGTGGTGACCAGAACTGCACACAGTATTCCAGCTGTGGCCTAACTAGCGTTTTGTATTGCTCCATCATAACCTCCCTGCTCTTATATTCTATGCCTTGGCTAATGAAGGCAAGTATCCCATATGCCTTTTTAACCAACTTACCTACCTGTCCTGCAGCCTTCAGGGATCTATGTACATGCACACCAAGGTCCCTCTGATCCTCTGTCCTTCCTAGGGTCCTACCATTCATTGTGTATTCCCTTGTTTTGTTAGTCCTCCCAAAATGCATCACCTCACACATAAATGCGTGGAAATTGGGTATAGCCCCGCCTGAGGCGTTAGAACTAGCGCTGCGCAAAGCTTATAGCCAGACGAAACTTATTGCCGCTGTTAGATCCATGATTCTGAGGATATGCTGTTATTCAATAATAACACGGATGCTGTAAGTTAACAATAAACAGGTCTTTACTGGAGGAGGGTAGTCTCAAGACTGGGGGTACAGAGGCATGCGCAAAGCTTATATACAGGTGTGGTCACTGCCGGTACTACAGTATACATGAGCTGTAAAAGTAGTTCTGACATAAAGGCACATACACTACAATTCCTCCCCTTTTAGATTAGTAGTACCCCTAATATTCAAATAACAATTAACACTTTAACATGTACATTAAACAACAATAGTCCATTTATAGATTCAGTCTTTGGGGCGGCTTCCTGACCCTTTCGGGATAGCGCCTTTCCGGAGGTTCTTGTTCTTGGTGCAGAGGCGATTCTGACCCCTTTTCATCGGGTAGTTCATCGGGTTCCACTGCTACTGGTTCGGAGGTAGATGCTACCGGTATGTCGGGTTCATCCCCAGGTACTCGAGACATGGGGTTGACGCGTTCCTGTGACAATAAGATCTGATCGACGTGGTGTCTCACAATGTTCTCCCCGACATCCACTGTGTACATTAATGGCCCCTGCCTTGTGCATATCGTTCCGGGTTGCCATTTCTCTGTTCGATAGTCACGGGCCAAGACTGGTTGCCCTGCATTGAAGCTCCTTGTCAGATTCTCATTGATGTGCTGGAATTGTTTGTCCTCAACATTTCTTCACACATTTGGTCTGAGCAAGTCCAGACGAGATCTCAACCTTCGGTTAAAGAACATCATGGCCGGGGTCTGGTTGGTAACTGCATGTGTCGCGTTTCGGTAGGCTAATAAGAAATTGTCCAT
The DNA here is from genome assembly GCF_052327205.1 of Somniosus microcephalus. NCBI lineage: Eukaryota > Metazoa > Chordata > Chondrichthyes > Squaliformes > Somniosidae > Somniosus > Somniosus microcephalus. Next base: position 5,707,001 of record NC_140991.1, on the reverse strand, counting down.
CTTATGCTGTAGTGGAATTTCATCGTCGCACATGGCCTTTATCGCCTTCTTAAAGGTTTGTACGAACCTCTCAGCCAATCCATTTGTGGCTGGATGATACGGGGTGGATGTGTAATGCCTTACCCCATTCCTTTTCATAAATTTTTGAAACTAGTCGGACACAAACTGTGGTCCATTATCAGAGCAAATCTGGTCTGGCAAACCATTTCTGGCAAATATGGTCCGTAGGACTGCAATCGTTTTCTCTGTAGTGGTTGAAGACATTTTTATCACCTCAGGCCACTTTGAATGAGCATCCACTGCTATGAAGAACATTGAGTCCATGAATGGACCAGTGAAATCAACATGCACCCGTTACCATGGAGAGGAGGGCCACTCCCATGGGTGTAGAGGGGCATGTGGTGGTGCATTTTGGACCTTCTGGCATCCTAAGCAGCTCTTAGTTAGGTCTTTGATTTGTTGATCGGTTCCCAGCCACCACACATAAGCCCCAGCAAGGCTTTTCATTTTCACTCCCCCAGATGACCTTCATATAGCTCATTTAGCACTCTCTCCCTTAACTTGGGTGGAATCACCACTCTGGATCCACACATCACTGTCCCCTGGCATACTGACAGCTGTTCTCTTCTGGATGACAATGCTGGCAACAGTGAGTCGCCATGTGTTGGCCATCCCCTCACCGTCAAATCATATACCCGAGACAGCGTTGGGTCATTGCGGGTCTCCTTCTCTATATCCGCGTTCGTTACTGGCAATCGTTCAATTATTGACGAATAAAATATCTCGATAGGGTCCACTGCTGGTGCTTCCTCCACAGTAGGCAGTGGCAGGCGCGATAGCCCATCAGCGTTCCCATGCTGTTTCGTGCCTTTATATTCTATTTCATATTGATTCGCCCCTAGGAACAGGGACCATCTTTGTAACTGCTGTGCAGTCATCACTGGAACGCCCTTAGGATTAAAGATGGAGACAAGTGGTTGGTGGTCAGTCAGCAAGGTGAACTTCTGCCCATGCAGATAGTGGTTGAATTTTTTTACTCCCCATACTAGGCTGAGGGCCTCCCTGTCAATCTGGGCGTAGTTGCGCTCGGCTGAGGTTAGTGACCGAGACGCAAAGGCTACTGGCCTCTCCAACCCGTCTGGGAATTTGTGCGACAGCACCGCTCCAATACCATAGGGTGATGCATCACATGCCAAACGAATTGGTAGTGCTTGGTTGAAATGGGCCAACACCTCTTTTGATGTGATCAATTCGTTACACTTCTGGAAAGCTCGTCTAAGTTCGTCATCCCACTTCCATGGTACCCCTGTTTGCAGTAGGGGGTTCAGTGGGTGTAATACCGTGGACAAATTTGGTAAGAACTTGTGGTAGTAGTTTACCAGCCCGAGGAACGACCTCAGTTGTGACACATTTTCCGGTGCTGGAGCCTTGACTAATGCCTCAATCTTGTCAGGGGACTTATGTAACCCCTCTTCATCGATGACGTGGCCACAATACGAGATCTGTTTCTGGAAAAACTTGCACTTGTGGCGATTAGCTCGTAGCCCATACTCCTTTAATCTGGTGAGCACCTTCTCCAAGTTGGCGAGGTGATTACTGTCATTTTCGCCCGTGACCAAGATGTCATCCAAATAACACTGGGTCCCTGGAATCCCTTGCAGGACCTGATCCATCGCCCTTTGCCAGATAGCCGGAGCCGAGGCTACTCCAAACACCAGCCGGTTGTATTGATAGAGACCTTTATGAGTGTTAATCATAAGGTATTGTTTCAAAGCTTCTTCCACCTCCATTTGCAAGTACGCCTGGGCTAGATCAATTTTGGTGAAGCGTTTACCTCCAGATAGCGAGGCGAAAATATCCTCAATTCGTGGAAGCGGATATTGTACCGTGTGAAGGATTGGGTTCACTGTCACCTTAAAATCCCCACAGATGCGGACCTTCTTTGGTTCCCCAGGCGTATTACTCAGCGACCTCTTCATTACAGGAACGATGGCTGTACCCCCTCGCTCCAGTCCACTTTGGACAGTACTCCTGAACGTTCCAACCCTTCCAGCTCTGCTTCAACAGCTGGTCTAATCGCATAAGGCACTGGTCTGGCCTTAAGAAACTTTGGGCTTGCATTTTCCTCTATTTTAATCATTGCTGTTATGCCTTTTAGTGTTCCTAGTCCCTCCTGGAACACTTCTTTTGCGTCAGTTAGCATTTTTGACAGTCGTCCAGGTGTGACGTCATCATCCTTTTTGGCCTCAACCTTCAGTGCCTGTATGGAATGCCAATCTAATTGTATCTTCCGGATCCATTCACGTCCTAGCAGTGGTGGTCCTCCATCTGGCAATACATATATATCCATTTTAGGTATTTCCTGGCCTTTATATATCACTTTCACCCTTATTTTTCCTTTGGGGTAGACTTTTTGCCCCGTATACGTCTTCAAGACAATCTCTGTAGCTTTCAAGGGTATATGTGAAAATAGCCGCTTGTAGTCCCTTTGATTTATGACTGTTAGGGCTGATCCTGTGTCCAATTCCATTTTCACTTGGACTCCGTCTATCTTGAGTGTAACCCAGATAGCCTGGTGATCCTCCATTTCGGTTACCTTATGTAGTTTCAGACAACCCAGCTCCTTGCTTCCGGAGTCTGTGTCACTTTTCTGTTCATCTGAACCGCTGTCCATCACCTGGTGTACCTTTTTGTACTTCTCCTGTGGATATTTCTCACTGTTGGTTTTCTTCCCAGACCTGCAGACTCTTGCTATATGTCCTTCTTTCCCACACTGTCTGTACACTTGGTCCTTGAACCAACAATCTTTCTGGTCATGTGTTGTTCTGCCGCAGCGATAGCACTTCCCTGTTCCATAGGACATTTCATTGGTGCCATATTCTTGCGGTCTCCGTTGTATCTCTGCAGCGCCCCTTGCGGCTGCTTCGTGTGATACTGCCATACTGAAAGCTTTGTCCAGCGTAAGATCCTTTTCTGATAGAAGCCGTTTCTGGGTTCCTTCGCTTTGTAGCCCACACACAAACTTGTCCCTTAATGTATCTGCTAGTCCCGCTCCAAACTGGCAGTGTTTCGATAGCTTGCGCAGTTCTGTTAGGTACTCAGCATTGTTTTCGTCTTTGTGTTGGTTCCTTTTATGGAACTTAAATCGTTCTGCTATCAGCAGCGGTGTGGGGTTTAAGTGGTCCTGTAGGATTTCTACCATGCTTTCGAAATTCTTGTTCACCGGCTTCTCTGTGGTTATTAGATTTCGCAGTAACCCATAAGTTTTTGCACCCATGGAATTTAACAAAACCAGTGCTTTATTAGCATCTGGCACTTCATTCGCCCTGCAGTACACCTCAATACGTTCCACATATGTCGCCCAATCTTCGACTTCATTGTCAAACGTAGAGATACTGCCACTCTTCGACATCCCTGGGTGTGAGTTAACTGTCAAAAATGGCGTCTCCCGCGCTTTCCTTCCTTCCCGCGCTCGCCCTTCTTCTCTGCTGCGGCTTCTAAAAATGGCGTCTCCCGTGCTCTTCCTTCTTCTCCGCGGCTCAATGGCATCTCCCGCGCTCTCCCTTCTTCTCCCCGCAGACCCTGTTCGCCTGTGAGCCCTGGCTGTGCTCTGCGCGTTCTTCTTCTTTTATTTATTTATTTATTTATTTTTCGACGCCGCTCGGTCTTGAACCCGGCTGTTTCTTTACCCTCTCTCTCTGGTTTGTTTTCTTTTTCTCGATGGCGCTCGGTGTTCAACCCCCGGCTGCGCCCCGCGCGCTTCACCCTCTGTCTTACCCCGTCGACGCTGTTCGACTTTCTCTCTGCTGTCGGTCAGCTCCAGCCGCCGCTGCTCGGGAAGGGTCTGCGCTGGACCTGTCGTCAGTCTCTTGCTGATCGACATGGCTGGGGAACCAAGCCCGGCTCTCCACAGCCTCCCCTGCGATGTTCACTCTCTGCCTGACGACTGGGCAGTTGCTCGTGGTCGACGCCCGTGTTCCTGGCCTCGACTTTTTTTTTGCAGGTAGATTCGAATCGACACTCGTCGCCACTGTTAGATCCGTGATTCTGAGGATATGCTGTTATTCAATAATCACACGGATGCTGTAAGTTAACAATAAACAGGTCTTTACTGGAGGAGGGTAGTCTCAAGACTGGGGGTACAGAGGCATGCGCAAAGCTTATATACAGGTGTGGTCACTGCCGGTACTACAGTATACAGGAGCTGTAAAAGTAGTTCTGATTTAAAGGCACATACACTACAGCTGCCTGGCGCGATATTGGGTTGCATCGCCCCCAAAGGTGATTGAGGCGTGAATTCAGACATTGCACGGGCCTCCTAAGGCGCAAAACTTCCGGCACTACTCAATATCGGCGCGGACGGGCGCAGCGCAGGTGATCTCAATTACCGATAACCACGAGACTTCCAGGCGCCGGCCGGCTCTTAAAGGGGTGGGTCAGTCAGCCTCAGCTTCCACACTCATCACCCTGTAGGTCTCAGAATCGGCGCACGCCCTTCTCTGGCGCAAAAAACTTGGTCAAGATGGAGAAGGTGAGACAGAGAGCAGAGCGCTTCAGCACTGAGGCTCTGGAGCAGTTGGTGGCCGCAGTGGAGCGCCGTCGAGATGTTCTCTATCCTGACAATGGCAGGAGGCTGAATCAAAAGGACTACCGCCGAGCTTGGAGGGATGTTTGTCAGAGGGTCATCTCCAGCACCATGGCGACCAGGAGCCCTGTTCAGTGCAGGAAGAAATTCAACGACCTCACTCGGGTCATGAGGGTGAGTGGTGTTTATGCAAACTTCTGATTCCCTCCATCTGCACCTGACTTCATTGCTACAGGGTGCGCGATGCCCCAATGGCCATGTGTCAGCAAGCACCCATGGCCCTTTCTGGGCACACGCATGCACATTTGACTCAAGACGTAATGCAAGGGCTCTTGCACCATGGGGGGCATGAGATGATCACTCAGGGCATCATATAAGGGCTCTTGCACCATGGGGGGCATGAGATGATCACTCAGGGCGTCATGTAAGGGCTCTTGCACCATGGGGGGCATGAGATGATCACTCAGGGCATCATGTAAGGGCTCTTGCACCATGGGGGGCATGAGATGATCACTCAGGGCATCATGTAACAGAGCTTCCCCTTCTTTCCCCTGCAGTCCAAGCTGGTGATGATCCGAAAGGACCAGCGTTGAACCGGTGGCGGACCTCCACAAGTGGTCACTCTCACGGATCTCGAGGAGAGAGTGCACCAGATTCTTGGAGGACGTCTGAGTGGTCCTGTTACCACTGCAGCTGCCGACCCCATTGTCGACAGCGAGGGTAAGGCTCTCACCTTTTTCAGCTGTCTCCTTCCACTTGGTCCCCCCACCAGCATGCTTCCTCAGTGTGCAGCCATGTCAGAGCCTTGCCGCAATCTGGCATGCCTTGCCGCCAACCTGACCTTTTGCTAAAGCCACTCTTCCATCTCCCTGCTTTCAGATGCTGCATCACCAACTCGGGGTCCGAGCCCTGAAGCTGCCAGTGCCAGTGCCTCCGGAGGTGAAGATCAGGAGGAAGCCGAACCATCCGTTCCAGCCTCAGGGGAGCCAACACATCTGCAGACTGGGGATAGTAGCTCCCTGGAAGGGAGGGGTGGGGGCTCTGATGAGGACCCAGTTACCGGAACAAGCGGCCTGCATCAACGCGAGGGGGGTAGGCAAGTTCGGGCACCGGCTCCCCGGAGGGCGAGGCAGGGAGCGATGACTGCTGCACAGAGTGCAGAGGAGGTGCGTAGCCTGGCTGAAATGAGCACCCAGGCCCGGCTCAGGCACACTGAGCTTATGGTTGCAGTGGGGAGGCTGCTTCAGTCGATAGAAACACTGGCAAAGAGTGTGCTGGACTTTGGCACAGCAATGGAGAGGACTGTCCAGGGCTTCGGGGCAGCAATGGAGAGGACTGTCCAGGGCTTCGAGGCCGCTATGGAGAGGACTGTTCAGAGCTTCGGACAATCCCTGGAAAGGTCTGTCCAGGGCTTTGCCGAGGCAGTGGAACAGACTGCTCCGGCCTTGTCTGAAGCAATGGAGAGAACTGTCCAGGGCTTCTCCGAAGCACTGGCACCTGCCACACAGGTCCTCACTGCTGCCACGCAGTCACTTGCTGGCCTCGTCCAGACCCAGATTGAGGCAACGCGAACTCTCACTGCTGCCACACTATCTGCATCAGTTGGGATCACCCCGGGCCCTTCCAGTACCACACGAGGCCAGGAATCAGTGGAGCAGTCGCTTGTGGCGGTAGAGCCGAGCCGGTCCCCTCCGAGAGCCAGTGTGTCGTCCGACCATGGTGCAGGTGTACTCCCTCGGCAGGTGACCATTGCTCACGCCACCGCTGGAACGTCTGCAGTGCAGCTGCCACCACCTGCAGTGCACACTGCTTCCACCCATGGCCAGATCAAGCAGCCAGCCTCCGCACCCTCCAAGCCCAGAGGTCGTCCAGGCCGTTCCCTCAGGGGCTTCTGCGCTTGCAGACAGTCACCAGGTGTCCCCTATCCTTGACGCCGCCACTGGGGTTCAACTACGGAGGAGCAGCAGGGAGGGAAGGGGCCGACAGCGAAAGAGAAGTCGGCCTCCATCAAGGGGCCAGCAGTAGAGGGAGGTGCTGAGACGTTTCTTTCCCCAAATTCAGGGATGCCCTCACCTGTTGTGATTGTTGGTGATGGTTTGTTTAGTTTTGAGGCTTTGCCAGAGTTAACTGTTATTTTGTTAGCTATGGTTTCTGTTGACATGACGTTGTCATGCTGGAAGGAAGGACCTTTTTGAAAATAAAGATTTTTTTTTATTTACAATGGTACTCGTAACTATTTACACTCATGGTGGCCTTCATAGGCTTTGTACGATCAGAAGTGCGCAGGACGAATGAGACCCATCATTCCGTCAGAGGGTCCTCGAACCAAGTCCTTATGAGCCTCTGACGGACGGCCCTTCCAGTTTCAGGAGCCCTCCCATCTTCTCCTCCTCCTCCTCGTCCGCATGCTCCTCCTCCTCCTTCTTGTCCGCCTGCTCTTCCTCCTCCTCCTCCTCCTCCTCGTCCGCCTGCTCTGCTGGACCTTGAGGGGCAGCTGGCATTGGCTGGGTTCGTCGAATGGCCAAGTTGTGGAGCATGCAGCAGACAACGACGATGCGACCCACTTGCTCCGGCGAGTACTGCAGGGCTCCCCCCGAATGGTCTAGACAGCGGAAACATTGTTTGAGCACACCAATAGTGTGCTCCACAATGTTCCTGGTCGCCTGATGGCTGCTATTAGAGTTTTACAGCACAGAAAGAGGCCCTTCGGCCCATCGTGTCATTGTAAATCTCTTCTGCCAGGGTGGCGGGCAAACAGAGTGGGGTCATGAGCCATGGGCAGAGAGGATAGCCCTTGTCCCCAAGAAGCCAGCCTCGTGGGTGAGCCGGCCCCTCAAAAAGGTCAGAAACTGAGGTCTGCCGCAGGATGAATGCATCGTGGCTGCTCCCAATGAATTGCGCGTTGACTGCCATGGTCATCTGGCGGTGGTCACAGGCCAGCTGGACATTGAGGGAGTGGAACCCCTTGCGGTTGCGGAACTCCTCAGGATTCAGTAATGGCGCCCGCAAAGCCACGTGTGTGCAATCAATGGCCCCCTGCACCATGGGGAAGTCCGCAATAGCAGCGAAGCCCTGCGCGCGCTCCGCCTGCTTCTCCAGGGTCAGAGGGAAGGTGATTAATTGACGCCTTCTTCTATAGAGGGCAGCTGTCACTTGCCGGATGCAACAATGCACTGCAAATTGAGATATATTTGCTATGTCCCCAGTGGCTGACTGAAAGGATCCGGTGGCGTAAAAGTTGAGGGCAACAGTCACTTTGACGGCCACCGACAGAGAGGTTCTGCACCGTAGACGCGGCTGCAGATCCTCAGCAAGCAGGTGGCACAGCTCAGTCACAACCTCCTTACCAAATCGGAGCCTTCGCAGACACTGCTCCTCCGACATGGTGAGGTATGACACCTGCTGCCTGAAAACCCTCGCAGCGTATCTTCGGAGTGGCCGACCTCCATTGCCCCTCCTCCTTCTGGCCAATCCCGGCCCTCTCTCCCGCCGTCTCTGTGCCCCTTCAAAGTGCCCGGCCATGAGGACGTTCCCGTCCAAAGCAGCTCCCATTGCTATGCCAGACGGGCAACACACTGTAATGTCGAGTGCTCCAACTACTCCGGACAGGGCTGAAGGTCCCAAGTATTCGAAGGCTAAATCCGATAAATCCTGTGCAACAGTAGCTCACCAACTCTCTCCAGCAACGATCAGAATGACCAGGCCAAGTGGCTGCAGCTTTTATACAAGATCTGTCCCCTTTAAATAGCGCCCCCCCGACTCCGAGAAGGGCCTGGGAATGTTCCATTGAACTGTCACCAATAGCGCCAGGCGGAAAGGTTCCGGGCACCACCGAATATCCGGTCAGGGGCGCCAAAAGGGCGTTGCACACTGAAATGATGTCATGATCTGCCTGCGCACGCGGGCGCGCGCTAACAGTTAGCGCAGGCGCTAAATGGATACTCAATATGGGAGTTGTCGCTATCCTCATTGCGCCCGCCCGAACATTGGGTAGCGCCCCAAATCTCGGGCTCATTAGGCACTAATTGCTGGCGCAACCAACCGAATTTCTAGGCCAAAGTATTTAATATTCTGTCCAAAAATCAACAGCTTCCATCACTGTTGGGGTTTTCAATTCATGGAGAACTGGCACCAGTACTGGGGATAGAGGGAGCTGTTCCGTCGGGACGGGCTCCACTTAAAGCTGGGACCAGTGTCCTTGCGAATCGAAATACCTAGGGCTGTAGACAGGGCTTTAAACTATAAAAGTGGGTTGGGGGGAGGGGTCAGGTGAGGGGAAATTTAGAAATCTAAAGAGAAAGGTCAAGGCAATGGCGCAGTGCAACAATTTGGGTAAAAATAAGCTGAGTGTGACAGGAAGGGACAGAGAATTTAATGGTAGCAGTGCAGCAGAGATTAAGGTCAAAGCAGGGAATAATGGTAAAAAATTTAAATTAAAGGCTCTTTATCTGAATGCATGAAGCAGTTATAACATGATAGATGAACTAATGGCACAAATAGAGATAAATGGGTTTGATCTAATAGCCGTTACAGAGATGTGGTTGCAAGGTGACCAAGGTTGGGAACTAAATGTTCATGGGAACTTGACATTTCGAAAAGACAGGCAGAATGGGGGGAGTAGCCCTGATAATAAAGGATGACATAAGGATGGTAGAGAGAAAGGACCTCGGCTCGGAAGATCAGGAAGCCTCTCTAGTACTGAGGGAGTGCGGCACTGGCCGAGGGTTGGTACTGAGGGAGGGGGCACTGTTGGAGGGGCAGTACTGAGGGAGTGCTGCACGGTCGGAGGAGCAGTACTGAGGGAACGCTGCACTGTTGGAGGGGCAGCACTGAGGGAGTGCTGCACTGTCGGAGGGGCAGTACTGAGGGAACGCTGCACTGTTGGAGGGGCAGCACTGAGGGAGTGCTGCACGGTCGGAGGGGCAGTACTGAGGGAACGCTGCACTGTTGGAGGGGCAGCACTGAGGGAGTGCTGCACGGTCGGAGGGGCAGTACTGAGGGAACGCTGCACTGTTGGAGGGGCAGCACTGAGGGAGTGCTGCACTGTCGGAGGGTCAGTTCTGAGGAAATGCTGCACTGTTGGAGGGGCAGTACTGAGGGAGTGCTGCACGGTCGGAGGGGCAGTACTGAGGGAACGCTGCACTGTTGGAGGGGCAGTACTGAGGGAGTGCTGCACTGTCGGAGGGTCAGTTCTGAGGAAGTGCTGCACTGTCGGAGGGGTAGTACTGAGGGAGTGCGGCACTGTCGGAGGGGCAGTCCTGAGGGAGTGCTGCACTGTTGGAGGAGCAGTACTGAGGGAGTGCTACACTGTTGGAGGGGCAGTACTGAGGGAGTGCTGCACTGTTGGAGGGGCCGTACTAAGGGAGTGATGCACTGTCGGAGGGGTAGTACTGAGGGAGTGCTGCACTGTTGGGGGGCAGTACTAAGGGCGTGCTGCACTGTCAGAGGGGCAGTACTGAGGTAGCGCCGCACTGTCGGAGGGGCAGTACTGAGGGAGCGCCGCACTGTCGGAGGGGCAGTACTGAGGGAGCGCCGCACTGTCGGAGGGGCAGTACTGAGGGAGCGCTGTACTGTCGGAGGGGTAGTACTGAGGGAGCGCTGCACTGTCAGAGGGTCAGTACTGAGGGAGTGCTGCACTGTCGGAGGGGTAGTACTGAGGGAGTGCTGCACTGTCAGAGGGGCAGTACTGAGGGAGTGCTGCACTGTCGGAGGGGCAGTACTGAGGGCGTGCTGCACTGTTGGAGGGGCAGTACTGAGGGAGCGCAGCACTGTCGGAGGGTCAGTACTGAGGGAGTGCTGCACTTTCGGAGGGGCAGTACTGAGGGCGTGCTGCACTGTTGGAGAGGCAGTACTGAGGGAGTGCTGCACTGTCGGAGGGTCAGTACTGAGGAAGTGCTGCACTGTCGGAGGGGTAGTACTGAGGGAGTGCGGCACTGTCGGAGGGGCAGTACTGAGGGAGTGCTGCACTGTCGGAGGGGCAGTACTGAGGGAGTGCTGCACTGTCGGAGGGGCAGCACTGAGGGAGTGCTGCACTGTCGGAGGGTCAGTACTGAGGGAGTGCTGCACTTTCGGAGGGGCAGTACTGAGGGCGTGCTGCACTGTTGGAGAGGCAGTACTGAGGGAGTGCTGCACTGTCGGAGGGTCAGTACTGAGGAAGTGCTGCACTGTCGGAGGGGTAGTACTGAGGGAGTGCGGCACTGTCGGAGGGGCAGTCCTGAGGGAGTGCTGCACTGTTGGAGGAGCAGTACTGAGGGAGTGCTACACTGTTGGAGGGGCAGTACTGAGGGAGTGCTGCACTGTTGGAGGGGCCGTACTAAGGGAGTGATGCACTGTCGGAGGGGTAGTACTGAGGGAGTGCTGCACTGTTGGGGGGCAGTACTAAGGGCGTGCTGCACTGTCAGAGGGGCAGTACTGAGGTGGCGCCGCACTGTCGGAGGGGCAGTACTGAGGGAGCGCCGCACTGTCGGAGGGGCAGTACTGAGGGAGCGCCGCACTGTCGGAGGGGCAGTACTGAGGGAGCGCTGTACTGTCGGAGGGGTAGTACTGAGGGAGCGCTGCACTGTCAGAGGGTCAGCACTGAGGGAGTGCTGCACTGTCGGAGGGGTAGTACTGAGGGAGTGCTGCACTGTCAGAGGGGCAGTACTGAGGGAGTGCTGCACTGTCGGAGGGGCAGTACTGAGGGTGTGCTGCACTGTTGGAGGGGCAGTACTGAGGGAGCGCAGCACTGTTGGAGGGGCAGCACTGAGGGAGTGCTGCACTGTCGGAGGGGTAGTACTGAGGAACTGCGGCACTGTCGGAGGGGCAGTACTGAGGGAGTGCTGCACTGTCGGAGGGGCAGTACTGAGGGAGTGCTGCACTGTCGGAGGGGCAGCACTGAGGGAGTGCTGCACTGTCGGAGGGTCAGTACTGAGGGAGTGCTGCACTTTCGGAGGGGCAGTACTGAGGGCGTGCTGCACTGTTGGAGAGGCAGTACTGAGGGAGTGCTGCACTGTCGGAGGGTCAGTACTGAGGAAGTGCTGCACTGTCGGAGGGGTAGTGCTGAGGGAGTGCGGCACTGTCGGAGGGGCAGTACTGAGGGAGTGCTGCACTGTTGGAGGAGCAGTACTGAGGGAGGGCTACACTGTTGGATGAGCAGTACTGAGGGACTGCTGCACTGTTGGAGGGGCAGTACTGAGGGAGTGCTGCACTGTTGGAGGGGCAGTACTGAGGGAGTGATGCACTGTCGGAGGGGTAGTACTGAGGGAGTGCTGCTCTGTTGGGGGGCAGTACTAAGGGCGTGCTGCACTGTCAGAGGGGCAGTACTGAGCGAGCGCCGTACTGTCGGAGGGGCAGTACTGAGGGAGTGCTGCACTGTCGGAGGGGCAGTACTGAGGGAGTGCTGCACTGTCAGAGGGGCAGTCCTGAGGGAGTGCTGCACTGTCGGAGGGGCAGTACTGAGGGAGTGCTGCACTGTCGGAGGGGCAGTACTGAGGGAGTGCTGCACTGTTGGAGGGGCAGCACTGAGGGAGCACTGCACTGTCGGAGGGTCAGTACTGAGGGAGTGCTGCGCTGTCGGAGGTGTCGTCTTAGGATGAGATGTTAAACTGAGGCCCCGCCTGCTCTCTCAGGTGGATGTGAAAGATCCCATGGCACTATTTTGATGAAGAGCAGGAGAGCTCTCCCCGGTGTCCTGGGGCCAATACTTATCCCTCAGCCAACATCACTAACACAGTATCTGGTCATTATCACCGTGCTATTTGTGGGAGCTTGCTGTGTACAAATTGTGTTTCCTACGTTATAACAGTGACTACACTTCAAAAAGTACTTCATTGGCTGTGAAGGGCTTTGGTACATCCTGAAGTCGTGAAAGGCGCTATAGAAATGCAAGTCTGTCTATTAAAACTTAAGTGCATAATTATACAGTTTACAGAAAAATAAAAATCTCTGGAACTTGAAAATTCTCCACAAAGAAAAAGCAGTTTGCAAAACTCCACTCAGTCTGAGCTAGTCGGGGAGTTCCGCTGTGAGATTTTATCATAGGACTTAATGCGTTCATATCTGATTCATCTTTTAATTAACAGCGATTTAACCCTTTTAAAATAAATGCAACACCCCCATGAAGATAGTGGACAAATGCATATTTGACCAGAACACATTTGTACAATATCACTCTGTGTGACTCTCAGCCAATCATTCAGCCACGGTGGTGGAATATGCGATGAAACAGACAATCTCCAGAGAAAAAAATCCTGCCCAGTGGAGCTTCCCACTAACCAACAGGGAGAAGTGTATGATAGCAAAATACTGCGGATGCTGGAAATCCGAAATAACAACAGAAAATGCTGGAAAAACTCAGCAGGCCAGGCATCATCCGTGGAGAGAGAAATAGAGCCAACGATTCGAGTCGAAACCCTTCGTCAGGACTGAAATACACAGGAAATGAAACAGATTAAAAGGCCAGTTTGGGGGCAGGGAAATGGGGATGAGAGAATAAAAGAGAAGTGAAGGGAGATGTGTAGCCCGGACAGCTGACCACATCTTTCAATGGACCATTTAATCAACCACAGCTAGCAGCAGAATCAGTGAGCGTGAAATAGTCTCACCTTCAAGTGTTCTTCCCTCAGGCTCAGCCTCTTCTCTTTGGCACTCTGACTGGTGCTGCAGTACCTGTGCGAGTGTGTCCCGTTCGAGCCCGATCCTCTGCCAGCTTTCTTCGCTTCAGCTTTCCCAGTTGCAAACAGACACACGCTCAAAGTCTGAACAGTTCTGCGTTTACAGTCGGAGTTCTTCAAGCTTTTAAATAGGAGCACCTGCCGTCCGACTCCACCCTTTCACTAAAGTCGGAGCGGGGCAGCATAAGGTCAAGCCCCGCCCTCTCAGCGAATGATCTGTATCGCAGTGGAGACTAGCAGAAAATATCACAACAGGCAAGCGAGGAAAACTGAGTGCATTTATTGCAGCAATATAGATAGTAGGACTGACCCGATGTCCTCACACACTCTCGGGGGCTGAACTCGCATTGTGTGATAGCAGTAAAGAATCTTTTAACATGTTCCTATAATGCAATCCATCTAATATTTTAACAGTGGTGCTCACCACATCCATTAAACTAGTGAAGAGGAATTCATGGCCTAGAAATTCAGTATAGCCACGTTTGGGGCGCTTCAGCCGGACGTTCGCTAAATTTAGCGCCTGGCGCAACTTAGCGCCACCTGCGCCGATATTCAGTTGCATCACCTCAAGAGGTTGCTGCTGCGCTAAAGCAGGCGATGCACGACTATCATAAGGCGTGAAGCCGGCATGCCGAGGCGCTAACACCGAGGGCGGGCGCAGCGCAGGTGTGGCGATCTTCTGAATGAAGGCAGACACGCTGGCGCCGGTCAGCTCTTAAAGGGGAAGGGTCGACTTGTTTGGCTGGCATGCCCTGCACACTGCAGCCCTGAAGCAAGGCCTGACCATTGCTGGTTCATCAGTTCTACGCCCTGGACCATGGGGAAGCCCGCTATTCTTCCAAATCCCATTGCACGCTCTTGCTGCTTGTCCAGGGTCATGGGGAAGGAGATGTACTGACGTCTCCTTCTGAAAAGGGCATTGTTCACCTGGCGGATGCAGCAATGTACCGCGAACTGGGAGATGTTGGCAATGTCCCCAGTAGCGGATTGGAAGGAGCCGGTGGCATAGAAGTTGAGAGCCACCAACAGAAACGTCCTGCTCCTCAGCTGTGGCTGCAGATCTCCGCGAAGCAGGTGGCAGATCTCAGTGACCACCGCCCTTCTGAATCGCAGCCTCTGAACACACTGCTCCTCAGACATGTTCAGATATGAGAACTGCTGGCGGTATACCCTGGGTGGGTAAGGCCTCCTGTGCCGACGCCTGTTGGCCCTTCTCCATCTGGCCATGACTGGCACTCTCTCACGGCATCTCTGATCCCTTTGAATGCAATGCAGAAAGCCAACATTTCCACCCATTGCAGCCCCCATTATATGTGGCGACTCAAGGCTATGGCACTGTTAGTGAAATCCAAGTGCAAAGCACTGAGTCAAAGCAGAAAGCTCTCTGCCTTTGTCTCTCTCCAAATATCTGTCTCTCACACAGAAGGATTGGCACAAAATTGCTGCCACTTATAATGTAGGAGGAGTCCCCTTTAAATAGCGACCCCGCGCCCCGCAGCAACTGGGAACCGTTCGCCTCTACCAGCCGCTGGGGGCACCAGGCGCAAAGAAGGGGGGCGCCACTGAAATTCCGGTTCGGGGCGCACCAAGGGCGTTGCACCATGAAATGACGTCACGATCTGCGCGTGCAGCTGAGCGGGCGCTGCGGTTTAGCGCCGCCGCTAAATCTTGAGTGAAGTTCGCGAGAGGCGCAGATCGCGCCGCGCCCGGGCGCTAGCCGCTTAGCACCCCACTTCTCCTCCTCCTAAGGCGCTAGCGGCTGGCGCTAACAACTGAATTTCTAGGCCCATGTCTTTTATTCATTCTCGGGGTGTGGGTGGTGCTGGCGAGGACAGCATTTATTCCCCATCTCTAGTTGCCCTGAGAAGCTGGTGATGGACCTTCAGGAAACAGTTGTAATTCAATCACATTGATGTGGCGTTAACACGTAGGCCCAGACCGGGTAAGGACGGCAGATTCCCTTCCCTAAAGGCCATCAGTGAACCAGCATGGTTTTAACGACAATCTGGCAGCTTCACGGTCACTGTTACTGACACCAGCTTTTGATATTCAGATTCTCAAACTGCTATAGTGGGAGTTGACCTAATGTTCTTTGGATTGTTAATCTCAGTCTCTTGGAGCACGAGTCTAGTAATGTAACCCCTACACCACCGTTCCCCGGACTGCCGAGTGTCTGTCCCAGCGAGACTGCCAGGAATCTCACTTGTGCTACCTGGAGGGCGCTCTCACCAGCACTGAGCGCGAACTCTCTCACAGTGTATCTACTCAATGGTTCTAGGACTGAATCTTGAGTTGAGGAAGAGCAGGGGAGCTGTTAGATTGCTGGGAGTTTTTTCATAGAGCTCCAAACAGCGAGGACATAGCTGAGCAAATTTGTTGGCAAATTTCAATGGTGTGTAGTAAAGATAGAGCAGTAATATTAGGAGACTTTAATTACCCTAATATAGACTGGCAAAATCATCGTGCTAAGGGTAGGGAAGGAGAGGAATTGCCAATATATGTAAAGGAGAACTTTCTCGATCAATGGGCCAGAAATTCGGGTCGGGGGCTTCCCGCGGGTGCAAGACCCCGACCTGCACTTACCTAGCGCGCCGGCCGTTGAGCTGTGGGCCCGCGTGAGATTCCGATCCTGGGCCTCCTCCAACTGCCGGCGCGCAGTGCTTGCGTATCCCAGGGGGCGCAGTTAGTTCGAAGCGTCCCCTGGGATCACGTGGGCCACAGAGAGCCAATCGGAGCAGGGAACCTGTCAAATCTGTGAATAGAGTTTGGCCCCAAAACATAACTAAAACTTCAAATACATTTTTTTTTTAAATCACATTTTTAATATAACTATAAATTACATAAAATAACTATTTTAAACAATAATTTAAGTTTTTGAAAAAATTAATTACAGTTTTTAACAGGGCTAAAAATAAACTTACCTTTCTTTAAAGTATTTAAAAATAATAAACCTGTGGAAAAAATGTTTTAATTTTACTTAATTCACCACTTACCTTGTTAAAAGCAGGTCTTGCGACTGCTTTTTAAAAGCATAGCTCCTGGAGACTTACCCTCCCGGAGAAACC
Organism: Somniosus microcephalus; assembly: GCF_052327205.1. NCBI lineage: Eukaryota > Metazoa > Chordata > Chondrichthyes > Squaliformes > Somniosidae > Somniosus > Somniosus microcephalus. The sequence continues at coordinate 5,690,700 of NC_140991.1, read as the reverse complement.
TGGAAAAAAAACGGAAGTTCCAGGCGTGCGCACTGCCTCTCCGGCGCACGCGTTCCACCTGTGAACCCCTTCCTTTAATGGAACGGAAGTTCCAGTCTCCCGCACATGCGCAGTGCATGCACGAAACCGGCACTTTCGCTGGGCCTACGCATGAGTACCCAACGCGTACTCACCCGTGGGGACCCGAATTTCTGGCCCATTAATATGTCTCCAGTCCAGGGCATAGTGGTTAGCACTGTTGCCTCACAGCGCCAGGGACCCGGGTTCGAATCCGGCCTCGGGTGACTGTCTGTGTGGAGTTTGTACATTCTCCCCGTGTTTGCGTGGGTTTCCTCCGGGTGCTCCGGTTTCCTCCCACAGTCCAAAGATGTGCGGGTTAGGTTGATTGGCTATGATAAATTGACCCTTAGTGTTAGGGGGATTAAATATGTGGGGTTACGGGGATAGGGTGGGATATGTGTTGGTGTAGGGGTTACGGGGATCGGGTGGGATATGTGTCGGTGCAGGCTCGATGGGCCGAAATGGCCTCTATCTGCACTGTTGTGATTCTGTGATTCTGTGATTCTGTGAAGGAAGGAAGCAGTGTTGGATCTGGTTCTGGGAAATGAAGTAGGACAAGTGGAGGGTGTTACAGTAGGAGATCATCTCGTTAACAGTGACCACAACATAATTCAGTTTCGAGTAATTGTGGAAAGAGACCAGAAAATATCAGAGGTAAAAATGCTGAGCTGGGGGAGAGCTACTTTCAGTGATTTAAGAAGGGACCTGGCACAGGTAGATTGGAAAAGGCGATTGCAGGGTAAAGCAGTGACGGAGCACTGGAGGGCATTCAGGGAAGAGGTAGTCCAAGTACTACAGATGATTACATAGAATATACAGCACAGTAAAAGGCCATTCGGCCCAACCAGTCCATGCCGGTATTTATGCTCCACTGTAGCCTTCTCCCATCCTTCATCTAACTCTATCAGCATAACCCCTCTATAGAACAAACTAGGCAGGTTCCTTTGAATGGACAAGGTAGGGCATCCAAAACTAAGGCGCCCTGGATGACAAAAGGAAATAAAAGTTAAAATAAAACTGAAAAAGGAGGCTTATGACAAATGTCAGGAGCAAGATTCAGTTAATAACCAGGAAGATTATGGAAAGTACAGGAGGGAATTGGAAAAGTTGATACGGGAAGCAAAAAGATATTACGAGAAATGATTAGCAGGCAACATTAAATTGAACCCTAAGTCTTTTTATAAAGATATAAAGTGTAAGCGGTGAGCTGGGGAAAAAGTTGGGCCTATTAAGGACCCAAAGGGAAATCTTCATGTGGGGGCAGAGGACACGACTAAAGTATGAAATGAGCACTTTGCATCTGTCTTCACAAAGGAAGCAGATGATGTGAAGGTTACACTAAAAGAGGAGAGGGAAGTTATGGACAGGATTGTAATAGATAGAGAAGACATACTAAAAAGATTAGCATTACTGATAGTCGGTAAGTCACCCGGTCCGGATAGAATGCACCTTAAGTGGCTGAAAGAATCAAAGGTAGAAATAGCAGAGGCATTGGTCCCAATCTTTCCACCCTCACTGGATACAGGAGTTGTGCTGGAGGACTGGAGGGTTGCTAATGTTACACCACTATTCAAGAAAGGGGATAAACCAGGAAAATACAGGCCAGTCAGCCTGACATTGGTCGTGGGGAACTTATTGGAAACCATTTTCAAGGACAACATAAACGTTCATTTGGAAAGGCACAGGTTAGTGACATCGTGTTTGACAAATCTGTTTTAGAGTTTTTTGAGGTTGTAACTAATAGGGTAGATAAGGGGGAACCAGTGGATGTAGAATATTTGGATTTTCAGAAAACATTTGATAAGGTGCCACGCAAGAGGTTATTACACAAAATTAGGGCTCATGGGATTGGGGGTAATATACTAGCATGGATTGAGGATTGGTTAACAGACAGAAAACAGAGAGTAGGAATAAACAGGTCATTCTCGGGTTGGCAGGCTGTAACTAGTGGGGTACCGCAAGGATCAGTGCTTGGGCCTCAGCTATTCACAATCTACATCAATGATTTGGATGAGGGGACCAAATGTAATATATCCACGTTTGCTGATGATACAAAGCTGGGTGGGAAAGTAAGTTGTGAGGAGGATGCAAGGAGATATAGACAGGTTAAGTGAGTGGACAAGAACTTGGCAAATGGAATATAACGTGGAGAAATGTGAAGTTATCCACTCTGGTAGAAGAAATAGAAAAGCAGAATATTTTTTAAATGGTGAAAGATTGGGAAATGTTGGTATTCAACGGGAGCTGGGTGTCCTTGTACATGAATCACTGAAAGTTAACATGCAGGTACAGCAAGCAATTAGGAAAGTAAGTCGTATCTTAGCCTTTATTACAAAGGGATTGGAGTATAAGAATAAAGTCATCTTACTGCAATTATATAGGGCCCTGGTGAGACCACACCTGGAGTACTGTGTACAGTTCAGGTCTCCTTATCTAAGGAAGGATATACTTGCCATAGAGGGAGTGCAACAAAGGTTCACTGGACTGATTCCTGGGGTAGGGGGATGAGGAGAGATTGAGTAGACTGGGCCTATTCAATATATGATGATGTGGAGATGCCGGTGTTGGACTGGGGTGGACAAATGTAGGAAGTCACACAACACCAGGTTATAGTCCAACAGCTTTATTTGAAATCACAAGCTTTCGGAGCGCTGCTCCTTCATCAGGTGAAGTGAAGAGAAGCATACAGGCACAGCATATATAGTCAGAGAAAACTGCCAGTTGATCACAGGTAATCTTTCTAACTGCCCTTTATCACACCTCGGCAGAGAGATAATCACAGCAATCAAAGGTGTGAATGGTGTCCAAACAGGTCAGTCAGGAAAACATTACATCAAAGAACAATGAGGTGGGGTCACAAGGGGTCAAATGTTGCAGATGCTTTTCATACAGACCCCAGCATCTGCAACATTTGACCCCTTGTGACCCCACCTCATTGTTCTTTGATGTAATATTTTCCTGACTGACCTGTTTGGACACCATTCACACCTTTGATTGCTGTGATTATCTCTCTGCCGAGGTGTGATAAAGGGCAGTTAGAAAGATTACCTGTAATCATCTGGCAGTTTTCTCTGACTATATATGCTGTGCCTGTATGCTTCTCTTCACTTCACCTGACGAAGGAGCAGCGCTCCGAAAGCTTGTAATTTCAAATAAAGCTGTTGGACTATAACCTGGTGTTGTGTGACTTCCTACATCTATTCAATATAGTTTGAGATTGAGTAGACTAGGCCTATATACTCTAGAGTTTAGAAGAATGAGAGGTAATCTCATTGAAACATACAAAATTCTTAAAGGGCTTGACAAAGTTAATGTTGGGAGGATGTTTCACCTGGCTGGGGAGTCTAGAACACATGGTCACAGTCTCAGAATAAGGGGTCGGCCATTTAGGACTGAGATGAGAAGAAATTTCTTCACTCAAAGGTCAATCTTTGGAATTCTCTACCCCAGAGGGCTGTGGAGGCTCAGTCGTTGAGTATATTGATGACAGATATCGATAGGTTTTTGGATATTAAGGGAACCAATGGATATGGGGATCAGGCGGGAAAGTGGAGATGAGGTAGAAGATCAGCCATGATCTTACTGAATGGTGAAGCAGACTCGAGGGGCCGAATGGCCCATTCCTGCTCCTAGTTCTTATGTTCTTATCAAGAAGAGCCAGCATGATTTGTTAATGCACATTGTGTCTGACCAACTGGATTGAATTTTTTAATGAGGTAACAGAGAAGGTTGATCAAGGTGGTACAGTAGATGTTGTATATTTGGGCTTTCAGAAGGCATTCGACAAAGTGCCACACAGGAGGCTTATTAAGAAGATGGAAGCCTGTGGAATTAAGGGGAAAATGGTGGTATGGATATAGAATTGACTCAGTGACAGGAAGCAAAGGGTGGTGGTGGACGGATGTTTCTCGGACTGGGATGTGCTTTGTCAAGGTTCAGTTTTGGGTCCATTGCTCTTTTCAATTGTTATAAACGACCTAGACTCGGGTGTAGGAAGCAGCATTGTAAAGTTTGCCGATGATACGACACTTGGCCTCTCCCAGGAGATTACATGGCTTTCTGGTGGGGTGCGAGTGAATAACTTGTGAAGCAGAAGGATTGCAGTTGTGTGGAACAGGCTGGATTGAGCAGTGGGTCTTTACCTGTCCCTCAGTTCCGTACGCTCGTATGACTTCAGTTTTACTAGGGCTCCTTGATGCCACACTCGGTCGAATGCTGCCTTGATTTCAAGGGCAGTCACTCGCACCTCACCTCCGGAATTCAGCTCCTTTGTCCATGTTTGGAGCCGACTGGTTCTGGCAGAACCCGAACTGAGCATCAGTGAGCAGGTTATTGGTGGGTAAGTGTCGCTTAATAGCACCGTCGAAGACACCTTCCATCACTTTGCTGATGATTGAGAGTAGACTGACGGGGCGCTAATTGGCCGGGATGGATTTGTCCTGAGTTTTGTGGACAGGACGTACCTGGGCAATTCTGCAGATTGTCGGGTAGTGCAGCAACTTAGCTAGGGGCACAGTGAGTTGCGGAGCACAGGTCCTCAGCACTACAGCCGGGATGTTGTCAGGACCTGTAGCCTTTGCTGTTTCCGGTGCACTCAGCCATTTCGTGATGCCACGTGGAGTGAATCGAATTGGCTGAAGACTGGCATCTGTGATGGTGGCGACCTCGGGAGGAGGCCGAGCAGGATCATCCACTCGGCACTTCTGGCTGCAGAATAACCCGTGAAGTCAGAAAATGATGCCTTTAATGACATCCCGACCTGGCAGACAGGATCTTGGTTTAACCTCCAAAGGGCTGCACTGCTGACCATGCAGTACCTCCTCAGTGCCGCTCCGGTCAGCCGTTGTTAGCAACTCAAGCCCTGGTGTGAGGCTCAAACCTATGGCATTCTGTCCAGAGGTGAGAATGATACAGAGCAAGCCAAGTCTGACTTATCTGTTAGTGTTCCACATCTGTCCAGCTGCACGTTCCACATGTTATCCTAGATTAGAAACACAGACAGGAATTCTGTTATTCAACCAAAAGCAGTTATGACTAAGCTCATTTATTGCTTAAAGTGTGAACTTTAGGACATAACTGAGATAAGTTAATTACATCTCAGCTGATATTTAGATTAGTTCTTTATTTTAGGAAACTATCTGTTACACCTAGGTGACGTGACAGTATTTGTCTCATATTATCAGTTAATCAACTCACGTCAGGTACTGTAAGTGTCGGCCGTGGCTCAGTGGGCAGCACTCTCACCTCTGAGGCAGCAGGCCGTGGGTTCATGTCCCACTCCAGAGACTGGAGCACGAACAAAAATACAGGCTGATACTCCCAGTGCAGTACTGAGGGAGTGCAGCACTGTCGGGCAGTACTGAGGGAGTGCAGCACTGTCGGGCAGTACTGAGGGAGCGCCGCACTGTCGGTGGGGCAGTACTGAGGGAGCGCTGCACTGTCGGAGGGGCAGTACTGAGGGAGTGCAGCACTGTCGGAGGGGCAGTACTGAGGGAGCGCTGCACTGTCGGAGGAGCAGTACTGAGGGAGCGCCGCACTGTCGGAGGGGCAGTACTGAGGGAGCGCTGCACTGTCGGAGGGGCAGTACTGAGGGAGCGCTGCACTGTCGGAGGGGCAGTACTGAGGGAGCGCCGCACTGTCGGAGGGGCAGTACTGAGGGAGCGCTGCACTGTCGGAGGGGCAGTACTGAGGGAGTGCAGCACTGTCGGAGGGGCAGTACTGAGGGAGCGCTGCACTGTCGGAGGGGCAGTACTGAGGGAGCGCTGCACTGTCGGAGGGTCAGTACTGAGGGAGCGCTGCACTGTCAGAGGGTCAGTACTGAGGGAGTGCAGCACTGTCAGAGGGTCAGTACTGACAGAGTGCAGCACTGTCAGAGGGTCAGTGCTGAGGGAGCGCTGCACTGTCGGAGGGGCAGTACTGAGGGAGCGCTGCACTGTCGGAGGGGCAGTACTGAGGGAGCGCTGCACTGTCGGAGGGTCAGTACTGAGGGAGCGCAGCACTGTCGGAGGGGCAGTACTGAGGGAGCGCTGCACTGTCGGAGGGGCAGTACTGAGGGAGCGCTGCACTGTCGGAGGGTCAGTACTGAGGGAGCGCTGCACTGTCAGAGGGTCAGTACTGAGGGAGTGCAGCACTGTCAGAGGGTCAGTACTGACAGAGTGCAGCACTGTCAGAGGGTCAGTGCTGAGGGAGCGCTGCACTGTCGGAGGGGCAGTACTGAGGGAGCGCTGCACTGTCGGAGGGGCAGTACTGAGGGAGTGCTGCACTGTCGGAGGGGCAGTACTGAGGGAGTGCTGCACTGTCGGAGGGGCAGTACTGAGAGAGTGCTGCACTGTCGGAGGGGCAGTACTGAGGGAGTGCTGCACTGTCGGAGGGGCAGTACTGAGAGAGTGCTGCACTGTCGGAGGGGCAGTACTGAGGGAGTGCTGCACTGTCGGAGGGGCAGTACTGAGGGAGTGCTGCACTGTCGGAGCGGCAGTACTGAGGGAGCGCTGCACTGTCGGAGGGTCAGTACTGAGGGAGCGCTGCACTGTCAGAGGGTCAGTACTGAGGGAGCGCGGCACTGTCAGAGGGGCAGTACTGAGGGAGTGCTGCACTGTCGGAGGGGCAGTACTGAGGGAGCGCCGCACTGTCGGAGGGGCAGTACTGAGGGAGTGCCGCACTGTCGGAGGGGCAGTACTGAGGGAGTGCTGCACTGTCGGAGGGGCTGTACTGAGGGAGTGCTGCACTGTCGGAGGGGCAGTACTGAGGGAGTGCTGCACTGTCGGAGGGGCAGTACTGAGGGAGTGCTGCACTGTCGGAGGGTCAGTACTGAGGGAGCGCTGCACTGTCAGAGGGTCAGTACTGAGGGAGCGCGGCACTGTCAGAGGGGCAGTACTGAGGGAGTGCTGCACTGTCGGAGGGGCAGTACTGAGGGAGTGCTGCACTGTCGGAGGGGCAGTACTGAGGGAGCGCTGCACTGTCGGAGGGCAGTACTGAGGGAGCGCCGCACTGTCGGAGGGGCGGTACTGAGGGAGCGCTGCACTGTCGGAGGGTCAGTACTGAGGGAGCGCCGCACTGTCGGAGGGGCGGTACTGAGGGAGCGCAGCACTGTCGGAGGGTCAGTACTGAGGGAGCGCTGCACTGTCGGAGGGTCAGTACTGAGGGAGCGCTGAACTGTCGGAGGGTCAGTACTGAGGGAGTGCTGCACTGTCGGAGGGTCAGTACTGAGGGAGCGCTGCACTGTCGAAGGGGCAGTACTGAGGGAGTGCAGCACTGTCGGAGGGGCAGTACTGAGGGAGCGCTGCACTGTCGGAGGGGCAGTACTGAGGGAGCGCTGCACTGTCGGAGGGTCAGTACTGAGGGAGTGCTGCACTGTCGGAGGGGCAGTACTGAGGGAGTGCTGCACTGTCGCAGGGGCAGTACTGAGGGAGCGCTGCACTGTCGGAGGGGCAGTACTGAGGGAGCGCTGCACTGTCGGAGGGTCAGTACTGAGGGAGCGCCGCACTGTCAGAGGGGCGGTACTGAGGGAGCGCTGCACTGTCGGAGGGGCGTTACTGAGGGAGCGCTGCACTGTCGGAGGGGCAGTACTGAGGGAGCGCTGCACTGTCAGAGGGGCAGTACTGTGGGAGCGCTGCACTGTCGGAGGGGCATTACTGAGGGAGCGCTGAACTGTTGGAGGGGCAGTACTGAGGGAGCGCTGCACTGTCGGAGGGTCAGTACTGAGGGAGCGCTGAACTGTTGGAAGGGCAGTACTGAGAGAGCGCCGCACTGTCGAAGGGGCAGTACTGAGGGAGCGCCGCACTGTCGGAGGGGCAGTGCTGAGCGAGTGCTGCACTTTCGGAGGGGCAGTCCTGAGGGAGTGCTGCACTGTCGGAGGGGCAGTACTGAGGGAGCGCTGCACTGTCAGAGGGTCAGTACTGAAGGAGCGCTGAACTGTCGGAGGGGCAGTACTGAGCGAGTGCTGCACTGTCGGAGGGGCAGTACTGAGGGAGCACTGCACTGTCGGAGGGGCGGTACTGAGAGAGCGCTGCACTGTCGAAGGGGCGTTACTGAGAGAGCGCTGCACTGTCGGAGGGGCAGCACTGAGGGAGCGCTGCACTGTCGGAGGGTCAGTACTGAGAGAGCGCTGCACTGTCGAAGGGGCAGTACTGAGGGAGCGCTGCACTGTCGGAGGGTCAGTACTGAGGGAGCGCTGAACTGTTGGAGGGGCAGTACTGAGGGAGCGCTGCACTGTCGGAGGGTCAGTACTGAGGGAGCGCTGAACTGTTGGAGGGGCAGTACTGAGAGAGCGCCGCACTGTCGAAGGGGCAGTACTGAGGGAGCGCCGCACTGTCGGAGGGGCAGTACTGAGCGAGTGCTGCACTGTCGGAGGGGCAATACTGAGGGAGCACTGCACTGTCGGAGGGGCGGTACTGAGAGAGCGCTGCACTGTCGAAGGGGCGTTACTGAAGGAGCGCTGCACTGTCGGAGGGGCAGTCCTGAGGGAGTGCTGCACTGTCGGAGGGGCAGTACTGAGGGAGCGCTGCACTGTCGGAGGGTCAGTACTGAGAGAGCGCTGCACTGTCGAAGGGGCGTTACTGAGGGAGCGCCGCACTGTCGGAGGGGCAGTACTGAGGGTGTGCTGCACTGTTGGAGGGGCATTACTGATCAAGAAAGTTCTCCTGAACACACTTCAAAAATTCTTCCCCTTCTCTGCCCTTTACACTATTACTATCCCAGTCTATATTAGGATAATTGAAGTCCCTCGTTATCACTACTCTATAGTTCTTGTACAAATTTGCTCCTCTTTATCTTTCTCACTAGTTGGTGGCCTATAGAATACATCTAGTAGTGTAATGGCACCTCTATTATTTCTTAACTCTACCCAAATAGATTCTGTCCTTGACCCCTCCAGGACATCCTTCCTCTCCAGCATTGTAACATTCTCCTTAATCAATACTGCCACACGACATCCTTTCTTTCCTTCCCTATCTTTCCTGAACACCTTATATCCAGGAATATTTAGTACCCAATCCTGCCCTTTTTTGAGCCAGGTCTCTGTTATCACCACAACATTATATTCCCATGTGGCTATTTGCGCCTGCAGCTCACCAACCTTATTTACCACGCTTCGTGCGTTTACACACATGCATTGTAAACCCATCTTAGACCTTCTTGTATTCTCTCTTAGTCTGACCCCACTTAATGCCATACTATTTCTTACTCTAGTGCTCCCTGTCTCTCCCCATCCTTTGTGCACCTTGTTTCTCCTTTCTAATGCTACATCCTGGTACCCATCCCCCTGCCAAATTAGTTTAAACCCTCCCCAACAGCACCAGCAACACCCTCCCCCATCCTGCCATGACGATATTGGTCCCGGCTCTGTCGAGGTGCAACCCATCCGGCTTGTACAGGTCCCACCTTCCCCAGAACCGGTCCCAACATCCCAGGAAGCTGAAGCCCTCCCTCCTGCACCATCTCTCCAGCCACGCACTCATCTGCTCTATCCTCCTATTTCTATACTCACTAGCTCGTGGCACCGGGAATATAGAATCATAGAATGGTTACAGAACAGAAGGAGGCCATTCGGCCTGTGGAGCCCATATAGATTTCTAGACACAAAAGGCATCAAGGGGTATGGGGAGAGAACGGGAACGTGGTATTGAGATGGAGGATCAGCCATGATCATATTGAATGGTGGAGCAGGCTCGAAGGGCCGAATGGCCTACACCTGCTCCTATTTTTCTATGTTTACTCTGTATCTAACCCATGTATTTTCTTACGTCGCCTTTGGTTCTTCTGCCAATCACCTTAAATCTGTGTCCTCTGGTTCTCGACCCTTCCGCCAATAGGAACAGTTTCTCTCTATCTACTCTGTCTAGACCCCTCATGGTTTTGAACACCTCTATCAAATCTCCTCAATCTTCTCTGCTCCAAGGAGAACAATCCCAGCTTCTCCAGTCTATCCACGTAACTGAAGTCCCTTATTCCTGGAATCATTCTCATAAACCTTTTCTGCACCTTCTCCAAGGTCTTCACATCCTTCCTAAAGTGCGGTGCCCAGAATTGGACACAATACTCCAGTTGGGGCCGAACCAGTGTTTTAAACAGATTCATCATAATTTCTACACTCTGTAACACTATTTATGAAGCCCAGGATCCCGTAAGCCTTTTTAACCGCTTTCTCAACCTGCCCTGCCACCTTCAACGATTTGTGCACATATACCCCCAGGTCTCTGTGCACCCCCTTTAGAGTTGTACCATTTAGTTTATATTTCCTCTCCTCATTCTTTCTACCAAAATGTATCAATTCATAATTTTCTGCATTAAGTTTCATCTGCCACGTGTCCGCCCATTTCACCTGCCTGTCTGTCTTCCTGACTTCTGTCACTCTCCTCCTCACTGTTCACTATACTCCCAAGTTTTGTGTCATCTGCAAATTTTGAAATTGTGTCCTGTACACCCATGTCCAAGTCATTAATATGTATCAAGAAAAGCAGTGGTCCTAGAACTGACCCCCGGGGAACACCACTGTATACCTTCCTCCAGTCCTAAAAACAACCGTTCACCACTACTCTCGGTTTCCTGTCACTTAGCCAATTCTGTATCCATGTCCACTGTCCCTTTTATTCCATGGGCTTCAACTTTGCTGGCAAGCCGATTATGTGGTTGTGGGTTGAAGTCATAAATCTAGGCTGACACTCCAGTGCAGTACTGAGGGAGTGCTGCACTGTCGGAGGTGCCGTCTTTCGGATGAGACGTTAAACCGAGGCCCCGCCTGCTCTCTCAGGTAGACGTAAAAGATCCCATGGCACTATTTCGAAGAAGAGCAGGGGAGTTCTCCCCGGTGTCCTGGATAATATTTATCCCTCAACATAACAAAAACAAACAGATAATCTGGTCATTATCACTTTGCTGTTTGTGGGAGCTTGCTGTGTGCAAATTGGCTGCCACATTTCCCACATTACAACAGTGACCACCTTCAAAACCATGTAATTGGCTGTAAAGCGCTTTGAGATGTCCAGTGGCCATGAAAGGCGCTATAGAATTGCAAGTCTTTCTTTCTTTGTCGAAAGCCTTTTGGAAATCCATGTTCACTACGTCAACTCCATGTACCCTCATCAATCCTCTCTGTTACCTCATCAAAGAACTCAATCAAGTTAGTTAAACACGATTTGCCTTTAACAAATCCATGCTGGCTTTCCTTAATTAAACCACACTTGTCCAAGCGACTGTTAATTTTGTCCCTGATTACTGTTTCTAAAAGCTTCCCCACTACCGTGGTCAAACTGAATGGCCTGTAGTTGCTGGGTTTATCTTTACACACTTTTTTGAACGAGGGAATAAAATTTGCAGTTCTCCAGTCCTCTGGCACCACCCCCATATCTAAGGAGGATTGGACGATTATGGCCAGTACCTCCGCGATTTCTTCCCTAAATTCCCTCAGCGACCTAGAATGCATCCCATCCGCTCCTGGTATCTACTTTAAGTACAGCCAGCCTTTCTAGTACCTCGTCTTTATCAACTTTTATCCCATCCAGTATCTCCACTACCTCCTCCTTTACTATGTCTATGGCAGCATCCTCTTCCTTGGTGAAGACTGATGCAAAGTACTCATTTAGTACCTCAGCCATACCCTCTGCCTCCATGAATAGGTCTCCTTTTTGGTCCCTAATCGACCCCACCCCTCCTCTTACTAACCTTTTACTATTTATATGCCTGGAGAAGACTTTTGGATTACCTTTTATGTTGGCTGCAATTCAATTCTCATACCCTCTCTTTGCCCGTCTTATTTTATTTTTCACTTCTCCTCTGAACTTTCTATATATCGTAATCCGGAGATTACTACCTTTGAGGTCCTGCTTTTTAATCTCTTTCCTAGCTCCCTAAACTCTGCCTGCAGGACCTCATCCCTCTTTATACCCATGTCGTTGGTACCGATATGGACCACGACCTCTGGCTGTTCACCCTCCCGCCTCAGAGTGTCCTGCAGCCGTTCAGTGACACCCTTGACCCTGGCACCAGGGAGGCAACATACCATCCTGGAGTCATGTCTGCGGCTGCAGAAGCACCTGTCTGTTCCCCTAACTATCGAATCCCCTACCACTATTGCTTTCCCGATCTTCCTCCTCACCCCCCTGTACAGCTGAGCCACCCGTGGTGCCGTGGACTTGGCTCTGGCTGTACTCCCCAGAGGGACCATTGCCCTCACCAGAATACTGGTTGGAGAGTGAGATGCACTCTGGGGGCTCCTGCACTACCTGCCTGGTCCTCCTTGTCTGTCTGACCATCACCCATTCCCTGTCTGCCTGTACACCCTTACACTGCGGGGTGACCACCTCCTGAAACGTGCTATCCACGTAGATCTCAGCACCACTGTGACGCCAGCTGCTGCTCAAGCTCCGAAACCAGCTGATGACACTTCCTGCTCATGTGGTTGTCCAGGACACGGGAAGCGTCCTGGAGTTCCCACATGGCACAAGCTGTGTATTCCATGGGTCCGAGGTGCCCTGCCATGCCTCTACTTAATAGACTATTAAGTAACTGATGTGCCTTCAATAACCACAAAACTAGAAGTTATAAACTTTAACAAGTTGGCTTTTAATCACTAAGATCAGAGCTAACATCTCAACACACTGACTGGCTCACAGGAATGAGTCAGGAAAGAGGAAGTGAAACTATACACCGTGTGGGGGAGGGTAATATACATGAGTGCAAAACGAATACAGGCAAGAACAAATACAGGCTAGACAAACAGATTTCATTACAGTAACTTAACAGAAATAAACTTAAGACAAAAGCAATCACCAACGACTCACCAATCAG